>NW_027526335.1:18494319-19021819 GCF_048455015.1 Haemaphysalis longicornis | reverse complement strand
ACAGATTTATGTAATAAAGGATACGAATGCCAAAAGAAAGCGTACGGTACTATCTTAAGATGAGCGGTACTCTCGGTACTCTCTTAAGATCTATAAATATCGATGAATATTTTTATCTAATATATAGTTGGATTACTTTGATGTCCATAAGCAATGAGGATGTAAACTCCAAAATACATTCATCGCCGCTGAAAGGAAGGGACAGACCTTGTTAAAAAAAAGTTGGCCCGAATGTGATAGACATGCGATCTGGGTATGTAAAGGACATCAGGAAGAGAAGATCCCGTGCTGGTGAGGGAAAATAGGGTTTACCTAAGTGCCACACACTTCAGGCGGAGTTTTTCTACGCAAACTGCGAGAAAGAACACGAAGCGACTTCTGGGAAATGCTCGGCCCGCCGGATGAACAAACAATATATAAATACAAGACCACTTATAAAACTGACTATAAGTCTGTCAAAGCTGCCGTAGAAGAGCAGTTCTTCACTGGACGCAAAAAAAGCTTCAAGGAGGCGTGCGCAGAAGGGAGACACACACTTCTCCGTGGACGTCGATAAAGACTTCCCGGCACTACCCTCCCTTCATGGCAAGGAACCACAAAAATCCAAAACAACCGCAACCCTCGAGGCGACTGCATCTGCAGTTACACTTCCTCCAGAAACAACGGGCGTTCCCGCTCCGAAATCCGCCGGTGCCCCTCTTCCGGATCGGACAGGCACTACCTCTTCGGACCCTGCACATGTCCCTCCTTCTGATCCAACAGGTGTCCCTCTACCAGCTCCTCGTAAAGCACCGGAATCTCAGCCAACAAATTCCCCATCAACACAGGCTACAACGCCCACTCCTGCTGGTCGGTCAACTAGAACCAACTCTCGTGCCACACTGAAAGGACAGCGAGTATCGCCAGCCGCGAGCAGCTCCGGATGCCTCGCTTCTTCAATCTCCACTCTCGTGGAGGCTCTGCGCTTGGTTCTCAGCCCTCTTTCCTCACCAGTAGCCAAAGCCGTGTTGACAATTCTCGATTTCATCTCCCCTCTCCTCGCACAATGGCTGTAGCGGCAACGACTATGATACGGGCCCCCTCAGTGCATCAAATTCGGGAAAAAGTAACGATCTTCCAATAGAACGCACGTGGAATTAGACAGCGGCTTCCATATCAACGCCGCTTTGTTCAAAAATATCAGTTCCCGGTCATCGCCGTATCTGAGTCCCGACTAACCGCAGATGTACGATTATCGAGATACGTACTTTTGCGGTCATTCACTGAAGCAGCAAAGACGAGGGTTTTACTAGGGGTGCGTAACGACCTTGCCCTACTCGAACACAACCTGCCACCTGACGTATCCAATGAATTCACAGCCGCCACAGTGCGACATGCTGGCATCTCTTTCACCATTATCGCTGCGTACATCCCTCCAAACGCATCACTGAACGCCACTCACCTGGAAGATATTATTAGCGCTACACCGCTTCCGCACATCTTCACAGGAGACTTCAATGCGCACTACCCCTCGTGGGGAAGCAAAAAAACCACGGCTAAAAGACGTCGCCTTTTGGACATTGCTGACCGCCTTGGTTTATGTGTATTTACCGCTGGGGACCCAACATATTGTAACGTGGCGGCCGAGCCAATGACTCGAACGATGGTTGAAGGATGAGGAACGATCTATTTACAGAATTTACAATGCGGCCATAAGAGCGCGCGCTGGGGCCCAACCACTTCTTCGTCCTCGTCGTCTTCTGTGATGAGCCGCGGCAGCATAGGGCATTGGCCGCCTAGGTTTTCCGTGACAATATCATCGTGGAAGGATGTCGAGCGCCCTTGAGGTCACCATGGTTTCCGCGACATTGCTGACGACCACAAGCTGGTAGGCCGACATTGAGACCCACGGAAGCGACCACATCCCAACGTACATCACTGAGTGGCTTTCCTGCTGGTCGTCGTAAACCTGCGGTTCAATTTGTGACCTGGAAAGGTTTCACCACCGCAATAGAAGAGAGTGCTGGCACTTTCTCGTCTTACGATGCGCTATCGACAGCATCACGAAAGCCCGGAGGTTGTGCAGCAAAGCTGGCAGGCTTCCAAATGAGTATACTGTGGCTGACGCTGAATATGACAATCTTCGGGCGATCCGTAGAAGGGCGGAAAGACGTGCGCGGAAAACATTGGCAATCAAAGACGTACGAGCGGCCAGACGCACGCAAAAGCTCATTCAGAGACATTTGGAAAAGCTCGCCAAGCGTGAATGGATGTCGTTTTGCTCCAAATTAGACCCCAGCAAGCCCATACCGAGGATATGGAGTCTAGTTCGTGGTCTTCGTGCACCACGGGCTCAGTTACATCCCTTCACCTCAATTTCCTTGAGAATGAAGACAACTGACCTGGATGTAGCTGAAGCCTTCTGTGCCAAAATCACCGCCACGCAAG
This sequence comes from Haemaphysalis longicornis, assembly GCF_048455015.1. Lineage (NCBI taxonomy): Eukaryota > Metazoa > Arthropoda > Arachnida > Ixodida > Ixodidae > Haemaphysalis > Haemaphysalis longicornis. Next base: position 19,019,392 of record NW_027526335.1, on the reverse strand, counting down.
GGTCATTTCCTACAAGAACCGTAGGAACAATTATCCCCCCATCGGCGAACACATCTTACCTGGACACACCGTTTTGTGTGGTGGTAGGCCGCCCTGGCCTCAGTTCAGAAAGCTTCTTCCCCAGGTCCTGACGGCATTAGCTACGTGATTCTGGGTCACCTTGGTGCCAATGCGAAGTGGTGGCTTCTCTCAGTGTTTAACCATTCTTGGGAAACCAGCCACCTTTAACCAGAGTGGACTCGTATCGGCCAATTGCGCTCCTCAGCTGCATTGGTAAGCTGATGGAGAAGATGGTACTGCAGCGCTTGAACTGGGATATCACTGTGAGAGGAATATATCTGTCGCAGATGTCAGGCTTCCGCAAGAATCGGAGCAGCATCGATAACGTGATTTCCCATGCAACACATGTTAAGGAGGCAAAGGCTCGACGGCAGTGAACCATCACAGACTTTATTGACATAAAATCGGCTCAATGGAGCTATCTGCACAGCTATGAAGTTCGCAGGTATTTCGGGACGCATGTACGATTTGATCTGTGATTACCTCTCCGGCAGAAGCATCTACATGCGCGTAGCAGATGGTGACACGTCATCGCACGATGTTACCCGCGGTGTCCCCCAGGGCGGCGTCCTGAGCCCAACTCTTTTTAACCTCTCCTTGGTTGATCTTGAGGTATGTCTGCCGCAATCGGTGAAAATCTCAATGTACGCAGACGATATATGCATTTGGTTCTCAGGCCACAACCGGCGTGTGATTCGAGCGAGACTATTCGAGCGTGCTATTAACTCGGCTGCGAAGTTTCTCGCGATACGCGGCCTTGAGATATCACCCGCCAAGTGAGCCGAAATGGACTTCACTAAACGGGATGTATCCAAGTACCATTTAATAGCCGCTGGCGTACCAATACCATATCTCGATCACAACAAACTCCTTGCTGTCACTTTTGACCGTCATCTGACATGGACACCATGGTGCACACGTTCGCAGCTTAAAAAAGAAGCTGACATCATTTGCGCACATTATTGGTATGCTCTCCAACAGTGCTGGTGGATGCAGTGTCCGCTCTCTTTTAAGGCTATATGACGCTCTGTGTGCAGGACTCCTCCGCTACAGCCTCCCAGCACCGACTCCACTCTCCAAAGTGAACTGTATAGGGCTAGAAAGCCTACAGACCAAAATACTACGAATCTGTCTTGGGGTTCCGAAGACCACATCCGCTGTGGGAACCATGACAGAAAATAGACGTCTTCCGTTTCCTACTCTGCAGGCACTGGAGCTATGTCGAACGCAACTGCGCATTGTAACTAGACAGCGTGGGCACCCACTAGCAGCGGTCTATGTGTCCAGGGCGCAGGAGGTCCTACCCTCACATTTCCAGGCCCCAGCTCCTTTTCTTCACCCAGCGTGGATGTTCCTTTCCATGAAAATCACAACCACTGTTCCTGGCTTCAACCGAAAAGCACCGATGCCGGCTCCAGCTTTGAATTTTTTTTTTTGCTTTGGAGCTCATTAATACTTACTATAGAGCCCATATGCATGTGTACATGGACGGATCAGTGACGGGTACCTCTTCGGCGTTTGGGATTTGGATTCCCTCGTCGCGAACTACGTATAAACCATTTCGTATAAACCATTTGCGTCCCACTTAGCCACAAGATGTCAACGATGGCTACCGAACTCGCTGGGCTCCGGCTGCTTTTCACTACATCTTGAAGCAGCCACCCACTAAATGGGCTTTTTTCACTGATTCCCAGACCACTCTAGTATACTTAGGATCACTGCCGAAAGATCAGATGACATGGGAGATACATCATCTGCATCTCCAAGCAACACAAAAACGGCAAAGCGTCGAACTGCAATGGCTTCCTGCTCACTGCGGAGTCGCCGGAAATGTTGCAGCTGATACTGCAGCCTCATCGGCCCACAGTCTCTGTGTTCCACCGCTGCCCGTTCATTTTACAAGAAAGGATGCGGCAACCCTCGCTCATTCGATTGCCTGAAGATCACAGCGGTGCATTTGGACTGACAAGAATCGTCAGTACACGCCATTGCATATAATTGACCCTAAATGCAGCTTCAAGATGCCTCCTGGGCTCAGCAAGCGTGAGGAAGCGGTATTGCACCGCCTACGTCTCAACGTGGCGTACACACGGCATTTCCTCTGCAAAATTAAACATGACACTTCACCATTCTATCCAACATGCCATGCAACAGAAGACATCAAACATGTCATCTGTATCTGTCCAAACTTCACAGTGCCAAGGCAGACTCTCCTAACATCTTTGTGTATACCCCACCACGCAGGCCTTGAACTAAGGGCAGTTTCGGGCCCTTGGTCGGACCATCACCAGGCCGTACGGGCTACCAAAGCTCTGATGGTGTTCTTGCGTAGTACTGGCTTGGAACAAGTGCTCTGATCAATTTAACTTCCAAACTTGAACTGTGCTTGAACACTCGTGTGCATCACCTCGTCTTTCTTTCTTTCTTTCTTTCTTTCTTTCTTTCTTTCTTTCTTTCTTTCTTTCTTTCTTTCGTTCCTTATTTATTTATTTATTTATTTATTTATTTATTTATTTATTTATTTATTTATTTTCACAGACCCTCATGTTTTCGTTCCTTCATACGGCGCAGCATGCAAAGCGATATGGCTCGGCTAACCTCACTTTTACCATTAAATCCACTCTCTCTCTCTCTCTCTCTCTCTCTCTCTCTCTCTCTCTCTCTCTCTCTCTCTCTCTCTCTCTCTCTCTCTCTCTCTCTCTCTCTCTCTACAGGGAACGCGGCATGTGTTGGCCACAACCTGTCCCACCCATTGGCCGCACTGGGACGCAACTATCAAGGCGAAAGCTTTAGGTGTCCCATCAAGTCGTAATCGTCGTTGCCGGCGTCAACACAAATGGAACCAAAACGGCCGCCGCTGTAAAGGGAAAATAAATTGGGTTCGCGCGATAATTGAGCCCAGGCCGACAGTGCATTAGCAGCCAGGTGCGCTAAGCACGCGCCAACCTGGCACCTTGCCAGTACGGAACAAGAATAAGCCTGACGCGTGCACCGGGACAGGTGCACGTGGCGGTACGTGCGTAGAACGGGTACGCGCAGAGGAGAGCTCTGACTATGAGGAAGCTGTCGTCGTGGAGTTGCCTGGGAATCCATGTCGGCGTGACGAGTTATGGGAAGATCAATGCTGCTGGCTCGGGCTTGGCATGACATTTGGATTCTGAAGCATTTTTGTAGAGTGAGCTACACTGGCAGAGATTGAGCAGTTTCATGTGGCTCCTGGAGAGCCGTGCGGCGCATGCGCGAGGAGCAGTGACGTCTCACGGCGCACAGCTGGCGCGCCGGAGCCGCCGCCACCGCGACTGGACTGGATTGGATTGGATTAAATTGGATTGGATTGGAAATCGTTTTAGCAGCAGTAATCATGATAATCAGCTAATCCTAGACAACCAGTAAATCTAAGAATAACCAGCAGAACCTTAGCTCACGCTACGTGTATCCTGGCATAGCCTAGCTAAGCCACTGCTATTTTTTTTTTTAATCTAGTTGGCTTTCTTCACTATGCTTTGATATGCCAAGGCAGCCGTTCCGACAGACGCTCATTAAAAGGAATACGCTTGACTTCCTTTTTCTTTAGTTTTGAAACAGCGTGTTTTTTTTTCTACTTATATAACACAGCACTCTTCTTGGCGTTTTTGTGGCACTGCGTTTGAATTTACGGCCACTAAAGCCCACCAAATCCAAGCCCGTAAATTCAAGCCAACGGCGAAGGTAAGGCGAGCGTACGGTGTAATGGAGGCCCATGACGACACAGACAGCCTCGATGTGAGCCGCATAGACTCTAGCGGCAGATTTCCTCTTTAGTGTAAATAGTAAGAAACTCAATGGCTGCCGTATGAATTGCGGCTGTAGTCTGCCGGTCGGAGCAACTCGCGTCGGAAGACGAAGAAACGAGAGCGAAGACAGAGATGCAAACACGATGCAGCAGTAAATAAATCGAAGTCTTTGATAATCGTTAGGCTTTCGCCCTCAAAGCATGAACGCTGACTTAGGTTTCCGGGGAATATTTTGGGGGGCGAAGCACCTCAGGATCTTGCTTTGTCCGGGGCTCGGCATCCGTGTACAGAGTGTTGCGCATGCGCGAGGAGCATTGGATTAGACTGGATTGGATTAAATTGAATTGAATTGTATCGGATTGGGTTGGATTGGAATTGTATATACTGTACACACGCGTTGTCACTCATTTACATGCGCGAGTGGGCAATGCCACGGGTGATTTACGGTAAGAACGATCCCTGCAGTGCTCCTCCCACTCGTCATGATTCACTTCGTGGAGATGCGCGAATTTTTCACTCGCCAGTGCTTCTATAGAAGGCACAACGGTGTGTGCTGACCAACAGCCTATCAGGCGCCACTGGTACGCAACAAAAATGCAAACGTCACAAAACACCGGTTGTAACAACTTGGGCGCAAAAAGCCAGCGAATTCATTTCTGCTGCTACCCGTCCCGTAGTGCCGTTCTCTGCACGGCGTTCTAGTTAGAAACTGACCAGGAATTCCAATACGCGGAACTGACGCAGTAGCGACGGGAACGGCCACGTTGAAATAATACGTAACCGCGAGCGGAGCAAATCAACGCCGCTACGCTGCCTGCGGCCTGGAACCAACGATAACAATCTAAAATCCATGTTATTTGCAACATACAAAAAATAATTGTCGGCGCTTTGAAGTAATAACGAAGTAAAGCTCGCCATGAGCAAAAATATTGCAGACGCCCTTTTTTTTTTGTCTTTCATCGTTACCGCAGTTCTGAAGAAGCGATATCTTCAGCAGATTTTTTATGTGCGGACAGTAGATTACAACTAATTGGTAAGTTCCTTTTTTTAAGCAGTTTAGTTAAGTATTTTAGGAAACCCAAGCTCGGGTACAGGGATATGTCGGGCTTTACGGAGGAACGTCGGTTGGTGGTAATTACATGGCGTAGGCAGTGCCGTTGCCGTTTTTAACTAGAAACCGGGTATTTTATTGAGCAGGAGGATTTTATTTTTTTAAGATGTACGCCTATCTCTAAGAAAAAAAAATTAATGAGGACGCACGTAAGGGGAGATGCACCACCATAGCCATCATCGTGACCTTCTGCTCACTCACACGGAAATGAGGTCCTCCTAATTGGAGGTGCGGAAGGAGAAGCGAGGTCGAGATCATAACATGCGATGGTGCGGTAATCCCTAATGGGGGAAGAAGCTAGGGGCGGTCGTGCTCCCCTCTGGAAGAGATTAGGTGGTGAAGCACACCTCCCTCTCCTCAGAAGAGCCAATGGAATGAGGATCCCACTCCGCCTCAAGCAGGACGTGTCAGACGCCCGTCATTTCTGCGTGAACCGCATCGAAGCGAGGAGTGAGTGAGTGAGTGAGTGAGTGAGTGAGTGAGTGAGTGAGTGAGTGAGTGAGTGAGTGAGTGAGTGAGTGAGTGAGTGAGTGAGTGAGTGAGACAGAGAGAGAGAGAGAGTGTGTGTGTCTGGGAGAGTGTGTGTGTGAGTAAGTGGGTGGGTGATTGAGTGGGTGAATGAGTGCGTGACTGCTTGAGTGAGTGAGTGAGTGAGTGAGTGAGTGAGTGAGTGAGTGAGTGAGTGAGTGAGTGAGTGAGTGAGTGAGACAGAGAGAGAGAGTGTGTGTGTGAGTGACTAAGTGGGTGGGTGATTGAGTGGGTGAATGAGTGCGTGGCTGCTTGAGTGAGTGCGTGAGTGAGTGCGTGAGTGAGTGAGACAGAGAGAGAGAGTGTGTGTGTGTGAGTGACTAAGTGGGTGGGTGAGTGAGTGAGTTAGTTAGTGAGTGAGTGAGTGAGTGAGTGAGTGAGTGAGTGAGTGAGTGAGTGAGTGAGTGAGTGAGTGAGTGAGTGAGTGAGTGAGACAGAGAGAGAGAGTGTGTGTGTGAGTGACTAAGTGGGTGGGTGATTGAGTGGGTGAATGAGTGCGTGGCTGCTTGAGTGAGTGCGTGAGTGAGTGCGTGAGTGAGTGAGACAGAGAGAGAGAGTGTGTGTGTGTGAGTGACTAAGTGGGTGGGTGAGTGAGTGAGTTAGTTAGTTAGTGAGTGAGTGAGTGAGTGAGTGAGTGAGTGAGTGAGTGAGTGAGTGAGTGAGTGAGTGAGTGAGTGAGTGAGTGAGTGAGTGAGTGAGTGAGTGAGTGAGTGAGTGAGTGAGAATACACCTGCCAGCTCATCCCGTGTTCTTTCTCCAGAAAGAAGACGGTACACTGAATTTTCAATGGCAGTGCTGTTTCGTGCAATGGCACAATTATTGCGAAGGGGATGGTAGCCTAGCTGTTCATGAGATACCGAATTTGACGTCGACAGGACTCAAAAGCGATTTATTGCTTTTTAACTTTTCATAGTAATATATCCTTCCTATGGGCCGAATGCTGCTATCACCAAGCCCTAGAGCTTTCGCATTGGGGCACAGAGGAATTTTCTTCCATTACCCTCCACTATGGCGCACCTCACAGCCCACGTTAGCTTCGCGCATTAAGAAGCCATTTTGTGGTGGAGAATTTTACATTGATTATATCTCATGTAAGGGAAGACCAGTCAGGGTGTGATAAAGAGAAACAGAATGCCGTATGAACACGCGGAGTCTCTGGCGTCATTGCTTGGTTCTGAAGGACCTAAGCGAGTATAGATGTATAAAACATGCATTTTTCTAAGACCAAGGAACATAAAAAACCTTGGGACTATGCATTAGATTCAATTTGTCATAGTTCCAGGGCGTAAATTTACGGGGTGTTTTAGGGTGACACGCCAATGCACAAGTAACACGGCATAATGATGGTGTTTCGCTAGTGCGTGCGAGGTGATGCCAAGAAAGTTCTGACAGCCAGAAATAATTCGTGGAGGGGGAACTTAAGCACCGGGAGCCGATGAAACGGGAGCACTGTTCTTGAACAATTTAAGTACAATTTGTTGGTTATGCACCGAGCGTTGACATCGCCGAAATCTGTGTTGAAAGCGTGTTGCAGTTGGTTCGGATTTTTTTTTTCGCGTAAAGATGCTAATGACGCTCAGTAAAAAAGGCATTCATAACAACAAAATTATAATGGATGTAACACAGAGTGCGTTTATGATTGATTTAGTTATTTCTGGTCAATAAATATAGCCAAAATTGCACTGCAAATATCGCTACATGGGTATAAGCACGGCCCCATGTTTTTTTTTAATTTTTTTGTGTGTGAACTGCGGCCAACGTTCTTGTGATCATTTTTTACTAATAGTCGGTGTTTTTCAAAGTTTGGTTTCACTAACTTACGCAATATTTCAACTTTTTAGTATAATTTTATTGCATTGCGAATAACGGTAATGCTACAGAGAAGGGCAGTGCCCGTAAGCGTACCCACACAAAAACGCATCGGGAACGCTAGAGCCATGTTAATAACGTACAATATTTACGGTGCGCGGAAGCTTAGTTAAAGGAGCCATGAAGAGAAAATGCAAGTTGGTTTTATTCGAAAGATTTCGTGTTTTATAGTGCCCCCAGCGCTTGTCCGGATACAAACGGTGCTTTATTCACTGAGAAATTAAACAATTTAGGTTAAAATTTTGATTTTCCCGCTCAATCGTGCGTTTTCGTGGTCCCAAGTGACATCACAGGAACCGACCGCTCTGCAGCCTAGAGTACCTTCATTCACGCATCCGCCGTACAGGGTAGAGACACGTATACGCTGGCACCGCCATTTTCGGTTGCTCGCTCGCCGCCGAAGCAAGTCATTGTATCAAAACCGCGCTAAAATTATCGCCGCAACGCGGTTTACTGAAGAAGTTTGAATCATATTGTCTGTTTCGCGTTGCTAGGTCTCGTGGGAAACGAAAAGAATAACGCGTTGAGCCCGTTGGCCCAATTGCGGCGGCACGGGACCGTTCAAAGGTTGTCTCCACCCTGTACAGCGGTGTTGGTTTGTTCCCGCGTTTCTTTACGTTCCGTAACCTAGATGGCGCCACCATACCGTGGCAAGCGTTTGGTTTGTTTTTGCCCGTATTTAAACCTGGCTTGTTTTTGTTCTGGGAGAAAATATTCGTTCCCTGAAACAGTGCTCGCTCGACAAATGGTGTCACGTAAGACACCGTTGCCTGCGTCAATCGGCCAGTGTCGCCTGAGACAACCCCAAGCCCCGTAGTGCTGTGCAGCTAAACCAAACATGCTGTGCGCAGTACGAACAGCAGAACGCATCAGTACTTCTATGTTTACATGTGCTTTCGTAACTTCCACTGTTTGTCCCATCATTCTTATTGCTTTGTAAAGAATGTGCCCTAAATTTAAGCGCAAATTGCTCGTTCGTCTAGTTTGTAAGCTCTACCTAATTTTCGTCTGCTTCTGCCAGCCTCCGCCAATCGCAGAGCTTAGCTCATGTGGCATCATAGGTTCAGTTGCGGGAAAAGAGCTGGTGGGTCGCATGACCATTCCCGTTTTTCCTAATTATGTAGCTTATTTGAGCGAAGTTTACGTTAAAAGTGGTGTCAGTATGATTCTAACGAGACAATCTTTTGAATGAACCAAACTTTTGTTTTCTCTTCATGGCTCCTTAAGCAGGCTCTGAAGTAAAGGGGCTAGCTAGGAAGGTTTATACGTATTCGTGGTTTAAGTACGAGTCACCCTTCTCTCTTCTGACCGTTGTGTCCGCCGCGCTGTCCTTAAACAATTAAACCCGTTAGTTTCAATACGGAGCCCTGCTTTATACTTGCTACAGATGCGTTACAGATTATGGCAATATTGACTTATTGATTGTGGGGTTTAACGCGCCGACGCAAAGCAGGCGATGAGGCGCGCCGTAGTGGAGGGCTCCAGATTCATTTTGACCACCTGGGGATCTTTAACGTGCGCCGAAATCTCGAACACACGCGCATTTTCGCGTTTCGCCTCCACCAGAAAAGCGGCCGCCGCGGCCGGTAATCGAACCCGCGTCCTCGTGCTCACCATCCCAACACCTTAGCCACTGAGCCACCGCGGCGGGTAGATGATGATAATAAACACGTATATTTTACAAGGTTGAAATTGTGAACATCAGTGCGCCCTTTTTGATTGATCACTTGTAGCACGGAAAATGCTGTCTTGAGAGCTGAAAGCCTGAGCGTGCAGCGAGGCTATTTAGTAAGTCTCTCTAAAGAAATGACCGGCAATGCTGGCAGTTCCAGATTCGAAGCAATACGCAGTATCGCCATCGATTTTCTGCATGTCGTCACTTTCAATACGCACCTGCTTGAAAGTCAACTCTGAGTTCTCAAAGTAACAACGGAGCTAAATGTTAACAGTACGATTTACCATTTACACCCATAGCCAAAAATATTCGATTGCGTACTGGAGTGGTCAGAAAAGACACCGCTGTGTGTTCTGCGTGGCGCCATTAGTGTTTTCGATTTTTCGGTATGATTCTGAAAAAGAAATATCGGTGTTTTTCGATTAAGCCGAGTTAGCAAAAATTTTACAGGAGGATGTTCTGCGAGATTTTTTTTTGTTTGTTTGTTTAAACCGACAACGTAAATGCCTAAATATACCCACACGATAAAGTCAGCTCTTAGTAAGCTGTTCTGAATATATGTCGAAAATTGATAGCAGAATTTCGTCCTAGCGTAACGAACCCCTACAAAACATTGGCCTTTTTCATATTTATCTGCAAACCAGAAACACAAAACATTGCTCACAAAACAGTTCTTGTGTTGATAATTTCTAAACTACTTATATAGAATAAAAACTGAGAGCAGACTATTGTTGTAATACGATTGGTAGCAAGCTGAAAAATAGAAAAAAACTCAACATCGGAAGCCAACGCCCGCGTTTGTCTTGTCCGCCTTGTTTTAACACGAAAGTGTTTTATGCCCGGATGCACCAAGAGTTCACTGACGTCATATACGTCATGGAAATGAGGCCAGCACAACGAAGCAAGCGGCCTTTACAGGGCGCCCCCGCACACAGGGTCTTCTTGCGGAGAAGCGACATTTAGTACTAAAGAGTACGTTATACTTACGTTTGTTCGTTTTCGGGTTTTATATTTATCACGAAAGTGTGTTATGCCAGGATACACCAAGATTTCACTGACGTCATAAACATTACGGAAATTACGCCAGTACACCTTTGCCGAAGCGACCCGCCAGCAGGACGTCGCTCGCCAAGCACACCCACAAGACAGCCGCCGACCCGCAAATCATGCTCAGCTGCAGATTTCGCTGCGCATTTCACTTTCGTGTGTTACCGATTTGTACAACAGAGGAACCAACCGCGGTTTCTTTTTTTGTTGTTTCGTCATGCCGTTCAGCGAGCACTCGGAAATGTTAGTGCCAGTTGAACACGTTGCGAGTTGCGTCCCAAATCCGCCGCGGTGGCTAATTGGTTAAGGCGTTGCGCTGCTGAGCACGAGGTCACGGGTTCGATTCCCGGCCGCGGCGGCCGCTTTTCTGATTGAGGCGAAAAGCAAAAACGCCCGTGTGTACGAGATTTCGGCGCACGTTAAAGATCCCCAGGTGGTCAAAATTAATCCGGAGCCCTCCACTACGGCGCGCCTCATCGCCTGCTTTGCGTCGGCGCGTTAAACCCTACAATCAAAAATCGAGTTGCGTCCCAAGCGAGCATAGGACGTAACAATAGTGCCGCATTTATTTTCGCATTAAAAGTTATAGAAGTGGCCGGTTCTGGTCGCACTGCATGCGAGGCTTCTGAGGCCTCCGCTTTGTATGCGGCCGTGCACTATATAGTGTCACTACGAGCGCCGGCTCCGACTTAAGATTTAGATTTATTATTTGACAAAAACCCGCACTTCGCATTCGTCTTGGAAATAATTCTTAAAAGAGAAAAGATAAGTACGATTTATTCGAAAAAGGTGGAGAGGAACGGAGATTACAACAAAGCCAATGTTCGCTAACGCATCTGCAGCCACCAAAAACGCAAAATATAATGATGGGGGACGGACGCGAAAATGACAACACAGTAGAACATAAATTTGTTATGTTGGGCCGCTACTTTTTTCGGCCTTTTAATAATCAGCAACTATACAGCAGCGATAGAAAACAATAACGGCGCACTGCGTGACATTACCCAGCGTGTTCAACGACAAGGTTTTAGAAAACAGTTAGGAATGATACCAATGCCACGACGGCGTTGCGAAGCGAAAACCACAACAAAAAAATCCGAGTGCCATGAAAAGAGACTGATAAAATGGAATGAGGTCGTTCCGAATAATGTTGGCTCTGTGCGCCTCGTATGCGTCGCACCGAGCGCTGAAAGCACTAGCTAAAACAATAAAACACTCCAACGCATAAAACACAAACCAAATACCCTGCAATGGTAAGGGCAGCCGGTGGACGAACTCGCGCACAGTTCATCCTCAGCCCACCAGGAAAAAACACTTACGCACACCTATAAATGGCCAAATGCGTGACTAATCACCCGTGCACCACTTGGCACGGGTCGGCCAATTGCTGTTTCGCGCGATCGAATCCTCAAACGAGAAACATTTCATGGTATAAACACAGCGCCGCATTTGCATTCATACACCCTGTTGACTGACATGCCTTACCTCGTCACTTTTGCCTTGTTTCAAACAATAAAAAAACACACACACAGACATCGACGGCAGAGCGTCCACTCTGACTCGCCTGAACTGGCTGAGGACTTCGCCGCGACTGCCACCAGCAGGCATCGTATCCACAGGAGGCGAGGCAGTCCTTTACTCCGCACGTCGGCGAACGCCGAGCTCGACGCTCGCACGCAACGCATCTCACGAGGAGGAGCGACCGGCAGCTCGATCTTCCACGAGGCGAGCACGATGCATCCGCGTCGGGCGACGTCGCGCACTGCTCTGCCCGCTTCACGGCCGGGTCCTGACCGCAGCACCGGATCGATGACGGAAGCAGCCCGGCGGACGCTCCGCGCGCCCGACACCTCGCACGCGCCGAGGTTACCTGGAACTTTGGGGACACGGCGCTTTACGACGGGACGACGGGAGAGAAAACAGGGCACACTGCGCCGACTGCCAAGCGAGGATCTTATTTCAGAAACCGCGAAATATCAAAAATGAAGCGAGCGAAAAGAAATTCGATTTCCGCTGATTAAGGAACAAAGGCAAAGGGAATATAGAATTCAAATTCTGGTCGTTTTTGATTGATTGTAGGGTTTAACGCGCCGAGGCAACACAGGCGATGAGACGCGCCATAGTGGAGGGCTCCGGATTAATTTTGACCACCTGGGGACTAAATCTCGTACACACGGGCGTTTTTGCTTTTCGCCTCCATCAGAAAAGCGGCCGCCGCGGCCGGGAATCGAACCCGCGTCATCATGCTCAGCAGCGCAACGCCTTAGCCACTGAGCCAACGCGGCGAGTATACTGGTCGTTTTATCCAGCCAGCCCAGAGAAGATGGTGCGCTGATACAAGAGCCTGCTTTTTCCCCCTTATTACGGACGCTTCGAGAATTTCAAGCGTGCGCTGTATCACCACGGGGTGCTCACGCTGCCGAACATGGGACAGCATTTGTAGCAATTCGAATTTTTGAGGACGTTGAAACCGAACTGTGAGCCAGTGCATAGCAGGGAACATAAAAAATGGTTGGCCGTCATCATAGAGAACGTACACAGAATCTTCCACATGTTGAACAAAATGCGCCCATCCCCTTCGTATGCCGGTGCCTAACCAGCGAAGCTGTAAACGGCTTCAAACCATTGAAGCGAAGCAAACCATCATCGCTGCGAGGTAGGCGAGCTCGTTCCCGTTCCTGTTCGTGGCGTCGCTGATCGCAAGCCGCTGCTCCTCGCCAGTATAGCCGCCCCATTTTTGCAGCAAAGCTGTAGACCTCTACCTTCCCAAAGGTTTCATCGCCGTGGGCAAAAACGCCAAGGCCTAAGTCGCCTTGCGCATGCGTCAGGCTAGTCAGGCATACAGCATAGAACTCTCAGAATTCGTTTAAGCAAGCCAACAAAGCAAACATCGATGTCGCATTATGGATGATAAGGCGCCTGTGAACAATGCCCCCCCGCCCCCCTGTGTTCCTCGTAAAGATGTTTGCAGATTATCTTTGAAGGCTAGGCAGGACTAGTGTCACTAAATAGAGTAGTTCTTGCCCAAGTCACCGAGCGCATGCGTCAGGCTAGGCAGGACCCAGCCTTTGCCGCCAGCGACGCCGAACGTAGTGTCAATAGATAAAGTACTAAGAGTATACCGCCATAGAGTTTCTTCGTAAACTGCACCTGGGAATCCATGTCGACGTGGCCGGTTATAAGAAGACAACAGCTTCTGGCTTGGGCTTGGCATGGCAATTGAATTCTTAAGCGGTTTTGGGGATTTGCTTTTTTCTCTATACATTAACATGTCTATGAGCTACGAGGTAGCCGAAATCCTCCCTGTTCTGTGATAGCCGTGAGCCATGGCAACTGCGTGTTCGGTGAAAGAGCAGGCAGTGCGTGATCGTATACCTAACGTTGGTCATGCCGCAGTCGAAGGAAAGTATGACTGAGCGGGTTATATGCCACCGCGAAAGTTGTAGCTGACGAAAAAAGAAAAAGAAACGGAACGTACTTTGACAAAGACAAGATACAACACACACGGGTGCCTGTAACTTTCCTTTCTTGTCTTCGTCCACGACTGTTTAACGTCACGTTTTCTTTTTTCTTCAAGTACGAACCAACTGGCTCAGCAACAAGTTTTGTTTAACTGCAGCTGATGGTCGCTACACCGGTTCCCCACGAAGCCGACGTTTTCGTAGGCACGCTAAAAAAACATTTCCAAGATCTTCAACCAACCTATTATTTTAACTAATGGTAAAATTAAAAAATAAGGGTCTCTAATGAGTTACCCCGAAAATATTGATATCGTTGTTAATTACCAGCTTGGCCTGCAGAACAACAGTAGGCACAACCGTTCCGGCAATAATACTCTTTACTTCTTTTTTCCTATGCTTTAAAACATTCTGTTTCATTTTCCACTTATATAATAACGCACCATTCTTTGCGTTTTTGCGGCACTGCGTTCGAATATACGGCCACCAAAACGTTTCAATCCAGCCAATGACGAAACTAAGGCGAGCGCTCGGTATAATGGCGGCCCATGACGACACAGACGGCCTTGATGTGAGCCGCATAGACGCTAGCGCCAGATTCCTCTCCAGTGTATATTGCCGCGAACCATGCATTGGGCTTGTCTATTTGTGTTTTGCTTTTACCGCCCGGCTGCGCCGGTCTGTGTTATCTCCGTGCCAAGGGAAGCGCGTGTTCCATTCTTTCTTTCTGGGCCGCATGTGTTATCTGTTCTGATAGGGAGAGCATTCCGATCTAACGTGAACATCCCGGAATAATCTTCTTGCATCTACAATGTTCTCGATGCGAATCGACGGTTCCAGAACCACGCGCGCCGAAAGATAAAAAGCCTGCACAGCAGACGCCGGGGCATTCGATTCTGCGACGCTCGCTGACGCGAGTCACTTTGTTGACCGCTGCTTCGCCGCCTCTGTATTCTTTTGAGTTGTTAGGGGAGCACAAGTTCGCTCCAATAAACTTGTTTCTCCTGCAAGACAACTGCGTCGTCCTTGGCTTCGTGACAATATAGTGAGAAATTCTACGTATGCCGCCACTGAGGCACGCAAGTCAGCAACGGCGGCCATTTTGGCGTTCATCAGTGTAGCGAGATTGCCGCATCTACGGCCTCGCCGTTAACTTCGACCGGGTCGTTTGTTAACAACACTACCGAATAATGGTGTAAGAATGGTGAGGTGGTGTAAGAATCACTGTAAGAATGGTGAGGTATGTGAGTTACGAAAGCACACGTAAACATAGAAGTACCGATGCGTACAGCTGTTCGTACTGGGCGCACTATATATGCTTCTTTTAGCTGCACATCGCTGCGGCGCTTTGGGCTTGTCTCAGACGACACTGGCCGACTGGCGAAAGCGACGGCGTCTTACGAGACCATTATTTGTAGGGCGAACACCATGTTTTACGAAACGAATATTTTCTACTTTCATCATAACAAGCCCGGTAAAAATACGGTCAAAAACAAAGCAAAGGCAAAAAAATTGGCTCCAATCCACGCTGTGAAGGTGGTTGGAAAGCAAAACTTTAAACGACGCGCACAACAACTGCCAATGCGACGTCACTTGAATTCCCACACGTGGCTCTACAAAGAGTGAAGCCAGACATTCGGCCAGCCGTTATCTGCTATTCGCCGGGGCGGAGACCCGAACTCAGCAGCAGCGTCGGCCAGTGCCGGATTAGGAAACGTCCCTGGGGCCCTAATGATGATGATGATTATGATGATCGTAATGATTCAGCTTTAATATGCGAAATTTTTCGAAGCCCATGTTATGCTCTCTGGTCGGTGATAAATTATACATAATTTTACACTTTCTGAGAAATAATTTCTTCGCTTGATATCTAGTATTATATCACTGATTTTATCAGGCGTAAAAGTTAATATGGTTTGATTGCCGGTCCATCACAGATTCACAATTAATCGAAACGCCGTGTCGGCCTGCACACGACATGGTACAGAAGAGTATTTTCTTACAACATGCATATTTTATTAAGCCTGTAAGGTTTTCGTTTTATTGTAAAGTTCTCCACCTGCATATATGGGAGGGCTCAAAGTCCGCGCAGGCAGCTGTCCCTCACAGACATCTACCAAGCAGTTAGCCGCCACGGCTTACGGGCCAAAATCCTGTAGGTTACCCACGCAGACGAGAAAGCACGCGGCGGTTAGAACACGCGCCGTCTTTGAAGGAGGTTGGGGGAAAGGGGGTGGGGGGAGCTCAGACATGTCGCGCAACGCAACCTTCCTATCGCAGCACGATTAGCACAAAGACGATAAGCAAAAAAATTACATCTTCCCACGTGGGAACCCTGAGGGGATGCAAAGCCGTGGAGTAGTAGCGTGTTAATTGGTTGTTAGAGTAAAGACACGCGTAGTAGCGTATTAAATGTCTTCTGTATTTATCGAGTAGTGGGGAACGTTTTGCGGCTTCTCGTTCTCGAAGCGAGGAATCCGCTGTTCGACGCTGGCGTTTCGAAGCGTTGTCACGTTGCCGAACGCAATCTGGATCAGCGACGCGCCGCTGGCGTTTCAAAGCGGCTTCTCGTTCTCGATGCGAGGAATCCGCTGCTCGACGCTGCCGTTTACGTTCGGCGTCGCGAGCTCTCCACTGTGCAGCCTTGTCTTCGGAGGTGCTCGCGGTTCTGACAGTGTGCTGGATAGCGCTAGTTGAAGGTGTGCCAGCCAGTTCGCTGACAGAATCGTTGGCGTCCATTTGCAGTCATCGGACGGCGCAGTACCGAAGAAGCAACTGAGCGGAGCGCGGACGGGTTTATTTGCAGAGCAAAAAGAGTGGAGAGGAGGAGCAGCGCGCATGCGCTCCTCCTCCTCTCCACTCCTTCTGAGAGAGGTGCGGACGCCGGACGACGGAGGGTCGACTAAGAGATGCTTTGCATCTAAAAATGTCGCTTTTCGGGCTGGGGAGCGGTCCGCTTCGTGCGCATGGCGGTCGAACTTTCCGCGGCGATGAACTCGTGTTGCGCAGCTGTTATGTTCTTGCTAGTCGGCAAGCCGTTACGCATTAACGGGTCCCCTTTGGGTTGGAAAGCAACAGGTGAGTACGAGAGATGACATCAGACAACAGTTTAATGGGGATAGAATGTCTCTGCTCACCCCCGCGCTGCTGCTCCCGTCGGTGCCGCGCAACAGTTCCAGCAGTCAGTAGTGCCAGAGTCCTTCAATACTTTACTGGTCACGAAACTTCGGCTCTCGGTTCATATAGGGACCGCGCGCGCCGCTACAGGCGCCACCTCCGCACGAAGGTCATCCAGCCGCCGCGCGGGCGGCATATTGGCCAGCTCTTGGCGTGCAAACGCTCGCTGCTTTTGGTGTCTGCGCGCTGATTAACTGCGTTTTTTTTTCGTAGTAGTTAGCGATGAGTAGCCCGGTTATTGTATTAATCACCTGCCTTCAATGGGGTTTTATTTTTCGAAGTAAGTTACCGTAAACTTCGGCCGCGAACGGCAACGGCTTCTGTGTGCTCTGGCACAAGCGCTGCGCCGTCGTGTTTACGGATTTTAAATCTATATTGCTTCTTTTCTTAAAGCAAAGTTGTAAATACCACACATACGGTAGCTGTGTAGTCACGGACTGCTGCGGGCCTATCGATAATACAATAAAAAAACTGAAAGAAACCAAGTACGCGTCGTTCAGACTACGCTTAATGAATCCGTTTATTGCTCTGGAATGCACAGAACACTAAAAGAGACAGCCCAATAGTACTGTCGTTTCGATGACTGTGTACATACTTGAAAACATCTAAAAACGCTGCAGAAACGCGAAGGATCAAAACACGAAGAGATACAGGGTGTTTCAGCGAACACTTTCAAAAATTCTTAAAAATAGGCTCTTCGAGAAAAAAAGAAACCCTCTTCAGAAGGAGATTGCTAGCTGTGGCGGACGCCAGATAGTATGAAGGGTGCGCAATTAGTTAGGTGGGTAATTAAACTCTACTAATGAAGTTCTTAATTAGCGGAGTTTGGTGGTTGTTGTCAATGGTGATTTTGTGGCCCCAGAGAAGGCGATTTCATATCAGTTTTTAAAACAACGAAAAAGTCGGTGTTTAAAGCCCTGTAGCGTGAGGAAACCTGCCGTTGTTTTCCGCTCAAAAACGAAACTCGGCGCTGAAGGAGCGCTAAAAGTCTTGAGCGAACGACACGTCGGCTGGTGACGTGTTTCAATGAATGTGGCGGCCAATTCGAAATGTAAGTACAATTTTCCCTAGCTAGGAAGCCTCAGCAAGCAGCCACAGCCGCGAAAGCCCTCCTCGCCCAGCAAACAAACCTTTCCTTTGTCTGATGCGCTTTCTAACACACAGCGATTATAAACGAACAGCAAATAAACCTAACGAAAAAAAAAAAAAGGAACGAATGGTGACGTTTCACATCTTGCACGTCTGGTAGCCGCGTCAGATGTGGTTGAGACAATAAAAAAAGAAAAGCAAAACTGTCGCCAACGCCCACTAGGACTCCCGAAACGGGCGACCGTGTTGTGGGCAATGGCTAGCCTCTTTCTTGCGCCTACCAACGAAACAAAAGATAACGCTAGCCGTGGTATAAGGTGAGCGTTGATCATTGAAAAAATACAAGAGGCGATGGAGTTGATATCAGCTGATTCCCTAGCGTGGGGAATCACCAGAGCCTTTTTGAATTGGGCGACACAGTCACTGCAACACGTCATCAGCGGATGTTGCGTTTGCACTAGACTTCTGGCGCACCATGTGAGCTGCGTTTCGGTTTCATGGGGGAAAAAACTTGATTTTGCGGGCTGCAGGGCTCTACAGAGTGCATTTTTCTTTGCTTTAAAAACTGGTCCATTATCGTCGTCTCCGTGGCTACAAACTCGCCATTGGCAATAACCACCAAACTTCGCTAATTAAAAAGTTCACTACAGAGTTTTAGTTAATTAACTATGTAATTCGCATGTTTCTCATAACTGCTGACGTCCACCGAACCTGATGGCTTGTTCCTTAAGAGAATTCCTATTTTTCTTGAAAAGCCTACCTTGAGGAATTTTTGAAAGTGTTCACTGAAACACCCTGTATATGTTGCACCGTGTGTCCTTCCGCTTCCACGCTTTGCAATCCTTGCAAAAACAGAAAGCGAAAAAAGAACAACGAAAATGATTTTATCACAAGCAACAAAAAAATTCAATGTTACGAAGGGAAACAAAAGAGTGTGGTCCAGCGTACAAAAAATTATTTTTTTCGCGCTGCGATGTGCAGCACACGGAGGAAACAGAATATTGCCACGTAGCCAAGAACGACGCAAAGCTTTTCTGAACGTAGCAAACTAGCGATCTCCTGCACTAATAAAGACTAGAATGAAACACAAACTTCGAAGAAGCAGTCCGCAGTGTGACGGGAACAGATGAACGTCGATAAAGTGAGTTGCGCGGAGTTTGCTATCCATACATTACTCTTGGAACGTTATTAATTTGAGATCCATGGAAATGGGATCGAGTACATTGTCGGAGAAACAAAAAATCAAGTTAGCGACAAGGTGGCACCCTTTCGATATCAAACAATATTGCCCGACGGGACGTACGACAAAAAGAGCAAACGGGCGCTCTGGTTGAAACGGCAGATAAGAAACCGGAATCGGCCACGCGCGGTTACAAAACAAACAAAACGAACCCTAAGGGATAATTCGCGGAAATATGAAAAGTAAAACCACAAGGACGTCCCAAAGCTTTTTTACACGCCAACCTGAGAGCGAGGTAATACAAGTTTGCAAACAGGCAATGAAGCACCGCTACAACCTGACTGATATGACACAAATGCGGCTTTAAGTTAGCCTTGTACAATTCTAGGTCCACGATGCTCTCGAAAGGGTACATTGCTTTTTCCATTCTCACACACAGTGCATTTCCACACACTGTCGCACACTTCTAATCGAAGCTGAAATCTCCCGTTGCTTGCCTTGGAATGGCGCCTCCATTTGTCACATAGCTGCCCGTCGCTCGGTCAAAAGAACAAGCAAACATTTTCGTTGTACAAGGAACGACATCCCGGGACGCAACTCATGTTCGACATCGTCGTTGCACTACTAAAGTCGCATCCCAAGAGCGCGATATGCACGTTACATTTTTTTCCCGCACAAAACAAACACAACTCGTCGCGGCTCCGCCGTTCGAGCCAGCGCAACGCCGCCCGAGGAGTGACCTCAGTGAGAGGGTGGCGCCACCGCGCGGCGGCCAAACGCAGCATATGAAGCTCTCCCATTGAGTTACGGAGCAGTTTCGTGACCAGTAAAGCATTGAATGACTCTGGTAGTGCGTTGTCGATCTGTCGGGTCATTGTTCGATCGTAACTGGCAGTGGAAACACGCTAAAGCTTCTCGTCTAGATTCGGGGTCTACGGCGGAGGCGAGTGTGGGTGGACCTCTCGTTTTCGAGGCCTCAACACGTCTGCCGCGTCCACTGTTTTCCCGCGCTCCTTCGGGGGTTCCTCTCCTCCTGGCGCCGCGCCTAAACGGGACCAGATCTGCAGGCCGCCCTTTGGTTCGCGCCGTCCGCCGGCTCATTCCAAAGCGAAAAGCGCCCACGGGGACAAACCATCCCCGAGTCGCGGCGGAGGTCCGTTTTCAAGGCGGCATCGAAGGGGACGCCCGCAGGATGCGTTTTTAAGTGGACACAGCTTTCGCCATCCCGAAAGAAAACAGACATTGTTGTGACACAGCTTTCGCCATCCCGAAAGGAAACAGACATTGTTGTTGCTTTGTTTTGCGTCTACGCCTGAGCTCTTCACACCGCCTAGGCCTGCTGATTCCCCAGCTCGAAGGGAGCCGCTAGGGTCGGGCTGGTCCGGCGGCCTCTGCGTCCACACGGAGCGGCGCCTAGAGAATTATGCTACGAATGGAGTCGCGCGGACATGTCGCTTCCGCAAAGCCTGTTGCTCAGACAGCCTGCAGACGCTACAGCACAGAGGCTCGGGCTGAAGCCGAACGACCCCGCGAGTGCCCTACACAAACCTTGAACATTTAAATAACCATATATACGCTGACCATTCAGCGAGAAATATCGAGTCGATATCAATCACGCTTATGCGACTCAATTAATCCACTAGCTTTATTGAACAGGTCGTCATCGCAATGAACTTGCCTGTCAAGCGCTATACATTGAAATTTGTGGCAGAATCTGTGTATGAGCCCGCAGGGCAGTGCGGAAGTTGTCAATAATTACATATAACGTCCCTCAGGCTTAAACAGTTTACAATGTTCTTCAGGCATTATTTCATTATTCGCATGCCTACACACACAGTAAGATGCATACGAGGGGGAAGAAAAACGGGCAGCCACATGTTTGTACGCGAGAATATGACCCTTTCTTAAACCGAAACGTGCGCGCGCCGAAGCGTCCGCGTACTTCGATGTCCGTGTACCGAGGACTACCGAAACGACCTGTGCTGAAAAAGACCAGAACCGAGCTCGGGGCCTTTTTATGTGGCTTCTTAGGCCCCGTCAAGCTGTGTACCCATGACTTTTGGTACAAGACGTCTTCTCATAAACCTCGGGAAAACAAGGAAGAGGAATAGGAATAACTAAATCAAATTGAAATGGACTCGAAGGTTGTCAACCTTAACGTGCGCCCCCCGCTCCTCCGCACCTGTCACAAGTTAGTCAGCTTCGGTGTGAAGGTGAGGTTGAAGCTCCTACTTTCAACTTTCAATGCGGGCAGCGAGCACACTCAAGATGTTTTTTTTTTTTCATATGATCGAGCGGGGCCCCTGACAGCTGGGGGCCCGAGGCTGCAGCCCACGTAGCCCCCCCACCCCCCTCCATTAATCCGGCCCTGGCGTCGGCCACGGCCGGGCTAGAGCGGAGGACGCCGCCGCTGTAGCCAGGCTGTGAGTCGGGAGAAAGAAAACGTAGAGGAGCGTCTTTCCAAGGGTGAGACAGCGGAACCTAGCCATCCTGATGTGCTAGCTGGGGCTACACCACCGCGCGACACAAGCGCAGACCCCGAAACAATTCGGCAAGCGAGCTTAGTGATTCCCATTTATACCGATTTAAACTAGTTAGTTTAGTAAGTTTGAGAAATGCGAGAAAGCTGAGGGAACTTTCATAATTCCTACTTATCAAAACCTGTTGCTACTTTCGCCTTTTGTAATATCTGTTAAAACACAACCGAATTGAAAATCGACAATTTAGAAAACGGAGTCCCACTCGTGGTAAGCAGTGCGCAAAAGGTAGCGTTTCTCTAGCGGCCAGATGTCTGTATGTGGTTTGTACATTTTGTTTTCCCGCCCTGCAAACCAATCCTTAAAGGGACCCCTTTTGTAAAAATTACAAAATGCCTTTATTGTCGCGTGGTACCAATATAGCGATGCAATGCCGTTGGAATTATTGATCTACATTCAGTATTAGCTGCGCCAGAAGCACTTAAGTGCACCTCTCCCCCCTTGCCAATCGATTCCTCCTCCCTCTCTGCTTCTTTCAAAGCAGCTGGAAACACTGCGAATAGCCATGTGACATCGCGACGCTCGACTTCCGTTCTCCGCTAGCTACATTCCTGCGCCTAGGCACGCGTCAATCGCTGCAGACCCGCCTTTGCCTCGGGATCGCGCAGGAAGGAGGAAGAGCAACCGGAAGCCAATGGCAGTGACGTTGCCGGCGACCGACGATCGGCCGAATCAGGGGGGCGCCTCGCCGTTGCGTCAGCCGCGGTCGGCATTGCGTCAGCCGTGGTCGGCTCGCTGCGGCGGAGCGCTCATCGGCTGAGAAAGGCGATCTTCAAAAATTGTTTACAAATTATCCGTACAACGTATGGGGCTCACACTTGGCTCAAAAATCCCCCGTTATATGTTCTACCACCTGAATGCATTTGATTTCCACCTTCACAAAGCTTTTCTGGGTCCCTTTAACGTATGTTTGCCGTACGACCACTAAATTCCGTCGAGTGCGGGTTACCCTGGAGGTGCTGACGAACCAGTTAATCAAGCCGTGTGAAGGCACCATGCGATGGACGCGAAGCTGCACTAAAACAGGCCCAAAAGAACCCCCGCTGAAGCAGACGACAAAGTCGTACCGCCGACGCCGCCGCCGGCGAACAGGCACTCCCGCGCGGGTAACGCTGGGTAAATTCGGGGCGCCATCTCTGCTCCGTGAGTGAAACCCTCCGCCCACCCTCCCTCCTCCCGCTGCCGCCTCCGACGCGTTAAGAGTTTGTTGTCCCGCACACCACGAAAGAATTGTTGGCTGGTAGAGCTAAAAAGCTTTGCTTTAAAACGGGCCGCCGCGGTATGGTGGCGCCATCTAGGTTGACTATCGGTAAACAAGGCTCCGCAGCAGCTTGAAGACCCGTTCTTGTGATGTCATTGCAGACGTCATGAAAACACACGTTTTGGAGGGAGAATCTAAACCTTAACTTAAATTCATTAATTTCTCAACAAATAAAGTATCGTTTGCTTCCGGACAAGCGCTGGGGGCACTATAAAACACGATTTTTTTCGAATAAAACAAACTTGTGTTTTGTCTGCATGGCCCCTTTAACTCCAGCAGGCGCTGTTCGGCTGTTCACTGAAGTAGGAGCTGGTCGGAGCTCTCTTCCAAAGCTGGTAGGGATTTCACAAATGCAGTGGGGCGTCGGCGCAGCCCCCTACCATACGAAAGAACCTCCCGTGGGCTCTGAAGAAGCGGAATAGTGGGAAATATACGGCTGGGTGCAATATATGGCATTTCATGGGATGGGGAGAGGTATTCGTCTGGAGGGCACGGAGCTCCAGTTCCATCCTCTTTCATTAGGTGTTTGTGCGGTGCTGGATACATGACACGTTCTAACTTACAGGGTTGAGTTATTTCGTGATACGTGATCAACGGGGTTGGCCTATCCTGCTCGCTTCCCGGGGCCCAGTGGGATAACTCTCGGGCTAACAGTTGGGCAGTTTCGTTGCCCTGGACGGCAGAGTGGGCGAGTGCCGACATGATCATGATGGATCTGTCTGGTGGACGCTGTCAGAAGATTTGGTGGGTTGTTCGGTGACCCGCACGAGAAGTTACGGCACACTTACTGAGAATATGAGATGACTTTGGCTTTAGTTTGCGTTATGGCGAGACCGATGGCCGCTTCTTCCGCTTGTAAGGGGTCGTATCCGGGTAAGGTTAGGCTGGTGACGCGCTTATTGGGCTGGACAACCATGGCTGTCATTGCTCTTATGCCGGGATAAGAAGACCCGTCCGTATATATGCTGTGATTGGTTCCTTGCCGTATTATGTGTGGTGTCTTGGCTCTTGCTTCCCTACACCCAGTGTGATGCACGAGGTGCATGTTTCGAGGGAGCGGCGCAACGTAGAGCTATTTCCTGATATCGCGGTGGAGATTTCTTATTTGAGATGTCTGACGCTGCAGAGGGGATGTGAGCCCCAAACAAGAGAGAAGAATCCTCCCTGTTCTCGTGACTCCCAGCCTCAATCATTGGCTCGAAGGATTAGCTTCTATGAGCTCTTCGGCCGCATTGCGGAAGCCGAGATTTAATAGCTTGTCGGTGGCCGTGTTGGCGGCAAGTCCTAGAGCCTGTTTGTAGGCCTTCCTAGTGACAAAATCCTGCTTTTCAATTTCTGACTGGGTGAGAAAAGCATAGGGTATGGCATATCTAATTCTTGAGATTAAGAATGTTTCTAAGAGACGAAGGGTGTTGGCCTGGAACATTCCCCGTGTTTTGGTGGTTACACGGCCGATCGTGTGACTTGGTCAAAGGTATGTTTCCGCCTGATTATCAGGAGGGAGTCTGTACAATCGGCTTGAAAGGTCATGCCAAGGATGTTGATATGCGAAGAAAGATTGGGGTGTGGCTACAGTGAACTAGAATATTGTACTAATAGTGGCAAACGCAAGGGCGTTTTCAATGGGAGTCCCTGAAGCCAGAAAACCAGAAATCCGCAAGGGGCGCTGCTGTAGTATACTAGAGGGGAAATAGTGTTAAGTTTCCACAGATCCCATTGAGTCGGCTTGTTACGTGGTCTTCACCTACCGAAGTTGATTGAGACCATACAGTGGTCAGTAAAAAATATTGGACGTACATTATAGTCCGAAACGCCAGAAACTTCCTCTGCTGATATATATATATATATATATATATATATATATATATATATATATATATATATATATATATATATATATATATATATATATATATATATATATATATATATATATATATCCTGTCAATACGGGCATTTGAACTGCACTGAAAATGAGTAAAGTGCACTGCACTTCCTTTCATCTGACCGACATCAACAAGACCATGCTCGTGCACTAAATCGGCCAGTGTGGCTGCACTGCGATCATAGCGCGCAGCTGGCCTAGAACGATCATGCTCACTGCAGACACAGTTGAAATCGCCCATAAAGAGAACCTTTCATTGTGTTCGAAGGAACTGCCCCAGCGATAAGAAAAAGGTATCCCGTTCGCGACAATTAACTGGTGCATACAGGCAAATGATAGGCCATTCAACACCCCCAAGGACAAGGTCACAGCAAATCAAACGCCCTGAAGTATCTACAGTGCAGGAGAGACAAGAAAGCCCTACTTGCTAGCTGATGAAAAGGAAACATCCGCCAGACAAGCCTGCGGAATTAGTGACGCATACACTATAATGTTCTAAAAAGCGCATTAATGCGGCCGCTGTGTCCTCATCACCGCAAAGCTTTGTCTCCTGAATAGCGGCGATGCTTACGTCCATACTGCCATCTCCTGTTCCTGAGTCCTCTCAGATTAAGTGCGGCAGCGTGCAATGCTGTGACAGTTGACATCCCGTTGGAGCAGCTTACGTAATATCTCCTCCAGCTGAACCACCCTTGCGGCTGGCCTTGGACGTTTGAGGCTTAACTTCCTTCTTGGAGCCGGCCAGTGGCACGCATCCACTAACCCCGGTGGCCGTGTCAGGATGGTCCAAAAGAGTGGACGCCTGCTTTTTGCCGGCACTGGATGGTTTGTTTTCGCTGTCAGCAGGAGTGGTCTCTTCATCGGTCCACTGCTGGCACCCGAAACGTCCTCGGGCAGTACCGAGGCATTCGCCCACGATGGGTATGAAACATCGTCAGCGTCAACATCCCCAGAAGACATGTCGCTGCGATCGCTATCGTTTGCCGGAAGGGGCACTACAGTGTGGTCGTCAACCACCGCATCATTCGGAGGCAGCAGATGCGTGTCCATTTGCTCTTCCTACTGCTGGTCGCATGACGTTGCCCTAGACTGGCTGTGATGGGAGCCACCATCCTGCTCACGATCTGGTGACACTGGATGTCGACACACATCCTTGTTTTCTCCTGCTAAAGAAGCGGTAGGCACAGCCGTCATGTTTTCCGACAGCATCGACTGGCTAATCTCCCCTGTCGCATCAACGACCTCCGTGTCATCCTTACATGGGCGGAGAGGTCCTCATCGGTAGATGGTTCCTGACCTTGGCAGAGCTTGTCAGCGTACGTCATGACGCAATCTCTCAGCGGTGTGACCATATCGCCTACACTCGCTGCACCCAGGTGTTCGGCACAGTCTCCGCACATGTCCAATCCGACCAGGAATCAGAACAAGGCACTGGCTTCCATAAATGTCCATCATATGCGGCACCTCCGCGGCAGAGACGCCGTCCTTAAGTATAAGGGACACTTCCCGAGCTCCAGTTTTCATGTGGTCCATATCTGGACACCGCCACATTTCGCGGACGATGGATTGGGTAGTCCCAAATGGTTCAAGCGCTTCTGTAATCCGAGGGTTCTCCATGTGACGCGGCACCCAAAGTAACTTCATTTTGATGTTTCTTATGTCCGGGTCAAACACCATACATTTGAGTCCGTTGACGGTGATGGACTCAAGCTGAACTAACTTGTGCTTCACGACGCTCGAGGCGCAAGTAAGCACCCACACGTGACTCATTTGGTATTGACCAATGCACACTACGTCACGAAGGTTTATCACGCGAGCCAGGGCTTCCCTAAAGTCGGGAGCATGGTATGGACCGTCTTTCAAGTCCGCATGCAGGAAAACGGTGTTCAGGACAATATTACCGGTTGGAAGACGGGGAAGAATGATCTTGTAGTTATCCATGTCAGTTCCGGACGAAGTAGAACCTCGGCACAAGGCCGATGACTACAAAAAATTTGCAAAACTTTTTATGCGCCTTTAATTTGTAATCACTAGTTTAGTGGGGTCCCACCAAATTTGCGGTATTCGGGGCAGGAGTATTCACACAAATATTCATATTGCTCGTTCTTGGAGCGCGTGTCCGATTCGGTAGATCAGGTGGCCCTAATACAAATTGACATTGCAAAAGCGTTTGATCGCGTTTCTCACGATTTCTTATTCGCACTTCTGGCAGCAGTCAACTTAGCTGATGTGTTATATAAGGGCATCAAGCTGTGCTATAATCGGTGCACTACACAGCTTATCGTCAATCGTATTCTGTCTAAGCCGATTGCGATCAAGTCGTCTGTCAGACATGGCTGCCCCCTGTCACCGTTGCTGTTCGCATTGTACCTCGAGCCTCTTTGTCTCAGCATTCATCAGAGCCAAGGAGTGAAAGGTTGTTGCTTACAATAATGCGAAGTTAATTAAGGTGCTTGCTATGCAGATGATATAGCGTATTTTTGCTCTGCCAAAAGGAGTGTCCAGGAAGCCCTTACAATGACTAAGCAGTTCTGCGATGTGTCTGGAGCGGATGTTAATATGGAAAAAACTAAGGGATTTTGGATCGGGCAAGGGGGAACGAAACCATCCAGATTCGCAGGTATTATTTGGGATAGCGCCCCACTCTAGTACCTCGGCGGGCCATTGCATCAAATACGGAACACAGGGCCTCATTGGTCATCAGCGCTCACGCAAGTTAAGCGCGCATCGCAGGCATGTAATGGGCGAGACCTTTCTGTGTTTGCACGTGCAAGAGTGTGTAATGTCTTACTTGCTGCAAAGCTGCTTCATGTGCTGCAAGTGCTTCACTGTGCGCGAGCAAAAGTTCAGGCCCTACATAGAGTTTTTGCAACATTTGTGGGTGGTTCTCAATGGGAACCTATGCGCACGGATAACTTGTTTCATCCTTTAGAGGCAGGGGGTGTTGGGCTCATGCATTTGTTTGTGCACCAACTTGTGTCTCGTTTTTTCTTCTACTAATTGGTTGATCACCCACTTTTACTAACTGTACTTCAGCAGCGCATAAGTTTCCATTTGCCTTTTTTGCTTATATGTACGGGCGAAGTTAATACGAAGCCTCCATGGGGATTTCTCAAGGAGGTCGCGGAGCCTTTTAACTTTCTTTCCGCGTGGTTTTCCTTGGAATATCTGTTCAGCTTGTCAAGGAAAACTATGACGAGCACTCTTGTTGAAAGTCTATTGCCGGTGCCTATTTATCGCCAGTCTTACTTAGGCCCGCAGAAAAGCAATGTTTAAAACGCCTAATGAGTATGTGTATTCCGCCAAATGCAAAAACGTTTTTCTTCAAGCTTCATTCTTCCACACTCCCGGTTAAGACATGGCTGCGCGAAAAGGGAATGTTTATTCCTTGGTTGGACAATTGTCGCCTCTGTAATCAACCAGAGACAATTGATCATTGCTTTGTGCTGTGCCTGGACGCTGCGTGCTTCTGCGACGTTTTGCAGCGGACACTAAAAAAGGACATCGACATCACCACGTACACCATTCGCTTCCTGTCATTTGAACATGTTAATAGGGTGCCATATGACGTTTTTGTTCTCCTAGGATTGTTCAGTTTGTGGAAGTGCCGCATGACTGATCGGCATGCGGAACCGCCTAGGCCGACCAAGTGCATTTTTCGGGAACAGGCGGCGTTGGTGCGGAGCGTTTATGATGCGGCGAGTGATCCACCGGAGTAGCTGCCCCTTTGGATGCGTGCGTTTGCTTGCCTGAGTTTTGATCTTTGTTCGACTGATGTCCTTGCCCTTTGCTGTCTGTTAGTGTTTCTATTGTGTGTTTAGTGTCTTGTCTTCTAAAGTTTTCTAAAATTTCCATGCGTTAATGAAAAAAAGAGGGGAAATAGTGTAATGGATACAGTCCCTGCCTGCCACTCGTTGTACCTGTGTTCGAATCCTGGCGTATGCCTTTTTTTATTTTTTTAGGAGCTTATATAAGCTCACAAGTGCCAGAGGGAGCCGTAATGATTTCAAATCCAAAGATCGTAAGCAGATTTAAGTGCCGCCAAGATGTTCTTTTTCTTTTTTTTTTGCAAGGCTGTTGCGCGATGCCTATTGATGCGCTTCGGCGGCTCAAACGTCACTAAACATGGAGACGCGCTCTTTCTCCGCCGCACAAAGAAAAGAAAACTAACGGCGAGCGATATGGCTGAATCGTATGAGCAGGATTAACTTTGACATACACCGAGAGAGGCTTTGCGAGGTAAGTCGATCTGCCTAAACTATTTCGCCTTAGCGTGCTTCTCTCAGTTTCTTGGGGTCCTTTTCAGGCTTCAGACACTGGCGTTTAAGTCAGATATAAAAAAAAGTAGTGTGACAGTATTTTCTCGCATGGTTTCCATAACAATGGCAGCACGATCGTATTGTGTTCAGTGCTTGAAATTTTCAACAATAATTGCAGAAAACGCTGAACTTCTTCCCTTAAAGCTGCTTCTTAAAATATAGATCTAGTTCAGGTTAGGTACTTTTATGCTGGCGTTTCAGAACACAGAAAAAAGTAAACGCAACAGCACCGGCTATGTTTCTTCGCGCGTTTCGCATACGAATGAAAGCGCTAGCGCTCTAGCTCGCTCGCATTGTTGTCGCCAACTTGAAACCGTTGTGAATAAACCCCGCAAAGTCGTTTGCACTCGTTATTTTCTTTTCATTTGGGAACTCTGTGGTTATCTAAGCGAAATTCCGGCGTTCTTCACAAAAGGCAGTCCTCTGAGGCTCTGCCACTTGCTACTCAGTAATAACGCTATGCATACGAGAACATAAAATACCAGGCAAAGGCAACGATCGAGTGAGAAGAAGTCTCCGTATATGCTCTGTCGTGAACAAAAGGACGTAATTTGGGCATTATAAAGTTAATCTACTGAAGAAAAGGTTGTGAATAAAATAGCGAGAAACATAAAGCTCCCAAAACCAAAACACATTTTAAAGCAAAGCTTTCGATGCCTCACCGACGGCGACGGTCGAAATGTGCAGCAGGAAAGCCAACTTTAACAATGGGTTTCACAAAAGGATGATGATGATAAGCGAAGGAACATTGAGCGCCTCAAGAAAAAAAAACGCTTCCTGTGGCCTGAGCCGAACCTGGGTACCTCGCGTTATGAAGCCGACGTTTATCCGATATCACCATGACACTGACGAAGCAGTTGGAATTTTGAACTTTGGCTTTCGACTCAGACTGCATGAGACAAAGCCTCGCGTGTTAACCCTCTTTCTCTAAAGAAAGGGGCTTTGATTTTTTAACTCAAACGTAAACAAGGGCGCGTGAGTGCATTTTCTTCCCGAATAACAATCGGCAGTACTAAATGCTTCTTCGGAGCACGTTCAACTTCCTCTGCCTTTTGTCCGCCTCATCGTAGTGGCGCAGATTCTGCTACAGTGGAACCCCGATGATACGACTTTCAAGGGACCGCGAGAAAGCGTCGTATGACCGGGGTGTCGTACGACTGGGGTGCCGGTAAATGTCAGCGTACCAGATGGCCTCACGCGACAGGTGGGCTAAGAACTTATTTAAACTAGTATATATAGCGCATTCTCACGTGATTTGCGATCCTTTAGCTGAAATCCCACGTTAAAGAAAGCAACGCCTAGGTTGTGCCCCCATCCCCTTTATGGCATACAGCTAGCCCGCCAGCCAAGCGCCGCGCGCTGCGCGATATAGGGCCGACTTAGTCGAGCAAATTGAGAGGGGATGAGGCGAGTGTGAAACTGCCAAGGCCAAGCGAAACGAACGATGTACAAGGCGGAGATGCGCAAAAAACGGCATTGCCGTACATGGCGGAGACGCCCTTGAACGGTCCCGTACCGTCGCTATTGGGTCATAGTGCTCAACACATAGCTGATTTCGTTTCCCACAAGACCCAGCAATGCGAAATAGATAACTATGGCGAGAAACTGTGCTGCGGCGAAAATTATAGCGCGGTCTTGCTACAGGACGTGCTGCGGCAGCCAGCGAGTGACCCAAAATGGCGGCGCCAACAGGTAGGTGTCTCCACCCTTCGCCTCCTGTATTTTGTTCCACCCTTGCGGCGGACGCGTGTGAATTGAGGCACTCTAGCGAAGAGCGGGGTGACACCGGGGCTTTGAAAGACACTGAGAGAAGAGATATAGGGAGAAAGCGTAGTGAAAGGAAGAAACTTGGATCGATCGGACGGGGAAAGCGGCTGTTCGGTCATCGCCGTGGGGTTGCGTCGTATGTTTTCGTGTTCGTCGGCGGCTCAATGGGAGCTTGAAACTCACGGTCCACCTGCCACCTGAACTTTGATTTCTCGCTGTTGGCGCGTAGGAGTACTGATGCCGCGTGGGGCAGTCGCAAGTTAACTCCTGCTCACGAGTACCGCCTGCTTGCTGGTGTCTGTTCAGTAAGTGGTCTGGCACGCCTGCGGACCTTTGCACATCAAGCAGCGTCAAACGGGGGTTAAAAATAAAGGTCAGGACGAGGTGGTGAAGCGGTGCAAAATATGGGAAGAGGGACGGTTTATCCGCGCCAGGGTCCGTTGTATGAAGCGGACCATGTGCACCCGAGAGTCATGTCATCGGGGTTTTTAATGCATTGTTTCTATGGGGAGTATGCCGGGACCGCGATGATCAGTCGTAAGAAGCGGGTGGTCGTAAGTCCGGGGGGTGTATCAGCGGGGTTCCACTTTAATAGCATTGTTAAACATTCGCAATACTCTGTACCCCTGAAAATTTTTGGTATTCAATTGTTTCACTCAGTGGCTAAGGCGTTGCGCTGCTGAGCACGAGGTCGCGGGTTCGATTCCTGGCGGCGGCGGCCACTTTTATGATGGAGGCGAAAAGCAAAAAGGCCCGTGTGTACGAGATTTCGGCGCACGTTAAAGATCCCCAAGTGTTCAAAATTAATCCGCAGCCCTCCACTACGGCGCGCCTCATCGCCTGCGTTGCGTGGGCGCGTTTAACCCTACAATCAATCAATCTATTCAATTGTTTCAAAAAACCTTGGCTGATTTCTCTGTCATAGGAATCGGTAAAACACGGAAGTGAAATGTGCACAGAAATATGAAGCTGAGCATAATTTGCGGGTCGGCGGCTGTCTTGTGGGTGTGCTTGGCAAGCGACGTCCTGCTGGCGGATCGCTTCGGCAAAGGTGTACTGGTGTTATTTCCATGACGGATGTGACGTCAGCGAAATCTTGTTGTATACCGGCATAAAGCACTGTCGTGTTAAAATATAAAACCCGAATCCGAACTGTAAGCATAACGTACTCTTCAGTACTAAAGGTTGCTTCCCCGCAAGAAGACCCGGCGTGCAGAGGTGCACCCTTTACAGGCCGCTTACTCCGTTGAACAGCGCGCAACGCCTTTGTCTATAACACTGAGTTCAACTTCAACTAATTATCTCTCAAGACTGCGGACTATAAGTACGAAACCTGTGTTATGACAAGGGTGTTGCCCTCTGTACTGGCGTCACTTCCGTGACGGATATGACGTCGGTGAAATCTTTGTGTATCCGAGGATAAAACACTTTCGTGTTAAAAAGTATATCAATGCGGTACATTTTGGTGAACATCTTGAAGGGCAGCGCAAAAGACAATAGAAATAGAAGACAGGATGACGCTGAACGCGCGACTAATTTTATTGAAAGGCCAGCAGATACATAAATAGCACATCCTAACTCTACCCTCCCCCCCGGCCACGCGATCTCCCACCAACGACGTCATACTCAGACATATAGAAAAACAACGCACAAAATTCGCAAGGCTTAGAACTAAATTATTCAATTTGTGGATTGGTTCAAAAAAGAAAATTCGCTATCACACACAACTATCGAGGGCACGGTTACACATAGCAAACCTTTTTTCTTTACATGATAGGCCTCAATGACCTCCCTTGTCAACTTATTTCCGTGCGCTGAAAGGATTGTCGTGTCTTTAAACACAGGAGCGCACCCGTCTTCTGAACAATTACGCGCGACATGAGCGTACTATTACTTTCCAGTACGCGCTTCTGCTAAGAACCTCTTATATTTGCACAATAGCTGTTCTTGTATACGATCGCAGTATGCCGTCGTTGCTGGGAGATCACGCAGGGGTTGATGGTAGTATTTACGTTCGTGTTTGCTTTTCAATAAAATTAGTTGCGAGTGCAGCGCAGTCGTACGTCTTCTTCCGTATCACTTGTATGTCCTTTGCATTGCCCCTCAACATGCTCAACCAAAACCAACACGCCTAAGAGGCTTTTCTTCTGCACCGCATTCTTGTTCGCTTATCAAGTCCAACTTCCCTGGCGCATGGGCCAAATTTTAGGCAACTTCCCACACTGATTAACCCTGTACAAATGCGTACAGCCTTGGCTTTTTTTACGTATAGAAACACAACCACGATTCACAAAGCTTTTAGCGTGTCGTAAGCTTTGAGATGTCAGCCGATGCGCCGATCAAACAAACTGTTCAAACAACACCTTCCGTGAGAACAGCTTTGTGAATCTGGGTGCAGCACCATTTCATTTCAATTAGGCGTTTTTCAACGCGCTCCATGGGATATGATATAGGACAGTATGAGGCAAGCGTTATTGAGGAATCGCGTTGCCTTGAAAAGTACGGGCATCTTGGGCGCTACGAAATATAACGAAAAGAAAATCGCTGCCCTTTCATCTGTCTCGCAGAAGGATTGCCAGCGAAGCTACGCGCAGAGCAAGGAGAGCTCGCGAAACAGAACACCTTTAATTGGTTGTAATTTGCGATTGAGCATACTTCCTAGCTAATTAGCTGAATGAAACTTGGAAGGACTACAGTTTTACTTTAGAGGACGGACACGACCTGTCCGTTAATTTCACTCTTGCGTCGTAAGCATTTTGCTGTCTGTGTAACACACCAGCCCAAGCCGCTCGAGCGCGAAGTACAGTAGTCAAGTCGCATCGGGCCGTGGGACGTTCACTTTTAAGTTCACCTTAAATAGGCATCC
Organism: Haemaphysalis longicornis; assembly: GCF_048455015.1. Taxonomy (NCBI): domain Eukaryota; kingdom Metazoa; phylum Arthropoda; class Arachnida; order Ixodida; family Ixodidae; genus Haemaphysalis; species Haemaphysalis longicornis. The sequence goes on along the minus strand of NW_027526335.1, from coordinate 18,985,790 downwards.
GAAGGGAGCGATTTCCAGAGCGCAATCGCTATGTTACGTGTTCATGACAACATATACCAAATGCGTAAAGCAGGGGCCGCACAAACATGCGAAAAATATATTGAACCGTTCTTTCCTTGTTTACCTTTCAATCTTCGTCGCCATTCTGGCCCACTCTGACGTAAATTTGCGACTCTGACGCAGCCTCTATGACGCGGCTGGCGATGAAGACTACGGCGGCGCTATTGGCTGGTTCGCTTAATTGCTGCAGCCAATCAGCGTTCCCGGCTCCGGGGGAAACGCGGGTGCACGAATCTGCGGTTTCGGCGAGCGGCACTCCGACACGGCGTATCTTTGTAGTGACTCGAGCTTAGCTGAGTTTGTAGATGCAGCGCGTCGTTTACAAGATAAGAATAACGCGAAAAACACGGAGCGTCTCTGCAGACGAAAACACCGCTATGCGCGCGACCGCGGCAAGCATCTGCGTGCACGGTGGATAAGGAGCCCACTGTGCGGTGTTTGCACGACTCGGCATACACTGCAGCAGCTAAAACTGGTCACTGTCCGCCAGAGCAGGATTATAGCTGAAAATCAGTTTACAAATGGTTGAAAGGGGGTGATAGTGCGGTGAAAAATTTCTCCGGGGATCATCGTCGGCGCGGCGAATAACTGCAGCAAAGATGTACTTTGCTGCGTGACCTGGCCTTCGCCGCTAGAGCGCCGCATGCAGAAACCGTAGCGGGCCGCTAGTTGTCGGTGGAAATCTTCAATTATTGCCGTGAGCGAACATGTTAAATTTGAGTCCTCCCCTATCTGGCCTTCAAACACTTGTTTCCCCGCACGGCCGACGCAACAAGCCCGGTTGCCCAGCAGTGCGAGCGCGCCTACAGGCCCGGTGGCTTCGCTCGACGCAGCCAGTAGTGGGCCGCGCATGCGCATCGGCTGCTAAAACAAAAAAAAAATCCCAGGCCATCTCCACTAACGCGAAACGAGGAGAGAGTGAAGCATGCAGTGTATGCCTTGGCGTAAACTGACGTGCCGAGGCAAGCACGGCCGACGCAACAAGCCCGGTTGCTCAACAGTGCGAGCGATCCTACACGCCCGGTGGCTTCGCTCGGCGCAGCCAGTAGTGGGCGGCGCATGCGCGTCGGCTGCTAAAAGAATCCAGGGCCATCTCCACTGACGTGAAACGAGGAGAGGGTGAAGCATGTATACGTGTATTCTTGGCGCCTTGGCGTTTTTGCCCACGGATATGAAACCGTTGGGGGTAGAGGTATACAGCTTTGCTGTAAACGTCTCGTGTCTTTGAAGCACGAAGCGTTCTAGCGCAAAACGTTGGAAAACAAGAGTCCCGGTGTGCACTTTTAGTACACCTTTTTGCCCACGGAGATTAACGTTCTAGCGCGAGGCGTTGGAAAACGAGTGTCCCGGTGTTTTAGTACCGTGACTAGATGAAACGACAACGACGAAGACGACAGATAACGCCGACAGCCCGAGCCCTGAAGGGGCTCCGCTCCTAAAACAAAGCGTGACGCACCGCCGAGCGGAGCCAATGGCTGCGCGTACCACGAGGCGGCAAGGGCCGTGTCCTGTTTTTCTAGGTGGTCTTGCTCCAGTTCGATGAAGTCGTAGCTTTCAGAGCGCCTTAAAGGCGCGATACGAAGGTGAAAGCTCGGGGCCTTATTGCTGGTCCTTTTTAGTGAACGATAACTCGGCTAATACTTACGGCTTTTAAACCGTTTTTTTCGGGAGGACGTTCCTTGGATAGAATCCCCGCGATTGCGCGTGTGAGATTGCAATCTTTGGAAACCTGTTTAGGGTCCCTTTAAATCTCCCACCAGCACAACGAGTATGTCGACTGTGAGCGCGAGAAGTCTGCCACTGCTTGCATGCCCCCGCCCCTCCCCTTCCACAATTCCCGCATAAATATGGCAGGGGGGAGATAGACGCCGCGCTTGACGACCAGCATATAGACTGGGGAAAGACCCAGCGGCGGTGGAGTGGGGTATAAAGTTGGGCTGTAACTAACTCCCTCCGTACATGGTCATGCTTCACTGCGCAACAAACAATGTGGAAAAGCCAGATTACAAAAGCCAAGCTTACAGCGATTTTTTTTAAAGTCGGCATCACCTCTAAACACAAATGCATTGCCGGGAAAACATTTTTTCAAGGGCAATGTAAGATATGAAAATATGGAGGCCCTTTGACCTTGTTTTTATTTTTTATCATTATTTTGTTCTGTATGCTGAACACAAGTCCACGAGCTTTCGTTCCACGCCGACTTTTGGTTCCACACAGGTGCGAGTACTGGAGGAATTGGACATATACAGCGTCGCTGTAAAACCACAATACACCACTCGCTTCTCCCCACCCCCTATGGTAAAGCATGAATTCACAGAATTCCAAAAACTAAATTTCAAAGGAAAAAATTGCGATTTAGAGCGTGCCGCGTTACCGCTTAACGTGACGTAACGTGACTAGAAGGAAAGAACTGGTCGTAGTAATTTGCACCAGAAGACAGAAAAAAAGAATGAAAGCGAAGAGACTTTTTGAAGTCGGCTTCACTACTTAACACAAAACAAATGGCGGGAATACATCTTTTTAAGGTCAATATACGCTGTCTTTACCGAAGTATCAACACCCTAAGAGCTTTCTAGACCTCTTTGCCGACATTTTCCCGCCACGCTCTTTGTGAATCGACGTAGAGCGAAACTTTTCAACGGGGCGTACCTGGGTTGAAATATACTTCCGTGCGACATATTTTGAGATGGCTATTTTACTTGGGTAGTTGCTCATTTTTCAAAACGGTGAACAGTGGCGGATGCATGGAGAAATTGGAGAAATTAAAAAAATGCTTTCAACATCAATGTCCCTGTCGCTTTCCAGCCGGTACAGAGGAAGCGAATGTACAGTGGCTAGAGGTCCCAACGGTGACTACGGTACGTCACAACGACGAATCCGGCCCGCGGTCGGCCTTTTGGTCTGCCTCAAGCCAAACTACGCCGGCAATTTTTATTAACACTAAAGTGTTTTATTCCGGGATTCACGAAGATTTCGCTTACGTCATATCCGTCACGGAAGTGACGCCAGTACAACGAAATAAGCGGCCTGTAAAGGGTGCACTCCTGCACAGAGGTTCTTCTTGTGGAGAGGCAACCTTTAGTACTAAAGAGTACGTTATACTCCGGGTTGTTCGTTTTCGGGTTTTATATTTTAACACGAAAGTGCTTTATGCCGGGATACCCCAAGACTTCACTGACGTCATATCCGTCCCGGAAAAGAACCCAGTACACCTTTGCCGAAGCGACCCGCCAGCAGTACGTCGCTCGCCAAGCACACCTACAAGACAGCCGCCGACCCGCAAATCATGCCCAGCTGCAGATTTCGCTGAACATTTTCCTTTCGTGTTTTACTGATTCCTAAAACAGAGGAATGACCCCCAGTTTTTTGTTTGTCATATATGTTAAGCGTCGGGTGTTCTATCCCGTGTGTGCGTGCGTTCAATGTCGCAAAACACGCTGTGTTAATGGCCTCATTTATGATTTATGGTCAGCATACAGATGCTCACTGCTATGTTATTCTGTGCTTAAAGCGAAGTGTCTGTTTGATCCATCTGGCGTGAGGCTGGGCCCAGCCATTTGATTTAATAGGGAAAACGTGTAAGCCCTCTACCACACAGCCGTCACCATCTCCGTCCCGGGACCGTCACGTCAAGAAACCGCGATGGAGACGTAAACAGAGTAGCGTTCGTACTGGAGCTCTCCGTCAGAGTACAGGGTCGTCTGCCTAGTGATCAGTTTAGCCTAGAATTGAGCGTGCTTAACCTGAAAAGTAAAGAAAATGGCTTGTGCTCACTTTTCGCGAAATTTAGCCGTAAAAATTTGTTTTCTGATTGGCTTGTTTACCGCGGGGCATGGTCCCGTCGCCTTGGCGGGACGGAAACGTATAGAGCTCGGCCTCCCGTCACCGTCGCACCGTTTTCGGCGAGAAATCGCCCTAAAAACCGTCGCCCATGATGGAAGTCGTTGACGTGACAGTGACGTGACGGGGTGAAAAACGGCTGTGTGAATGAGGGCTAACACGTTCTTTAGTCACCTATAGGTTATTCTGGGTTGATCAACAATATTCCCACGCATGTTTTTTTAGAAATGGCTACGCTCAAAAGTACACTACACCAAAGGTCAAGGCACTCGATCCGCTGACTCAATCTTCTACACTTTTGTTAATGTTGTTGTTTTCGGAGAGTTTATTTGTCCTTAACTTGTTCCCTACAATTTTGTTCTGCCGTCACCAAGCAAATATATTCAGTATTGTGAAGGGTGGCGGATTAATTACGACAAGGAAGCGCCCCGCAAGCGCCGTGTGGCAACGCGAACTGAAGCTCCTGGAGATAGTGCGCGCACCGCATGCAGCCGCTACCGCGCACAAACATCGCCGGCGTCTTCCATTCCTTTGACCGGCCGATCGAGTGTCGTCGTACTCCCTGGCAGTTAATTGGCCCTTCTGTTACGCACCGACCTGACCTTGCCACGTGCCACACGTGCCTCCTCTTGACACAGCTTCGCTTTGCATGGATGTGCACACAATCACTCACGAACACAACACGCACACACAAACATCATATATGCTAAAATGACATAAGCGCTACGCACCTCAATACACAAAGTGTAAAGACGTACGTTTGTGTGTATATGTGCTACTATGTGTACCGAAGATGTACTGCATGTGTTCTATCGAATATGAGGGGAGATTATCTTTTGGTTAATGTTGAGGAGACGTTTCCCCCCCCCCCCCCAGAAAAAAAAAAGGCATGGCTTTTTAAAACTTTGGTGCCTTTCTAAAATATTTTGGAAGTTTTAACCAGGCAACTACAAATCGCTATCAACAAAATTATGAGGGCCTCCCCGAACATTGCGGTATAGTCGCTTTAGCAACAAGAAAACTGCCAGAATGTTATGTTGGAGCCCGCTATTGACACTTCTGTTTCGTGTTCACCTTGAGCGGTCTTGTTTGAATTCGCCGATGCCATTGCATGTTTTAAGGACGATAATCTTTCTTGGGCTACTTAAACGCAGAAATTTTCGTCTCTCTGTACGTCTGCCTGTCTGTCTGTCTGTGACTCGATTCAGCCACCCGGCCAAAGTAAAATAAGGCCTGCGCAATAGTCTTATATAGTCACAGCTAAATCTACCCGTCTAAGTCCGGTGTAATGTTCATACTTGACAATATTGTTGAAGAAGAACAAGACATTACACAAATATAAGACAAGAAATTAATACAGAAGTGATATTTGCAGTGTTCCTTAATAAAAAAATCATGCATGCTTGATTTTTGCGAAATTAAATACTTCATCAATTCAGGAAAAAAATTCACTCCGCCGTCGCCTGCTGTCGCCCGCGCCACTATAGCTTCTGGCGCCATTTTAAGAAATCAACCGGCAACAGTTACGAAAGGTTCCACTAGATAGGTTCCACGTTCTGCTTGGAACACACGTGGGGTAGGGCAACGTGGTTCTATAAACGCTGAAGTAGGGCGCCTCGATTCACGCGCGTCTCCGCCGTACGGCAGCGTTGGCATCGAGACACCCGGCCTGGAGCAGTGGAACGCGGTAAATTTAAGATTATATAAGCAAAACTTTGGCGTGTTTACCTTGGGAAGTGCGCGACGCAAGAGGAACAACATGAGATGTGAGCGGGAAAGCGAAGAAAGGCATTTACTTGGCAAAAGTCGATAACGACTACCGTCTTTTGTCGACAATTGCAACGAAAGGAGCAGATACGCGGCCAATCTTTTTTTTTTCTTTTCGTGACGACAATAACTGTTAAGCTATGGAAGTCGCTATCTTTTTTCGCAAATTATAGAAAAGAGTCATGCAGTCAAGAACTTCTTGAACTTCCGACATAGGAATTGGAAGAAGCACTGACTGGGTTTGAAAGTGGGTTGACGGAAGGTCGCCTCCACTCAAATACCGCAACTTGCCTGCCTCAGTATTGAAGTGGCAAGGAGAACACGAATTTACAGAAAGTTTGGGTGTGCCAACCACCTTATATCGTGCAAAACTGGCAGCGTATACTGCTGCTTATAAAGCTCTTACCAATACACCATCGTGGGTATGTTCTACGTTGTGTCGGTGTAAAACTTTGTTAGGCTTTAGCTATATATGCACGCAGCATTTGGAAAACATACAAAATTGTTATTGGACTCGATTAATTATGAGGATTAACGCGCGGACGTTACACAGGTGATGAGGCTCGCCGTAGCGGAGATTTACGGATTGATTTTGACCATTGAGGATCTTTAACGTGCGCCGAAATCTCGAACACACGGACGTTTTCGTTTTTCGCCTCCATCAGAAAAGCGGCCGCCGTGACCGAGAATCAAACCCGCGTCCTTGGGCTCAGCAGCACAACGCCTTAGCCACTGAGCCACCTCAGCGGGTTGCTCTTAGACTGTCTGCATTAATTTCTACTACGGACCTACTCCGACTCAGCCTCCACAATTCACTGTATGAACTCTTGGAAGCACAGCAAGTCGGCCAGCTCGCTCGCCCCCCCCCCCCCCCTTCCCCCCGCTCGGGCCGCAATGTTTTGACACACCTGCGTCGTTCCGTTCCTACTTCATTGGGCCTATGTACCACAATGCATGTCCCCCCAAATGAGCACACGCATCAAAGTCTCACCTATTCTGCGCCCTATTTTACTTACAGCGTCGGCAGAAGACAAGCACGCATCCGTCTCCCAGAGAAACCATACAAGAATAACTCCGGCATACGATACACGGACGACTCAACCAACTCGCACCGAAGAGCCCATGAAATGGTCGCCCTCAATTCCTGAGGCTTCATTCTGACATCCGGCACCATCGCCGATACCAACACCGTGCACCGTGCCGCCGAAGAGACAGCCCGCGCCCCCGCTGGCTATGTAACCATCCTTACTGACTCGCAGCAAGCTTTCTGCGAACTTTCTGCGGAACTTTCTGACCGGATGCATTTCACCTCCCGCCCTCACGCTACTCCAGACAATCAAGACTTCACCCCACATCCAAATCCTATGGACCTCAGGTCATGCCTCACTCCCAGTGAATGAGGCGGCTCACGCCGCTGCCCGCGATATCCTCCTCCGGGGATTCCCACTGAGAGCGTACGATTTGGCAGCACTATACTGCACCACTACCGTCAGAGCCGCCGCCATTATCCACCCCCTCACCCCTTCCTCAACACTTGCAGCGTCCGAGAGAGAGAGAGAGAAAATGACTTTATTGAGAAATAAATATCCTGCGGAGGTGGGTTCAAGTGCGACGCAGGGCACCCCCACCCCGACTATACTGTCGTCCTCGCGACGATGCCTCGGCCCGGGCTTCCGCGCGGGCGGCGCCACAAAGGTCTCCGGGGGTCACCCCCCGTTCCCCTCGCCTGCGCCTCCCTGCGCTTCTGCCGTCCGCACTACGGCGCAGACTCCAGAGAAAAACGTATTTCAACACCCCTATTCTTCATCGCATATCCCCCACTACATACCCTTACAACTGCTCAACCTGCCATAGTACCAATACGACGCGCCGGACTATAGAAGCAGCGGTCGCACGCGGATTTCCGAACTAAGTAGACCTGAATACATATTATCAGCTAAAAACACACGTACCAAGAAAAATCAGACAGGACTAGTAATAGTCCTGACTGACTGCTTCTTTCTTGGCTCGTGTCCTCTTCGCTTGTAATATGTATTCAAGTCAACACCACTTATCCCAACTTCCAGCTTAATTTTATTTTTGTCAGTTCAAATAAATGTTTCTACAATAATTGCAACTATCCAAGTAATGGCGCTATGACTAACTAATCAACCATTTAATTAAATTTGCTGCACTTGGTAACGCATGCTGGTCCGCTAACCTAGTGTGACGGTTTTGATTCAATTGTTCGTAAGGCTAGATATTTCTTGGCTTAGTCTTTCTTTTCTGTCAGGCGGAGGTGCTTTTTAAGAATGGGTTAAGTGGGCTGAGGATATTTTAACGTTGCCTGATTTAGTTATTTTAATAATGGTGTGACGCTAGCAAGAGTGGAGCGTTGTTGTCATGAGGTTGATGAGGAAGTTGTCAAATTCTGAAAGTTTGTTTTCTCGGTAGAGTACAGCCGCCGAATTATTTAATTAATGATATCTCGGGAGCATCGACGGGTCAGCGCCTTATCACGGTAAAAAGCGCAAAACGAGCGAGAATAGATCCCACAGTTTGCATGCGTAGAATGGTCCTGCCACAGTAGCGGTCCCAGAGATTGGTTTTGTGGAGAGGGAGAGGGGGGGGGGGATTGGTTTTTTTTTTTTTTTTTTACCACTCCCCCTCTTGCACCAGTTCTGCGAAGGAGGGGATAGGCATGCCGGTGTGTGCGCGTATGTGAAGTAACCCGCTTGCGCAAATATCATGTAGCGACACAGTGGTTTTTGGCCCCCCTTAGGCGATACAACGGCTGGCTCGAGCCCGCATTTCTGACGGTCGCAACACGTTTGCGACCTCGCACAAGTGGGATGCTTAAACAAAAAATAAGAAGCTGAGGACCTCTTTGGGGGGTCTGGCGTTGGCGTTGGGGGTTGGCGTTGCTCCAAGGCGAAAAACGTAACTGCTTATGTAAGAAAACATTACAAAAAGACATATGCTGTGGTTCAAACGCAAAATAAATTTACCTGGCTTTTTGGAGGTTTAAATACATCTCTGATACAAGTTTGTTGCCTATTCTGGGACTGTATAATGACATTTCCTTTTTTCCGATTGCTAGTTCGCCTTGTGGCTGTCCTCATCGCCGAAGTGGCCCATGTACCTTCGTATAACGTCCAGTCATATTGCATTCTACAATTGAGTTCAAAGTCGACAGTGGAAATCCAAACTTTTTCTCGGTACCTATTTTTCCACAGTTCGGTTACTTGTCGACTACGTGCACAACGTCAAGTTTGTCTTTAAGCGAGAAAACTGTTTTCTTGACTTCATCAATGGCCGTGGCGAAGGCAAACGAAGTACGAAACATATTAAACTCCCTAGCATAAAACACGTGCAACAATTTGCACGGGCGCTGTAACGAGTTCGCGCTCCCTTGCAAGGTAGCAACAACTGTGACGGTGAGAATGATGATGTTGTTTACAGGCGTTGCGCCGTGCCTTCTCGTTTCCGGGGTATCCGTGGTGCGCCAACAACGCTCGCTCGGGACTACGCAGTTCCGTGGTTTTCCTTTTTTTTTTTTTTTTTTTCGCGCACTTATATCACGTTGGCTATATTTTTATTTTCATTATTTCTGCCCTTAATCTCAATGTATAAAGCAGTAATGTCGTGGTGTGACGACGTATTAGGTGGGATTGTAATGCATGGTGGTCTGAGGGGCCACGCTGCCACGACGTGATAGCCAGGAAAACATAACAGTGGTCAACGAATACGCGTGTTTCTACATGTACACAGGACGTGATCGTGCATAACCCGGGACGTCTAACGTACCAAAGCGCGTCGCTCGGGAGGGTGGCGTATCTTACTCCGTGTTGCCGATACAGTCGGTTAGACAAATTGTCTGCAATTGGGTGTGTCTGCCATAGCTACAGGAAGCTCTCCGTCCTGCGAGCTTGCTTACACAGTCGGCTTCCATTAATACGAAGTCCACGGGGACCGCAAAAAACTTAGATTTGTAGCAGCATCATCATCGTCAGCGCCCCATCATCATCAGTAATGCAGATGATGACGCGAACAGAACATCATGGCCTCCGCGATGCTAGGCCGCACTCCATGGGCGCTCCCTTATTCTCAGGCCCATGTTGTCGCCACAACGAAACTGTAAATAAATGTAGGCCCTGCCGCACCGTTTCATCGGCCGCCTAGATAATTGGTGACCCGGACGTCGGTAGCATGGAGCCCCGCTTCACCTTCAATCTGTCCCCCTACCCGGCCTTCGAGCACCGCCATCCCGGAGCCTGTTTCCGTGAAATGGCGGCGCACTTCCAGCTCCGGCGCATCGACTCGCATGCAGGCTGAGCGGTACCACACTGCCACAACCTTGCTTCCGCATGACCTGCGCATCGACATAATAGAATACAGTGAGCAACCATACGAGAATCTCGAGGTCCTTGTGATGGCACGCGTCGGCACGAGCCCTGCTTGCCGTAATGACTCGGCATCGCTCCACGTTGTTGCCTCCTCGCACGACACGCCAAGCGTTGGAACGGGAAGACCGTCCAACGGCTTGCAGTGTCGCCTGTGTCCTTGTGACGAGCCTGTGGCCGGAGAACGGTGCTAAGTAACATCACCACCCGGCTTCGCTGAACATCCGACCTCCACCTCGACTCCATCCACGCTCTCTGCGACCAACGACTCGACTCCCGGAACGTTGACACTATCGCTCAGTACGGCGGCCTTGCCATCTCGCCCCCCGTTCTACCCAGAGAACCCCAAGGTGTGGCTTTGCCAGATGGAGTGCTTTTTTGACCTCTACGGCGTCACGACGCAGCAGGACCGTTACTTTCTGATCCACGAGCTGCTTCCCTCCAGCCTGGCCTCCACCTTGCCGGAACCTGGAGACCGCCTTTACGACGAGCTTAGGGCCTTTCTCCTGGCGCGGTCCGGACGGTCCCCGAAGCCATCCGCGCCAGCCACTGAGCCTTGCTCCACGGATGTCCCGACCCTGCTGCCTCGCACCAGCCCGCTTACACCGACAGCGTTGCCGTGCAGCAACGATGCCATGACAACGATGGCCCCACCATGCCTCACGGACCACAGCGATGCGGTAGCATGTAGAGGAGACTGTTCCCCCCACCCCTGCAGCAGTCTGTCCACCACCGCAGCTGCGCTGCCTCCACGCCCTACTGAACCACCAGGGCGGCGTTTGCGGCAACCGCATTTGCCACCTTTCGGGCAAACGTCTCCCGGGGACAATGGGCGCTACTTTGGCACCTAGAACACCATGCTCGGACACCTGTCTTGAGGTGCCAGTCCAAGACGCTGTTGTCCCACGCATTTCCGCCAGCTGCGAGGTAGCTGCAGCGACCACTTCCTTGAAGTCGTCACGCGATATACCTTCGTCTCCTGTCACCACCCCTCAGTTAGGCCAAGTGCAGCGCACCGCAGCGATTGCAGAAGGCCGCCGTTCAGACGCTCATCATGGCACCCAACAGTCACCATCCTGAGGTAGCGCAGATAACCGTTCGGTCTGGAAAACAAGCGCCACGCGTTCGGCTGACCTGTGCTCGCCATTATCAGCGAACCGCCGCAGCTGATGGGCTGGCGCGTGCACTGCGGGGCCTGATCACGCCTCGCCCTATCAGGCGGCAAACGCGACACGTCAACTTTACATCCCGAGCGCATCCGCGGGTGTTTGGCGCTGAACCAGTTGCAAAGAATGCTCGCCCAAGAAAATCTCCTGGAACATCGACAGCACGCACCAACAACTCCTCTGGCGGCGTCTGTCACAGGCTGGGGTATGGCGGGCTCACAACGCCCCCACTAGCTTTGCCATTACGGTCTGTGGCCCGGCCGCACCCCAGCCGCCTATGCAAGCTACGCGCCACCACGAGTCTGCCGTGCTTCGCAAGCGCTCTACCTTGCTTTACAGCATGTTTAATTGCTCCTGCACTTCTGTCAGCTTGTTTCCGTCAGTGACCACAAAGGAACTCCCATGGAGTGCAGGCCAACCGAAGCTACTAGCTGCCCCGGACGCTCCCTCAACGCCGACCTGGACTGTCCCTCTTTCGATTACTACAGTTTGACCTTGGACTGCCCACCGAACTTTTTGTGACCATGGACACACATTTGTACATAGTGCTACACCGCATCCGCCTCTTTGCTTCATACTTCATTTTTTCCTGCTTACGCGTACATAGCTCCTTCTGCCGCTCTTTCATCCATTTTGCCCTGTAGCAGCATCATCATCGTCAGCGCCCGCGCCCCATAATCATCAGTAATGCAGATGATGACGCGGACAGAACATCATGGCCTCCGCGCTGCTCGGTCGCACTCCACGGGCGCTCCCTGATTCTCGGGCCCATGTTGTCGCCACAACGCAACTGTAAATAAAGGCCCTGCCGCACCGTCTCATCGGCCGCTTACAGAATTAACCGCAATTCCAGTCAAACAAATGGCACAATATGAGCATTGTTATTAGTCCGCATCACGTCTCCCTTCTTGATTTCATTCACGATCAGTTCGAGCGCACGATACAGGTTGCCCTCTTGGTTCAGGCTTATGGCTAAATTCGACTCCTGAAACGGCCACCACGCAAACTGATCACACGGCACCGTGCACACACACACACACACACACAAAATCCCGGGCCATCTCCACTAACGTAAAACCAGGGGAGGGGCGCAGCCTGCAGTGTATACGTGTATTCTTGGCGCCTTGGCGTTTTTGCCCACGGAAATGAAATCATTGGGGAGTAGAGGTACACAGCTTGGCTGTAAAAGTGTCTTGTCTTCGAAGCACGAAGCTCCCTAGCGTGAGGCGTAAACGAGTGTCCCGGTGTTTTAGTACCATGACTACATGAAACGCCGATTACGACCACTACGACGACGACGACAGGAGACGCCAACAGCCCCAACCTCTAAGGGGCTTCGCCCCTAAAAAAAGAGAGAGAGCTGAGGAACTTAAGAGAGAGAAATGCGTACGCTGGCGCTATGTAGTCGCAACTGACCTGCCGATTTATCGACTTTGCGCTGCCCCTGCAATTCCGATGGCGCCTATATAGTGCAGAGCATTGCGGTATTTTAACGCTTCAAATTCGAATTTCATAGAGAAAGGTTGGTCACCTCGATGCTTTTCACTCAAAATGACTTCCAATTAACCGATGTATTGGGCTTTAGTTTCGAATTATCGAGCAGTTTCTTTCACTGATTTGCATGTAAAATTGTCGGAACCAGCACATCACTTCCAATTAACCAAAAAGTTTTACTTATCGAATTATCAGGGTCGGCTGTATACTGTATGTGCACCCCTTCCTAGACCACTGCAGCCGAGGGACGACCAACGGCTTTTCTCCGAAAAGCGCCCGTAACCTGGCCTTTCGGTTAAGGGGTTAGAAAAGTGAGTTGTCCCTCACAGCGTGGTCTGTACGACAGACTCCGTCAGACCCAGCGGAGGTGCACAACTATAGAGCGGTGACAAGGTTCTCTTTGAAGGGAAAGCTGCCATGCTAATAAGATTTGCCATAGATTTTCTTGGGCTGCCATTTTGGTTATCCCGTTCACATGGTCAGTGCCCGCAATGCAGGCGTGCACAGGAGCATATCCCCCTCCCCCAAACACCTAAGCTTAAGGCGCCGGCCCGTCCTCGTCGACGGAAATCTAATTATAAGGGATGAGTGGTCGGAACGTTTAAGCTTTCTAAGCACACTCACACAGTCCATGATCATAATGATTCTTTGAACCTTTCCTGGATCTGAAGCCACCAGAGAACCCGTTGGATGGTAATCATTTCAGCAATTTCCGTTGTCGTGGTGTTACCCAAATTTATTTTCAGCTGTAAATGCTCTTCGGGACAAAATCTGCTCCGAACGTCCTGTGCGCGTTCATGTGTACGAAGCCGTCGGCGAAAACTCTGAGCATTGCTGCATAGTTGTCGGACAGTCTCTTGATCCACACAAATGTACCGTCCTTTCTTCGTTGCCCAGAGCGCCATCATTGAATACTGTACCGTGTCCAGGAATTTCAATGTAAGACGGGCTTTCACTGTCCATGAGGACGGTAAGGTTTGTTTTCCTGGTTCTTGTACAACGTCCACAAGATGTGTACAACGTCCGGCTGGGAGAGAGATAGAGAGGTGGTATTGCTGTTCTAGGGAATCTAGGCCTTGATGACTTTTAGGGACCTCCTAATTATCATCTTCCCGTTTCTTATTTTGTTTCGCCGTCGACTTTTCCCGATTCCCCCTGACACCAAAATGCGCTAGTGCACGTCATTGTGTGTCACCCCCCTTCCCCCTCCCAATAAATTAATTTTACCATTACCACTCAACGCGTGGTGCACGAGCAGTGCGAACGCGGGTACGTGCCGGTCTGACGTTAGGCTTAACGTTACGCTTTAAGCTCTAATTTGGTCAAACACTGCCCGCCGCTTAACGTATAACGAGTTTGACTGCTTGGCCCATATAAGTCTCAGCGTTACGACAGCGTATAACTACGCCTAGATATGCACCAATCAAGAACGATTGCTTAAGGCCCTCAGTCATACGGAAAGACATGGAAAAAACGCAAAGAAAATAACGTTCAGCAGTTGGGCACTAATTCTTTCGCATTCCCAACATCATAAAGAATGCTTAGAAGCCCTCGTAACTTTATATACTCTTAAACAAGTGTCATTTTGAGATACGAGTGGGAGAAAAAACATGTTTGTCTGATCGTCATATGCCTGCCTGGTATAAGCCTCATGCCTCCCAGAAGGAAGTGGAGACATATAGAACATATAAGACATATAAAATGTATTTTTCGGTCGCTGGGACCGTAGCTGGGCGGCAGTATCTTATCGGGACAACGCTAGCTCACAAAGGATCTGCCGTGACAGCATAGTATTCGGTTCTTCTGGAAACTTTCCTAATGAGTGCGTCAAAAGCCCTGATGGCAGCGTGACACGCCAGCGTGGATACTTGCCCGGAGCAGAATTACTTAAAAAGAACCGTTTCGTTCATTGAAGGGTCCTCCTCCTCCTCCCCCCCCCCCCCCCCCCCCCCCCCCCCCCTGCCACCAGTACCACTGGGCTCCCCTGTCCCCTTCGTAGATCTGTAGTATTTATACGTATTGCTACGGGAAGAATTATTTATTTGCAAGAAGTTGAGGCTCTGAAATGTTAAACGAGGAGTAGATGGAACAGCGGTGCGTTGATGGACTTCCTCATGTCCTTCCAGTCAGCGCATCGGTCAGCTGCAGGCGTACCGGTGGGCGCGCAACCTTGTTCCCGCCTCACGTAATGCAGCATGCGTTGTGGGCCTGAAATTCGCTGTGGTCTAGCCAAAGGCACGACTTACGTTGTTGCGCAAGGGTCGGTTGCCTGAAATTCGCTGTAGTCTAGCCAAAGGCACGACTTACGTTGTTGCGCAAGGGTCGGTTACCCTCAGGCAATGCGGGAACTTACGTACGCCACTTCTCTTACACGTTCTATAACGGGCCGAGGTAGTGCGCCAGCACTTTCTCGCACTGCGGAGATTATGTGGTGCACAAAGAAGACAAAAGCCAACAGTAGAGTAAGTCATTCTTGCAAAGAAAGTCACGGGGCAGACATAACTGTCTATTAGGCTAGGCCTTGACTCATCTGGTTAGGCCGAAAGGAACTTTTGCCCCTGCGTTACTCTTTCTCGACAACCACAGGGTCAGCGAATGACGTCAAAACTGAAGTGAGATACTTGTCGAAGTTCTCCGCGTCAGAAACTGTTGATAGGGGTAGCCTGGAAGGATGGTCAATATCAGAATGCTTACACCGAAATTGTATTCCTGTAGACGCAGGGCCAAGCGAGCTACCACACACACGGATCTCCAAAACTGACTAGTCCGCAGAGGGAATGGTGGTCGGTTATAATGGTGAGGGGGCGCCCATAAAGATAGGAACGATATCTTTGCGCGGCAAAGGCAACCGCGATACACTCTCGCTCGCTCGCCGCGTTGCTGCGTTCCGACTTGCTGATGGTGCAACTTGTGTAAGCAATAATATGCTTCATTGTGGCGCTGAACGAGGCCGGCCCATGGAGTCCTATGCCGCTGGCATCGGTGTGCTCTTCCGTAGGTATACGTGAGGGTCAAAATAGTGAAGTGAGGCCCTTACGGGTCACAAGATGCTTCAGATGGCGTAAAGCGGTGTCACATTGCGAACTCGGCTCAAATGAACATCATGCACCTGCATACGACATCTAGAAAGATAGGCGATGTCTAAAAATCTACAAATAAAACGGTGAAAATACGGGCACATCTCTAATGCATTCATCATGAGAGAGAGAGAGAGAGAGAGAGAGAGAGAGAGAGAGAGAGAGAGAGAGAGAGAGAGAGAGAGAGAGAGAGAGAGAGAGAGACTTTATTTTGGAGCCTGTGTCCACAAGACTCCTTGTCTTCTTGGTAGGGTTACATGGACTTGTCTAGTCCTGGCGTGTTTTTAATGTGGTTCATTAGCGTGGTCCAATAGAGCTTTTCAAGCTCCTTAGGGGGTGTGACCTATGCTTCATAGCTAGAAGGGCGCTTTGTAGCAGGAATTGGCTGGAGGGGAGATCTCAGGGTGGTTTGTATGTTTGGGCATGTCCAGAGGGTGTGTTCATTGTTAGGGTATTGGCCGTATGGGCATTTTGGTGTGCCTGGAAGTCCGTCGATGTAGTGCTGTATCGGTTGTGTGGGTAGCGTGCCGGTTTGTGCTCGTCGAAGAAGGACCGCGTCAGGGCGGGCGGGATAGAGAGGGGAGGGAAAGAGCGTGACGGGTGGGGGATGCAGCGAGGAGAGGGAGTTACGTGCAAGGACAGGCTATTGTCGTTCGACGGCATTCGCAGCAAAGCAAGGAGATATTTCTCGTTTTAAATGTAGCAGAACAGGAAGCACTGCATAGAATATTTTCCTTGGAGAGTACTATACTAATCGCGTGGCTATAAGTCATCAGCCATCGCAAAGGGGTCGTGTCAACTTGGGATGATATCGTGTGTGAATTTTTATGCTCCTTCGCTGCGTAGGGTACATGCGACACCACAGGGGAGTTTGGCATTCAGCAAAAACGCCTTGCTTTCTATCACTCACATCAAATAGCCCTGGTTTGGCCTGCGCCAATTCTAAAATGTGCACGGCGGGACGAGGCGTGCTAACGGCTAAGCTCTACCCCGCTACATCGCCTTGTCGGCGCCAATCCGTCGCATACACTGTCCTTTCGAATCGACAGCCTGTTCATCGATTACCGCCGCCACTGCCCATACCATGCATCAGTCGTGGCGGTGGAGGCCCGGGCCACCGGTTAAAGCCAGCGCAACGTTTTCCTGCACGGCCTCGCACGACACCACGACCCCGCGGCCGGGCCACGTCAACAAGTCATTAGCACTCACCGAAATAACCGTTTCCCGTGCAGTCCGGCCGACCGCACTCGGGCAAGGGCAGAGCGCGCGAGTTCTCACGATTTGCGCGCGCCAGCGAGGAAGACAGGGCAGAAGAAGTATATAATAACGACGCAGCCGCTAGTCTGTCCGCAGAGCCGGATCATCTGTATCACGCAGCCACATAGTTGCGGCGCACGCTGGCGGCATTGCAGACCGCAGTATCTGATTGCGATCGAAGCGGTAGAAGCAACCTGCGCTGTGTACTTGCACGCTTTTCGCCAAGGGAGACGTACGGAGGCCGTATTATCTATATGTGCCGCTCGGCAATAGTTGAGAGCGCGCGGTTGCAAGTATACCCGCAAAACTTTTGCAATTATCTGTCCTCATTTTACTGAAAGATTTCCATTCGGCAATGGGATGCAGAGGATCATAAAAGCTGGGCGCATTGTTCGGCCCATATGTAGCCATATATAGATACGATTGCATATGCACGCGCACCAAATACTGCGCAGCTGGTGGTGGGGTGGTTTCTAGACTACAATCGAATAGGGAGTGGAAGGTAGGACGTCTTCATTTACCTCCTTGTGTCCGCAGTTGCCTTCCCCTCCGGCGGCACCTTCTCAGCACGTATCCAACGAAGCGGGAAAGAAAACGACGTTTAAAGCAAGCGACGGTTCGGAGCAGGAACAAAGAGAGAAATTCGGGCCCTATGAAACCTCCGAACACCGTCGCACCTGAAGCAGGCATGCAGTTTTTTTTTTACTTGGTTATATTGTGCAAGCGGTGTTTCCTAAAAGCGCCGGCAGTGTATCAAGTTTCGTAATTAAAATGAATGGAGGCAAATGAGCGAGGCTTACCCCCGTATTCTGAATGCCTCCTCCACTCGAGCCTCCAGTCGAGGAGATCCTTGAAGGCGATTTTCGCATCACTGCGGTATCCACCACTAAGCCTAGTCGAGGAAACACATGAAGTGGAAGACTGAAGACTCAGAACACGGTTATTACTAACATGACTATTAGGTTTGTTCTTCAGGTGAAAATTGATGTCGGAGCTGCGCCCTTTATCTGAACAGTACCTTAGTGTTACCCCTCCCACGAAAACACACGATTTAGCGAGAAAATCAAAATTTTAACTTAAATTTATTAATTTCTCAGTGAACAAAGCATCGTTTGTATCCGTACAAGCGCTGGGGGCACTATAAAACACGAAATCTTTCGAATAAAACAAACTTGTATTTTGTCTTCATGTTTGGTTCATTAACGGGACTGCTTTGTTCCAGTAAAAATTATATCAACTTTATCGCGAACTTTCTCACCAGGTAGGCATGACGTCACCGGATATTCCTTGTGCTATTATGCTGCCAAGGAACATGACTGTGGTGTTTCCAACTCCGTTTGATCATACTAACCTGCAGTAACACTCTGATTATTGTGTTTTCGGCGATCCTTCGTACGGGCAGTGGGTCGACCGGATGAGGAGGTCGAACCTCCTGCCCCCGGCATATAGGCTGATAGAGAGGGCACGAGAAGCCAGCAACGTCGACGTATCACGTGATATAAATGGCCCTTGGGGAGTCACTGTAGTAGCGTAGCTGTTCGTCACCATGTTGCTAGTGTATATTATATCACTTTGGGGTGATCTTCCATGATCGTTTTTTGTTTTTTGTTTTTTGCACGTCTACGTGCTTAAAATATCATTCTTTATAGCCCTTACCAGGCCAGCCAATCGCTTCGCTATCGATTCACCTGATTATCTGCATATTCTTGAATTTGTAATTATGCAGTAGCTGACTGTTTTTTCGAACTCCAAAAAATTCAGACCTGCTGGATATTCTGGTCTTTCCTGAGGAACCGCCAGTTGTCCCTTACGCGTAATGGCTCACGGATTTTTCGGACTGCTATTTTGTTCGGACTACTTTTCGTTCCCCTCCAGGTCCGAAAAAATCGGTCGGCTACTGTATTTATTTCCTAGAGCACCTCCACAAGTTTCAGGTTGACAATTATGTACGGAAAAGAAAGAAAGCAGGGACAGAGCTCAATCGCAAGTTTATTTATTCCGATTCGCAAAGCACGACGCAAGGCAAGAGTTCAAGCTCTTCGAACTGCATACGGGAAACGGCCTGACGTTAGGTACGCGGACGCATCACTATACCCCAGTAGATCAGCCCACGCCATCAGCATAGTCAATAACCAGGGACTGGAGCTAGCTTCAGCTTCTATACCTACCAAGGACATCGACACCGCCGAAGAAGCAGCCATTGCCCTTGCAGGTTCCACTGGCAAAGAACATGTCATCATCCTATCAGACTCCCAGACGGCGTGTCGAAACTTTCAAATTGGACGCATTTCATCAACAGCAGCAAAAATTTTATCGGCCCACCCTGATTTACCCGAAATTTTCATCATATGGACACCGGCTCATTCATCACTGGAAGGGAATGAGGCGGCTCATGCCGCAGCCCGAGCCCACACTCACCGGGCGCCTCCTTCTGGGATGTCAGCCAGTCCTTCCTTTAGCCCAACGAGAGAAATAATCCCCAGAAGGTACAGTGACATCCTGGCCCACTACCGCTTGGGACGAAGAACCTTTCCGCCTCCACATCTCAACATGTCTCGCGAAGACACGGTCATCTACAGACAGCTACAGACTAACACATTTCCACATGGTACATTACTACACTCAATGCATCCGACACTGCATACACTTGTAAATTCTGCGTGGAGCCATGCACTCTCTACCACATGGTATGGGAGTGCCGCCACACACCATCCCTTGCCCCAAACCCAAATCCCTCACTTGAGCAGTGGGAGGGTCGGTGGACCAGCTCCAACCCGGATCACCAACAACATCTGGTAGACCGGGCGAGACAGGCCGCCAAGACCCAGGGCTTCCTGGACTAAGGAGGTCCCCCACCTGGCGGTCAACCCAACAACATTGACTGCTCAATTAAATGTTTATTCCTCCTCCTCCTCGCTCGTAGCCTGCAGACTTCATGTGGAATAATGAATGCTAGAGCATTTTCAATCATCGTTCTCTTGCTCATTTTTGCTGCAAAATTATTGCCTAAGAATAGCCAAAACTGGGCTTACATATATGCGGCTGTTGACAGCTAAAGAATCACGCGCAAAAAATATTCTGTTCCCTTTGGAATGTAAAAAAAAAATGTTGATAAACATATTTGCGAGTCCCTTCGGGGATAAGAAGAGCTGTTGAATTTTCGCGTTGCGTTAAACAAAACAAACTACCCTCGAAATGCCAACAACGCCGATGGACGCTACTCACAAAAGGCAAGCTTTTTGTCTGAAAGCGCACGAAGAATGCTACCTAATCGTTCGTGATGACGTGAACAGAAAACTGGGGCAGTCGGATTCTTGGTGCAACGTAAAAAAAAGGAACATTTCTGAAAGCACCAGTAATTCCAATGCTGCGTCACGTAGTCGCACAAAGGAGGAGTGAAATGTCCGGGAGTCTGCAGATAGCTTTCTTTTTTTTTTTTTCTGAATCACTGGTGAAAGTGTCAGCCTGGACCTTGAGGTGTTGCCATTATTACCGCTTTTTAGTTTGCTTTCTTTTCACTAAGACAAATAATGAACTGTGGCGTGCACCTGCTAATCGGCTAATGTTAGACATTTATTCAGCGACGACGTGAAAAGTAAATGAACGTGAAACGTACTGCTTAATTTGTCCTAGGACAAAGTCTGCAGCGGTGGCGTCATTTACCAAAAACGCGACAAGAGTAACGGGGACGGCCCATGAATGCGGCCGTATTTTAATGCAAGAGCATTCTTTAGCTCTAGCTTACCTACCACATCTGTCTGGTGGCTGTGGCCTCGTGAAATGAGCGGCCGTTAGCGCAAGAAGCGCTATCGCGCGCACGCGGCCTTCGACTTTTCTTCAATTGCCGAGGAATGTGCGTAATACCAAGAAATTTCAAGTAATTATGCAGACAATTCTCCTACTGTAAACAGTAATCTGAAGTATTTAAAGTACATTCCAAGCAATTACAGAAAATTCCGAGTAATTTCAAGAATTTCTGAATAGCTATTATTACGTTTGAGTAATATTTGTGTCATAGAACAATATCTGAGCAATAGAACAAACTAGAGTGGAAGCAGATATTCAAATAAAGAAAAAGAAATGTACTTGGCCTGTCCTCGTAGGCAAAATGACAATTGGTGGACTAACAAGGTGACAGAGTGTACGCCGAGAAACGGGTCTAGTAAAATGGAAAGGCCAATAACTCGATGGAGGGAGAGAGAGAGAAGAAACTTTATTGAGCGTTCTAGAGCCGTTTAGGCGCCTGATGGGGTGGTGCCCTCTTCTCGGGCCCCGTATGTTTCCAGGTACTCCTGTCCTCTGGTGATCAGCGCGATCTGTTCTTCCAGGGCAGGGCTGGACAACAAGGTCTCCCGTCGCTCAGGGTTGATGTGAGGGGAGGGGTGAACTTGGGAAGATTGTACTCTCCCATTATGTGCTGGAGTGTGCCCAGTTGTCTGCATTTGACCCAACCAAAAGCGACAAAAATAGTCACGGACTCCCAAAAAGCATATAGGAACTTCAGAAAAAGATGGGTTTCTTATAAGGCAGTGAGAATCCTCCAAAAGAAAGTACCACCAAGCCAACCACCAAGTACCACCAAAATAGAGCTAATATGGGTGCAAGCCCACTCTTCGGTGGAGGGCAATGAATTGTGCCCACCAACAGGCCCGAGAACTAATCAGCCGGGCAGAGGGGCAGGAACAGCAAGCCATAACGAGCTACAAGGACATGGTCAATCTCTACAAAGACGGGAGGAAGCGACATCCTAAACCACAGCATTCTCTAAGATGAGCGCAGCAAGTCATATACAGACATATCCAAGCCAGGTCGTTCCCCTACCCTTATCTCCGAAACAAGTTCTACCCTCGATGGAGGGACGAAATAAGGAAATTCGGAAGCAGAGAACGGACTCGAGCGGCGCAGGACAGGAGCGGTTGGAGGTCGATGGGAGAGGCCTTCGTCCTGAAGTGGACCTGAGTAGGCTGCTGCTGCTGCCGCTGGTGATGATACAAACAGAGCATTGTTTTGTGAGACAATTATTGAATATTATGAGGGGTTCAAGCTGTCGGCGTCTCTTGTCGTCGTCGTCTTTTCATGTAGTCACGGTACTAAAACACCGGGACACTCGTTTTTCCAGCGTCTCGCTCTAAACGTAACGCGTACTTTTATAAAAGAACACACCAGGACGCTCGTTTTCCGACGCCTCGCGCTAGAACGCTTCGTGCTCCAAAGACACGAGACTTTTACAGCAAAGATGTATACCTCTACCCCACAACGGTTTCATCTCTGTGGGCAAAAACGCCAAGGCGCCAAGAGTATACACTTATACACTGCATGCTTCGCCCCTCCCCAGGTTTCACGTTAGTGGAGAAAGCCCGGGATTTTCTTGCCTTTCTGTGCCCAGTTTCGGTTCTCACGCACATAGTCAGTGGACTACCTGACATCGTCACCTGTATATATGTGCGAAGAGCGCTTTGTGGGCTTGAAAAGCCGCTGGTCCCGGATGAAATGTATACGCGATCGTAAGGTGCTCGTGGGCAGCATGCATTCCAACACGAGAGAGAGAGAGAGAGAGAGAGAGAGAGAGAGAGAGAGAGAGAGAGAGAGAGAGAGAGAGAGAGAGAGAGAGAGAGAGAGAGAGAGAGAGAGAGAGAGAGAGAGCATTTTAATGAGCTCTAGTGCGATAGTGGAACCTATAGTCCGGGAATCCATGCGTTGCCCAGGCCTAGTCGTCTTGACCCTTTGTCAGTAGGAGAGTCTGGTCCTCCAGTTGACAGCTGGTCAACAGTGTCTCCCACAGCTCAGGAAAGGAACGGGTGGAGAGGGGTGGTAGGACTGGGTTGTGAGCGCAATCCACAATTATATGCTGGAGGGTACCTAGCTGTGGACACAATTTGCATAGAGCGGTTTACTGTGTGGTAAACAATAAATTCATTCGAACCGGGTGTACGTACGCCCGCCCCTGCTTGTAGTTGTCGGAGTGTTATTTCCTGAGTTTTGCTGAGAAATGGCTGACGGCACGGGAATTTTCGTCTGATGGTCCGGTAAAATTGAGTGATTCCTGATAGGTGAGAACTGGCGTCGGAGCTGCGGTGACCTCGGGGCTCGGCGGGCCAGTTCACGAGCCTGTTGGTGGGCGAAATTGTTGCCCGTTACAGAGGCATGGGCAAGTGTCCAAGAGATCACCACTAGGTGAGGTGAACGGTAGCGCTGAAGTTCCCGCAGGGTCGTTGGTACCACCCTCCCTGAAAGGAAACCGCGGCAGGCTGCTTGCAGGGGATGTCGTACGGATGGATGCGCATGCAATTAAATGGTTTTGGGATGTTGTCACTGCAACCGTGGATTTGTTAGCGTAGCTCGCCGCATTGGTGTAGGACACGTCAGAGCGATTGTCATTAAGCGAAGCGTGTTTTCGTGACGTCGACAATGATGTATCCGGAGCAGGGCCTTAAAGGAGCCATGAAGAGAAAACAAAAGTTTGTTTTATTCGAAAGATTAGGTGTTTCATAGTACCCTAAGCGCTTTCCCGGAAGCAAATGATGCTTTATTCACTGAGAAATAAGGCAATTTAAGCCAAAATTTTTAATCTCCCGCCTAAATTGCAGATTTCGTGACGTGAACAATGGCGTACGTCATACGAGCCGGTCCATGAAACAGATACTTAGTATGTCGACTCCATATAGCACCCTCACGCGAGAATCAAACAGGAACCGGGCGGCCATTTTAAAAATACTAGTAAAACCTAGTGCACCCGCAGCCATAGTCATGGAATCGCCTGATCCGGAGAACAAAACTCTCGCCGAGAAGCTCGGGCTTGCATTTAACAACCTCACACCACTTGAACGCTCAATGCTTCTAAGTGCACGAGTGGCAGGAGTTGTGGGATACGCGGATGGACCGGAAAGCGACCATTCCGCGTTAGCCACGTACAACAGACAAACGCCCAGCCGTCGGCACCGCTGCCTCGTCAGCCCCATCGCGACGGACCAATACAGACTGGTACGTATGTGCCGTATTTTTATTACGGTTTATAATAGTTCAATTTAAGTAGCCGTACCGCTTATGCCAGTTGGCCGGTGTCGTGTATGGAAAGCCGTTCGCGCGAGCTCTCTGCTTCGACCAGAAAGATACGAGCGTCAATGCGCGGTGTGTACGGCCTTTTTTTCCCCCAAGGTCAGAGCGCTTTGACGGCAATTTGACGAAGTCGGCGACGAGCGCCAGCATGTCCCAGGAGTGAGCTAACGTAAGGGTCCCTGCCGTAATCACTTCCTCGGAAATGAAGCGAGCACACTCGTACTTCCTTTAGCTCTCTTTCTCCTCCGTTTGCAAAGTTCACAAAACGTAGCCACTTGCTTCGCCGAGGTTCGTCGTTGGGCAGCACATGAAAGGAGATCTCCTCACCGGCGGGGATGTCGCACTCCCTCGACGATTTGCCCATACTACATGGGCATTTCAAAACGTAGCAACGAAATTTCATTGTAAAGTACTCGAACAAACTGAAGTTTTCAGTGGTTGTAAACTGGAAACGAGCTCCTAACAATAGCAGCAAGCCAAC
Organism: Haemaphysalis longicornis; assembly: GCF_048455015.1. NCBI lineage: Eukaryota > Metazoa > Arthropoda > Arachnida > Ixodida > Ixodidae > Haemaphysalis > Haemaphysalis longicornis. Next base: position 18,961,210 of record NW_027526335.1, on the reverse strand, counting down.
ACCATTCCGAAACTGCGACGACTGTCACTGGCGAGTTTTAGCTGACCGTTTTTCACGGTCCGCTCCGCTCCGATAGCAAGCGGGAGCGCCATTGCGCATGCGTGGCGCGCTTGGCCGCGAACGGCATTGGCTCCGGTTGCGCTGAGCCTTCCGCCGATACCGGAGCGGACCGTCGCAAACGGTTAGCTAAAACTCTCTAATATCTCGTCGCTGCTTGCTGTTCCTTACTCCCCTCGTTTCTATTTTTACCTTTGCTGGTTGGCGATATGACGGCCAACCTCCTGTGAAGGGATTACGATACCAAGCAAGGTCGCGGCTGCGCGTGCTAGGACGGTTCGTTGGCCCCGAAGAGCCTCGAACCCGAATATTCGTCTGCGCGACGGTGGCGACGGCGAGATGTCGAGTTCGGCTGGCGGTAGTTTTGTACGCATTGGCGTACACGCTTGCGTGTTTATTTGGAACTTCAACCGTTTACTCCACCGTTCTTAGTGCCATAAAAGGAATGTGCAGTATGTTTAACGGGCATATAGCTCACTGTGCAAACTGGTAAGCCCTGCCTATTGCGTTTGCTTTTGCCGGCCTCCGCCAATCGCAGAGTATTCTCGTGTGACATCATAGGTTCTGTTGCGGGAAATGAGCTGGTGGGTCGCATGGTCATTCCCTTTTTTCCTAATTATGTAGCTTATTTGAGCGAAGTTTGTGTTAAAAGTGGTGTCAGTATGGTTCTAACGAGGCAATCTTTCGAATGAACCCATGAAGACAAAACAAAAGTTTGTTTTATTCGAAATTATTCGAATGTGGCGCGAGTATTCTGAACGTGACTCGAGTAGTTTCTGTAATTTCTCGCACTTAATATGCTTTTAAATTCTTGCAGCGACTGCAAAAAGACTACGTTTGAAAAAGAAGCCGATGTTACAATCTCGTTTCAAAGCGCCCGCGGATGCGTTGAGGGCAGCACAATGAACAGGACGAAGAGAAGACGAAACAAACATAAGCGCTCGCGTTTGTCTCGTATTCGCTTCATCATGTTCACGACGCTGCCCCCTACTATAGTGTACTTATAATACAATATGTACCCCTACTCTCAAAGTTCCGGCTCAAGCTTCAACTCTCCTGGCGTTGACATCCGGGCCCGTCGCTTCGGCGGAGTGACACACTACGTGAGCGAAACGATATATGTATACAGAAAGTGCACCGTTAATTAAAGTTGAATTGCACCTCCATTATTCTGCCAGCTGCAAACGTAATAAATGTCCCGCATGATGTGCAATATGCGCTATGCCAAGACAAGCAAAATTTTAATTTTGTTTGTTTGGAAAACTTATTTGTGGGGTCACCTTTGTTTAGTTCGTATTGGAACTTTCATAAGTTATTCAGTCGTGTGTTGTTTCTTGCGTCTCTAATTACATGAGATGCAGTTTATAAATATAAGTTATGGCACAAGAAAATTTTACTAAAGAATATATTTATGCCTTGGGTTTATTGTAAAGCTGCCAATTTCTTAGTTTCCTCTGTGTCTTCATTTTTTTTTTTTTAAATGGAAAGTTTAGTTTTCGCACTTTGGTCAGAGGGCAGCAAAGTGTACGCAGCGCTGGCGCCCGTAGTCTTCTATGCATCGCATTTTACCTCGGGAGGTACGAGGGCCACTCAAGGCACGTGCAGGGTGGGGATTTTGCGAAGACTGTGACATCGAATCTCGCAGCTTCACACTCTCCTGCACTGTCAGCGGAGGAGTGACGGTAGCATAGTTCCATATTGGGTCATGAATTCCTCGCCAAACGACCCCACGCTGCGCTCCACTATCTCCTATTATACTATAAAAAGTCATGGTCGAAAATATCACTGCACCATTCGTTCTCGCAACGAATTTTTGGAGGGAAAAAAATTGCCATATACAGCAATTTGAATATCGCGGCGGTGACTAAAACCAAACTTGTGAAAACAAAATCGCAAAAACAGAATAAATATGAAGCGCGGTAAAAAGATTCCAGTTGATAGAAAGAGAACTGCGCTTCCTTGCGACCACGCAGTAACTGCTGCTCGTGTGCCGCACAATGTGCTTTGCGGAGAAGCAATGTGGCGTTTCCGAGGCATACAACGTTTTTTTACATCTGTTACAACTTTTTTTAAAGACAATAATATATGCTGCATAACGGCCGGCGATCGAGGCCCATGCACGGACGGGCTCCTGCAAGAGAGTGGTTGTTTAATCGCATTATTTAGTGAGAGAAAAAAAGAACCACAGCGAACGTGCCGGTAGAGCCCAAATACGATCGACCTCTGCTAAAAATTTGAGGGAGATAAAATTGGAAGTTGAATAACAGCGGGCGCTTAGCTCGCTGTTATTCTAGTTTTGTTCTCTGGTATTGAGGAATGGCGTGGTCCTCAACTTATGATACTGCTGTTGGTAAACTAAACAAGACATTTTTAGGCATTAGGGTCAATAAAGTGTTGACGGAAGCAGATTGTCGGGACCAGTGAATACAAATATACCACTCGCAGCAGGCGCAGCAGATAAACACGGCAAACGCAACGACGAATACCAATCGCAAGTACACTAGAGTATCCGTGATGATTTGCAGTGCACGCGCAAAGCAGTTATAGGCCCAAATGGTCAAAGAAATCGAAACCGAAACCAATTTACTTAACATGGACGTGCCTGGTCTGAAATAGACTTTCATAGTATGAAACTGCGTTCTTATTAACTTCTGGAATTACCTCGATGCTTTCGTTTCTTCCACACTTCTGGTAAAACATGACGTAAGTGAGAAATTTATTCGTGATTGGCTTTGCATTCTGCTTTTCTTCCTCGTTTATTTTCCCGTCAAAATAGAAACCATCGGCGAGTGCACGTGCCAGCGAGCTGATTGCCAAGCCAACCCGTAAAGTGGTTTCATGGCGCGACGAGTCGCGTTCGAAAATTGGTGCGCGTTTTAATTATACTCGATCGTTTGGCAGTTGATCTGAGGCCGTTGTTATTTCTGCACCCACGTCACCGACAACTTAAGGTAATATCTGTGCGCCTTCTAGAAAGCTTATCAGCGCAAACAGCCGATCGGCTTGCTCGGGTTTCTGATCACGCGATACCGTCGAACATTACTGGCCGTGCGCGACCTAGAAGAATTCGCAGCTTTTCCTTTCGCCGCTGCTAATACTTCGTTTTAAGGACCGCACATTGCAGCACGTAGAATTACGTCATCGTGTATATGCCAAAAGGTTTGGAAAGCTACGTACCCGCATGCTCTTGAAAGGCGCTCCACGGCGCGTACTTCGGTGGTCCCAGTTCGATTAGTGACGTTTCGGAGTTTCTATTAAAAATTTGTACAACCGTGTACACCACGTGTACAAAATGTGCACACATTGAGCCAGGCACGTTGATCTTTTCTTTTCTTTTTGTGAACATTAACTGGCAGTTGCTCACGTGGCCTTATCATGCTCAGGGAAGCCAGCTGCTAGGCAGGATACAGCAAATTATTGTGGAACGTCCCGCTTTATTGTACTTGTATAGCACATGTGACCCGAGATATTTTTAACATTAGAATTGCCCAAATCTGCTCTTGAAAACAATTTGAGGCAAGACTTTGTATTTTCACTTACGTTCTTAATTTCGCAGCGTAATTTGCCCTTTTCGTTTCTCTAGAATAATGTCGACCAAAGCCGTGCCCACTTCCACCGATCAACCGAAGTGGCCGAGCTCCCTTTTGGTTCAGTTCAGAAACTGCACCATACTCCGGGACCACAAGCTGATTGCGGAAGACCTTTGGGTTCGCAACCGAGTCATTGTGAATCCCGAACCAATATTTTTCGACGAGCGCATCACTGCTGACATCCAAGTAGATTGCCAAGGGGCGATAATCGCACCAGGCTACATTGACCTCCAAATTAATGGTAAGCCAATTGTGTGTTGCTGTTGTGCGCGCAGTATTTTGCATTTGCACTTACTATAAACAGCTCTTTGGTCAGACCAATTGAACTCCTTGTTACATCTTAAAATCTGTTTTAAACTGCGGTATGCATAGCGTCAATGAAAATTACTTTCTGTGGCATTGCAGGATACTCATTTATTTCAAACTGATTCACTCTTTCATATGCATGCTTCCATTTATTCCAAATAAATCAAGCACCTAATATAACCTAAGTAATCCCGAAAAAAAAAAAAACTTCATAAAATGTTAATGTTAGAAGGTGGGGCCTTGAATTTATACGGTAGTTCACAACAGACAAATTACTCGTAATTTTATCCTCGAAGTAGCTGTGAAAAGTCGCCACTCAAGATGGGAGTACAGACCATGGTTCAAGCCCTTATTAGACCTTGCATTGTGATGTCTGTGCCCAGCATAGGATAAATCTGTCCAAGGTCTGGTCACAGCTTGTTTCACTTGTCAGTTTTTGGGCTTTTCGTTGGCGGAGCTTCAACAAGGCACCTTATACAAATTTGGCATGGATATATATAAGAAAGCAATCTGTAATCTTCAAATGCACGTTTGCGTAGTTTGAAAAAAATGTGGCTGAATGAACCCAGGATGAGTCCTGCGGTTCCCAACCACATGAGAAAATATGTGGTGTGACTCTCAGGCCATTTAGACCAAAGACACATGGCGTTGTTGCGCTCTGGCCAATGCAAACCATTCGTCGCTTACATAATGAAAATGGTGTATTCGCCACCATTTAGGTGTGGGTGCAAATATGTTGGATATGCGCGTGGGTTTCAGAGGGACACTAAAGTGTTAAAATAGGTTGGCCCATTTTTCAATTCAATTCATCTCAATCCCTTATTTTCCCAGTGGTTCCTGAAAAGTCTTCCTGGGCTAAAAGCTGTTGTACACAGCTTGAAAGATCCCAGGAAGCCACTACAACACAGCAACGGCAGAGCCGTACATAAAAAAACAGACATCACGCAAACTAAAAATGCGAGCAGTGTACAAAATATTGTCGTATTTCTTTGAATGTCAAGAAATTGTAGCTGTTTAGAATGAACAGAAGATTGTGGTGCAGCATTCGAAATGTGAAATCGGTTCTGTTAGAGGAGGTTGTAGAAGCAGTTGTTGAATTAAGCAGAAAATGTCAATAAGGTGAGCGCAGGTGTCCCACCTCATACATTTTTCTGCACTACAATTTGTAACATCACAAATCATGAATGGCAAAAGGTAATTGGCTTGGTACAATTAGGGTTTGCCTGTATTTTAGGCTTTTGTGCTCCTGTACTGTTATAATAATAATTACCTGTATTGTCAAGTGTGAGCTTAATGGTAAATCGTGGCCACATTTACATGCCACTTAATTAAAGGAGCCATGAAGACAAAACACAAGTTTGGTTCATTCGAAAGGTTGTCTCGTTAGAATCATACTGACACCACTTTCAACGTACTCTTCGCTCAAATTAGCTATATAATTGGGCAAAAAGGGAATGGCCATGTGACCCACTAGCTCATTTCCCGCAACAGAACCTATGATGTCATATGAACCCAGCTCTGCGATTGGCTGAAGCCGGAAAAAGCAAACGCAATTTAGGCAGAGCTTATGAGCTTGCCGAATGAGCTATTTGCTCCTAAATGCAATGCATATCCATTTTATAGCAGTAAGAGTGGTGCGGTAAACAACAAAAGTTACGAAAATACACGTAAACATAGAGTTACCGACGCGTACTGCTGTTGGTAGTGGGCGCACTATGCTTGTTTTAGCTGCACAGCAGTCCGACGCTTTGGAGTTGTCGCTGGCCGATTGGCGTAAGCGACGTTGCCTTACGTGACCCTGTTTGTAAGGCATACTCCATGTTTCACGAAGCGATTACTTTTTACCGTAACAAAAACAAGCAAGGTGTAAATACTGTCAAAAACAAAGCACCGATGGAGTGCTGACTATGCTAGCGCCATCTGGGAGGTTTGACGGCAAGCAAGGCTGCAGAGCTGAATGGTACACTGGAAGTTTGTTTGTATACGCGCTGTTAAGACTTCATTGTCGACGTCACTAAAGCACACGATTTGGCGGAAGAATCAAAATTTTAACCTGAATTGATTAATTTCTCAATGAATTTGCATCATTTGCTGCTGCACAAGTGCTGGGGACGCTATAAAACATGAAACCTTTCGGATAAAACAAACTTGTATTTTGTCTTCATGGCTCCTTTAACCTTTCTTGTGACGCTATTCAGAACTGTTGCTGGTGCTGGGAAGTTTAAGTTTTGCCAGTGCGTTGATGGCAAACCATGGACGTTGAAAGGCAGCAACCAAATTATATAGTCGAAATTTGCTGCTGGCCTGGCCAACATACAATAAAGTGCAGTTTTATGTGCACAACATCGCTCATTTTCTCTAAGTAAAGCTCGTGCCTCCTTTATTTGCCTTGACTTTCTTCAGTCCTGATTTGTCGGATTTGTAGTCAAGAAGTGCGGAGCACAGCGACATTAAGAGGGATATTTTTTTGCTTCAGTTTTAAAAAGTGAAGCATAGCATTGATTTATTGACAAAACAGATTATTGCCAGCAGGTTTTAAGCCCACCCACATTTTCCTGGTTCGGCATTTCTGATATTGAGAACTTAATTTTTTGAACGCTGAAGTGCAGTTGTCGGCTGATTATATATATATATATATTTGTAAATCTCGTTCCAGGAGGTATGGGAGTGGATTTCTCCCACAATGTGGACACGATTAAAGAGGCGGTTGGTAAAGTAGCCAAGGGAGTCCTGCCGTTTGGAGTGACGTCCATTTGCCCTACCATAGTGACTTCTACGCCAGAAGTTTATCGCCAGGTACTCGCCGCTGCAGCGTGGTGTAGTCCTTCTGCCTTTCAGGCATTTAAGACTTGGCAACAAGACATTGGTAGAGTAACCATCTCTTTTGTTCCAGTGCCACGATATGTATCGAAATAATGTCATAATTGTATAACGGCACTATGTGTGAGGCCCGTGTCGCATGCTAGTCACACGTCACTGCAGATTGTGATAATTTTCAAAGCATGATATAAGCTAAGCCAAAGTAATTGAGAACGAGTGACAAAATCTTCGTTTTGTTGGTGCTGCCCATTTCATGAATTCACTTAGTTGTGTTTACTGTAGCAATCCACCTTTTCATTTATTTTTAAGTTTATCATCACTTAGCTTGGTAACTAATGATCGTAAAGGGAATGTGCATGTTATTTCATAATTCATCATCACTTAGTTTGCTCATTGATGGTGGTGAGTGGAGTGTTATCCTGAGTGTAAATTTGGGTTTTACCTTCAAAAGCTGCCCCTGGGCTGTGAGAAAGCTCTGAGCTGATTTATAACACCAGGTAGGTGTTAAATGTTTCTCAGCTGTGACCTTATGCTTAGTGGTGCCTCTTGTGGGGCATTGAAATGTTGTCACGTCATCCCAGGAAAAGAAAAATGGACATTTTGTTCATACATTCACTCAGTGTGCTCTTATTTCTGTTCAGGCTAGCTGCAGGCCTATTGTCTGCCTGCAGTAAGTGCTTGCTGGGCGCCCCTTCAATGTCACCTTTGGTTCCAGGCACTCACGTCTGTCAGGAAGTGTAATGGCAGCGCTGAGGGCGCAGGCATTCTGGGTAAGCCCTCATCCAGCCTGTTGCTTGAGGTGTGTGCCTACCCGTCAGTAGCCGCAGATTAATTGTCACCCCCTCCTCGTAGGAGTGCACCTGGAGGGCCCATTCATCAGCAAGCACAAGAAGGGGGCCCATAAGGCCCAGCTCATTCAGGGCCTCGAGGGGGGATTCGACAGCCTCATGAAGATGTACGGCACCCTGGACAGCACCGCCATCATCACCCTGGCCCCAGAGCTCGACCCCGAGGGCAAGGTCATCCACGCACTGGTCCAGAAGGGAGTCACCGTCTCCATTGGTGAGGCCATGCAAAGCAGCTTGAGCGACATTTTTCTTTAGTCTGCGAGGGAAGCTTTGCCATCATGTGGGGTGCATGAAATGATTGTCAGGCCGCCACTGCATTACGTGCCCTCTGGCAGCTTCAGAAGGAAACAAAAAAATTGGCCGCATATCTGCTCCTTTCTTTGCGAATGTTGACAAAAGTCCTTCGTCAACATTTGTCAAGTGAATGCCTCGCTTTGCTTTCCCGCTCACCTCTTACGCTGTTCCTCTCCCGTCGCGCTCCTCCCAAGGTACACACGCTGGAGGTTTGCTCGAGTCAATTTAAACTTCTTGGTGCCACTGCTGCAGGCCGGCTACTCAATGCCAGCGCTGCCGTATGGCGGAGACGCGCATGAATCGAGGTGCCCTACTTCAATTTTACAGAAGCACGTTTACAGCCCTACTCCATACCCGCCGCGGTGGCTCAGTGGCTAAGGCGTTGCGCTGCTGAGCACGAGGTCGCGGGTTCGTTTCCCGGCCGCGGCGGCCGCTTTTCTGATGGAGGCGAAAGGCAAAAACGCCCGTGTGTACGAGATTTCGGCGCACGTTAAAGATCCCCAGGTGGTCAAAATTAATCCGGAGCCCTCCACTACGGCGCGCCTCATCGCCTGCGTTGCGTCGGCGCGTTAAACCCTACAATCAATCAAAGCCCTACTCCACATGCGTTCCAAGTAGATCGTGGAAACTGTCTAGTGGAAATTTCCGTAACTGTTTCCATTTGATTTCTTAAAATGCCGCCAGAAGCTGTAGTGGTGCGGGCAGGCGACAGAGTGAATTTTTTACGCAGTGGATGCAGTATATCATTTGCTATCGCAAAATCGAGCTTCCATGAATTTGTTATAAAGGGACACTGCAAATATTACTTATGTATTGATTTTCTGCCTTATATTTGCATAATGTCTTGTGTCAACAGTGTTGACAAGTATGAATGTTGCCACCAGAATTAGACGTTTAGATTGGGCTGTGGGTATATAAACTTATTGTGAAGCTACTGTTTCACTTTGGCCGGGTGGCTGAATCAAGTTAGACAGACAGACATACAGACAGATCAAAATTTTCGCTTTCAAGTAGCCCAAGAAAGACTGCCGTAATTAAAAGGAGCTCGCACATGGCAGCGCAATGAACCCACCTCGCTTTTCAGTCTAAACCAGTGTTGCTTAATCAGCTCTTTTGTGCTCAGGAAAGGCAATGGGAAACAAACGCTCAACGGAGGAAAGCATGATGCATGCTTGTGACATTTATTTTTGCAGGACACTCCGAAGCTAACCTCGTCCAAGGGGAAAAGGCGATCCATGACGGGGCGACGTTCATCACTCACCTCTTCAATGCGATGCTACCTGTAAGCTTTACCACTCTTAAAGTACTTTCGCTTCTCATGCTGTGTAGGTGTCCTTGAAACTTGTTCCATGCTATCAGTGCGATACTTAAACAATTTTTCACAAAAAACTACATACGCCATCATTAGGTGAACATGTAACACCATAAAGCATTTTTTTGCATCAAGAGAATTCGATAGTGCTGTCTTATTTTTAAAGCATGGTCCTCTGTTTAGAGAAGCAGGGTCCTCTGTTTAGAGAAACCAGACATTGCTTTAAGAAGACCACAGCCAGCGCTTTGGATTGAAATGACTATTCCTCCCCCTCAGCAGCAAAGCTTGTGCTGTTTTCCAACAAAGCTGGCTGCAACTTGTGACTGTGTCTTGTGACTGTGTCACAAGCCACAAGTGTGACTGTGGCCTCTGTCAGTTTCACCACAGGGACCCTGGACTTGTGGGGCTGCTGACCTCCAAGAAGCTTCCAGAGGAAAAGAACATTTACTACGGCATCATAGCCGACGGCATCCACACGCACCCTGCTGCGCTGCGCATTGCATACAAGACCAACTCGAGGGGTAAGCTTAGTTCAGCTTGTCGCCTCAGCTGCCATGCTGAGCCGTGGATTTCTTTCTATCGGCAAATTACCTTAAATTAGCCTGCAAGTGCTAACAAAATACAGGCACAACAAAATAAGGAACACTGCAAGAAGCACGAGTGCAAACTTTTTGAGTTCCTCTTTTTTTTTTTTCCCTATTCAGCCTCATTATCTGGACGTCTTTTCAAAGGGCATCTTGTAATAGAGTGCAGCTTTCTTCAGCACACTTATTTAGGCTGTTTTACAATTCGCACATTTGTGCAGGAAGCTCATCAGGTATGAAAAATGTTGACCGTATAACACAGCTACTTGAACTGTTTGGACAGGGTAGTCAAGCGGAGACAAGAGTTGTAAACGTTGTATCAGCACAGTTCTTACCACTCTTCCTTTTCACTACATTAGACTCAGTGTATAAGGTGGGACATGGGTCTTAAAACATTTTAACTTTGAAAAGTAAACTCTGTGAAGCTTGTCCGTCTTTTTGCTTTTTTCCCCCCACTAATTTCAAATATGCCATTACTTTTTGAGCCAGTCAATTATTTGTCAAGATAATTAGAGATAACTAGCCATTTTTGAAGGAACAATAAACAGAACAGTGTTACGCATAAAACTGTAATGTTTATATTTTGCAATACTATGAACCTTGGTGAATGCAATATAAGAAGCGGTTTTTTCATGCATCGCTTGGAACTAATTGTACAGGTCATTAAAACTTTGGTGGCAGCAGTGGCAAGGAACCATTTTGAATGCCCATTTCAAACACCAAAGTTTAATGAGCTGTAAAATTAGTTCCAGCTGGTGCATCAAAAAACCACTTCCGACATTGCACCAGGGTTCACAGTATTAAAAAATACACTGGACTAGACTAGTGATAATGTGTCCACCCTTATGCGAGAAAAACTACGCCTGCCGGTGGACTTTCCTTTCCATTCTGTATAAGGGGCCCCACGATTTTATTTGAATTATTTTAAGTTTGAGTTATCAGAAGTTCTCATAAATATGGCTCGGGGCAACAAACCAACTGGTGTTGCAATGAAACATTCACTCATATTTAATAATACAGCATTCACACACAATACTGAAGTGCTATTCGCATTTTGAAAAAAAAAAATCACCAATGGATCTGGATGTGCCCACCACCCGATACCCCTTCCATAAAGCGATGGGGTGCGCGTTGCGCAGTTACTACTATATATATATATATATATATATATATATATATATATATATATATATATATATATATACTGCATATTTGCTGAAAATTTTGCTAATTAGGAAGCTACAATTTAGTGCCACCAAAGTGTGTTTGTATTTTGTTTGTGGACCATAAACTAGTCTTTACTATTGGGTCCAGCACTATTCTTGCATATGTTGCTCTGCCAAAAATAAGTAAAGCTTCAATCAATCCATCCATCAATCAATCAATCTTTTGCCGCTGAATAAACACTGAAAGGGCTACGGAGCAGTTCAACTTTTGTCTGAGCTTAATTTACTAGTTAGTTCCCTTCAGTGTCCCTTTAAGCTCAGAATCTGCAGCACACATGAAAGGCTCTCTTGGCCAATACCCAGTTTTTTTTATTTCCTTCACAAGGACGGTGTGTTCAAAAGTTCCATTTTTATTCCGTTATTCTCTTTGCACGATTTGACAACACTGGCTTAACTAGCATGCTTTCGAGTGTGCCAAGCAGTATTTAATTGATCATCAGCACATAAGTGCGTAAAAATTGTGCCTGAATAAAAACAATAAATGGTCACCATAAAGTTAACATTAATAATTAGGAAACTGACTCCATCAGAGCTTGTTGTAAATGCGTGCAAAACCGCTGTGGTAGTGATCGATGTGCCCTCAAATAATGCACAGCATTTCTTTCGACGTCCAAGTGTTGTAAATAGGTCAAGGCTCAGGACTTACACTGCATGTAGAGGTAAAATTCACGGCAAAGTCACGCGTAAAAGTTCACAAACTCGCTTCAGTGTCCTGTTGATGGATCTTGCTGCGAAACAAGAACGGTTTAAAAAACCTCATCTTGATGAGCCTGATATTGATGAGCGATCGCTACATACGGGGGGGGGGGGGGGGGGGGGGGGCAAGGACAGGCTTGTGACATATAGAGACATCACCGCTCACTATCGCTTAGGCCGCCTGAAATGCCATGCGGCGCATCTCTCCCTCAGTCGGTGGCAGGCTGTGGTGTGGCGACTCTTGCAGTCGAACACCTTTCCTAACCCCGTAGCCTATAGCCACCTATATCCAGACCTTTACAAAGAGCAGTGTAGATGGTGCTTGGAACGAGCAACCTACAGCACATCATATGGGCCTGCCCCCGGAAGCCACAACAGTGATTAGGAATCCAGAGCAATGGGAGGCCTTGTTGCTCAGCTCTGACCAAGAGACTCACCACAGCCTCGTCCAGCTGGCCAAAGATGCCGCCAGGGCTCACGGGCTGCTGGCCTGCTTCTGACGGGGAATGACTTTCGAATACTCCCTTTCGTCCCCTTCCCTCCCCCAGTTCGGGCAAAATAAAGTTTTCTCATCGTCATAGTTTGTCGATTCAGCTGCTCTAGCCCACAAAGATTGCTGCATGCATGCTGTAAAACCTGCTGCTGTTAGCAGACTTTGGAGCACTATTGAGGAATGTTTTCATCTACTATTCTAGTGAGACAAACATCCTTTTACGAGACCACATGTGCTGCTGCCGGCCTTCCCTCTGTTGTTCACAGGTTTGACGCTGGTCACAGACGCCATGTCAGCCATGGGTCTCGAAGCAGGAGTGCACTACATAGGGGAGAACAAGGTCGAAATCGTGGGAAAGCGAGCTGTGATTGCCGGCACTACCACCTTGTGCGGCAGGTGAGTAATGCATCAGTGGCAGAGGAACGACTCCTGGTTGGCACACTTAGCAAAAAGTATTCATGTGTTTCTTGCTTTTAAAAAATGCTGGCACTCGTCAGGCAGTATTTTTCGCTATTATTGCCAGATGAAGATAGGTTTATCCTTACTTGTATCTTTCCGGGTTATTTTTTAGAGTTTGCGACTGATTGGGGTTATTTTTTAGAGTTTGTGACTGATTTAAAAAAATTGATTAACTACAGGGTGGCGAGCGCACAGAGTGATCTACAATGTGGAAAGGAGAGATTCTTGAAGCACAGTGACCTTGGCACAAGATGGAATGCTGTGTTCTGTGTCTAGGGCGCTATGCTTCAAGAAGGTTCATATAACAATTAGCCCATCAGTCTGTCCTCACCAGAAAGGAGCGGCGAGAAATTTACTGACACTCATCGCATTGCTTAGGGCATGCGCTACCATTCAGTCAGGAGGAGGACTGAGGAACCACCACGACCAGCTCTACCTACGCGAAAAAGTAACAGTGCGGGTTTCGGCAACTGATTTAAGTTTATTCCACTGCACTTGCTTCAATATCATCTTTAATAAAGATTAAGCAATGTGGCAACATTGTTGCTACATCGCTTTTGGAGTGCCGTGTATACAAGCAATGGTGAAGCAAGCAACAGCAAGCCACCATCATGTTACTTGAAAAAGTAGAATAGTCACCTCCTGTGGTTACTACTTAATTCATAGCCGACAGGGTATATCCTTTTAATTAGGCAACAAGCTCTTGTTGCAGTACTTTGTGAAATCGGCTGAGTTTATTGACGTGCAATTATACTGCTCGCTGTGTGGTTCTTGAAATTATGTGTTGTTTGATAATTATGCACAATTTCTTGCTTGCAGCATCGCAACAATGGATTTCTGTGTGCGATTTTTAATGAAGTCCACGGGTAAGTGCACAGCTGCCTGCTTTAAAATTGCATGTTAAATAAATAAGCCCTGCAGTGTTTTTTGAAATGGTAGCTCCTGCACTGTAGATTGGCTGGTCACATGTTTTGAAAAAGGGGGGGAAAAGTGGGGGGGGGGGCATATGGAAGAGCCTGCAGTGTTCAGCCTGCACAAGCGAAAGCTATTGAATTAAAACAGAGTCAGACAGCTTTTGTTAAAGGGACACTAAAGTGATAGCTAGCTCATCTGTGTTTTTAGATTGAAGTGCAGAGGATACAGATGTATGTTTGGTAGCAGCAGCAGAAGTTTAATCACGCAGACCCATTATCACATAAACGGGCATCACCACCCATGCATTTTCCTGCAGCACGATTTGTGAAGTCGCAAAGTGTTTCTTAAAAAAAAAAAAAACACGGCAACATAAACGTGCAAAAGTAAAAATGGATTTCTGAAAAAAACTTTTGTTCAGAACATATTTTTCGAAAGAGACAAGCTTCTGCTTTTATTTAACCCCTTGAGGGTTTTTGCTGTATATGTACGGTGGCGGTTTTCTGTCTCGCAAGGTCTTTGCCGTACGGGGACGGTTTCGACTCTCTGTTTGAAATTTCACGCCAAAATGATGGTGCATGCTCACTGGGAGGTGCTGCCACCTTCTAGGACGTACAAGAAGCATTTGAAATTTGATTGTCCTACCACATTCTTGTGGAGCTAAAGAGAACCCTCTAGCTTTAGCGCGTCACGTTGTCTGTGTCAACACCCTTTTGTGGTTTCAGTTTCGCCGCGTGATTGCAACGGAGGCACGTGAAACTTCATTTTTATCTTCATCCACACTCCCTTAAAGGGGCAGCAGAAATTTATTTCTATCTATATTGGCGCTGCTCTTAGCTTGTTTATCGCCATAATTTATCACGATGACTATCTGGGAAGGTTAAAAAAAAAAAAAAAAGACCCTCAAAGGGTTAAATACTGCCAAGCAGATGGCTTCACTACCATGGCTAGTAAGCTTTGTTTCAGTCCCAATTGCTTTGGTGCACAAGTGCAGTAAAATAAATTATCCGGGCGAACGTGAAAGCTGTCAGCCCTTTTTCGCACTGGCACGCAGCTATGGCCAGTGGCAAAAAGCCACCACATTATTTGCCCGATCGACTGTGCTTCGCAGCAAACAGTCAACGTTGCTGATCAGTGGCCAACTGCTTGGGTATTGTGAACGCCTCCTCCTGGGTGACAGTAGCCCACAGGCGAGATTGTGCTGTACACACTTGCTTGGTGTTCATTACTGCGTGACATGCTTCTTTGCATTGCAGGAGAGAGGAATGTAACCTGTAATTATTTGATTTTAAAAAAGAAGAGAGCATCATTTTTTGTCGAACAAGAAAGACAGGGATACAAAAATGATCTTTCAGTTGAAATAAAATGCTATTCAGCCTTTAGTGAGTACTAGGGAAACACTTGATTTCCCAACAGAGCCAGGCACAGATGATAGGGAGCTGTAGAGGTGCACATATGGTACCTCCCAGTATGTGTTCACTACCAGCACGCGGGCCTTTTGCGTTGAAAAGCTCGTCTCAGGAACAGACTGTGCTTCTGCCCGATGTAAAAAGGCCATGGCACATGGTTATAAAGTGTTGCCCAGTACACTTCTGCAGAGCCACGGTGGCCAGTAAGCTTGATTGAAGTTTCAGAGGGTGTATACTCACGTGGCTTAAGATTTGGACGCGAAAACATCATCATACTTTTCCCTTTGTGGCTTAGATCCTTGGCCAATTGCCCTTGTCAGGCAAAATGAGCACGTCGTCCGTAGTTTCATAAAAAGCCGACACTTAGCAACAGCATTGTGGGCCCCTTTAAATGCTATTCTCGATGCCCATTTGGAATTGTAAGAGTGTACTAGAACGCAACTCCCCGAATCAATCTTGTCGAAAGTGGGCCATTTGTGTTAGCAATCTGTGACTGTTAGTAGGTTAGTTGCTTAGCTCCTCTCATTGGTTATGCAGGTTGCAGCAGTGTTGAGGCCCTGGAATCGGCATCCTTGCATGCTGCCGAGGTGCTTGGCATTGAAAAGCGCAAGGGCACACTCGACTTTGGGGCCGATGCAGATTTCTTGATACTGGATAACGAGCTCCACATACTGTCCACGTGGATTGCCGGCGAATGCGTCTGGAAGAAGCCCGGATGCAACCTCGTCATTATGCATTCCAAGCCCGGTGTGCTGAAAAAGACTTAGGAAATTTCGTCTGTGCCAAGGCGAATGTGTGTGTGTACGTGCAAGTATTTGATACATCGCCGAGTTTGCTTGCATAGTGCTGCTGATCAAAGTGCCCCTGTCCAGTTCACAGATTCCTTTGGAACCAAAGCTATTGTGGTGCAATTACCTAAAATGGTTGTGAAAAAAAAAAAAAAAAAGGCCAACTGTGATCGAGCTGTTTTTTACGTTTGTATGCAGAATTTGTTATTTCAAGTGCTACTACTGTGAAAGGACTGGTTAATACTGAAACGTGCTTTACTGACACCGGTGTAGCTCGTATGTGTCAAGAAATTAAGTAATTTCAGGCAAATAAAAATGGGAGTTCATTCAATTCACAGAGTGTGGTAGTGGTGGTGGGGGGGGGGGGGGGGGGAGGGAGGGAAGAAAAGGTGGGGAGCAAAATTTTTTGGTGTCACATTCATAAGTGACAGATGACCTAGCCCTGCATGGTGTGCTGGCAATTGCTCTGCCTGATCAGCACCTTTTTAACACTGTGCAGGAAATCACCAAGAACCGCGTACTGGAGGCTGCCTTCTGGTTACTGCACTTCCAGGTGCTGATTCATTAATCCAACCCTGGGGGAACCCACTCAACTTGGTCGAAGTAGGCAGAAAACCAAATGAACCAAAATAACAACGCACAGCTTTACAGCCAAATGGGGTCCCCAAAATTTGGTTGAATGAATTGAGTCGACCGTACTCAATTGTGACCTCGATTGCATGACACAGTCATGCAAGTGCTGTGTTGTGTGATGGCAAGACGAAATACAGTTGAACACGGATATATCGAACACGGATATATCGAATTATTGTCTATATCGAACAGTGCAAACATCCCCTTGAAAATCCCATGCAAAAGTATAGGGCTGTTGTGCGTGTGTATCGAACTCCTGATCACGGGCAAATTCGATATATCGAATTCCGCGCCGAAGGTGCCTCTGAAAGTTTGCTTCCTCTGATGGAGTGGAGTTGATGATAATGTTGACTCATCGCGGGAGCTGCCTGGCTTGGTGAGGCAGAGGCGGCGTCCGCGGCATTATGTCGCTTCGATGGCCTTCAGCAGCTGTTTTCACGCTAGCACGAGGGGCAGCTCCATGATAGCTAGAACGCAGATAGTGGTTGGGGCGAAAGGACATAAAGGAGCAAAAGAAATTGACCGGAGGCACTCTTTTTCTGTGATTGAGCTGTTTGGTGGCTCGTGCAGGGGGACCGATGCGGCGTTGTATGTTTGGTTTGTCCAAGGCATTCATTTCGGAGCAACGAAGGCGGGAATTCGTCGGGCGCAGGCTGCTGAAAAGATGTTGGTTGAAAAGGCGTTGGGAATTCCTCGCAATAGTTTTGAGGGCGATGCACGCATCAACGTTGACGTAAAGGCGAATGCAGCACAACCCGCCCCGGCTATTCCGGAGCGTGTCGGGTGCAAAGGGACTTCGTTGCACGCCTCCAGATGGGGGAGGTGTTCGGTTAGGATACTGAAGATAACGGCACTCAGTGCCTGACAACGTTCCCAACCGCTTACTGCAGCCGAGGTTCCGTCAGCGTTATTCGCCTCTGTTGTGGCACAGTGTACAGCGTTGATTTTCTCATTTGTGCGTGTTTGTAATCTTGAAGACAATTTGGCAACCTTTACGACGCAGAAGAAAAAACAAGCGAAGCTCAAAGACATTTCAATGATAAATAAAGTGCGGTGGTCATCATGCTGCGGTTCGGAGTTTCCGTGATTTGAGGGTTAAAACGGTAAACTACCGTTTTCCACGACTTAAGAAAACTCTCAATGATGTGCAGATTTGTCAGATAATCTTCAGATAGGCGTATTTTATATATCGAATTATCAATATATCGAATTTTTTCGCGATCCCCTTGGAGTTTGATATATCCGTGTTCGACTGTATTGTAAGCACTCATGCCTTCTGGTGATGGAGGTGCGAAAAGCAAAAATGACTGTGTGTTCGAGATTTCGGCGCACGGTAATAATCCCCAGGCGGTCAAAATTAATCCGGAGCACTCCACTACGGCGCGCCTCATCGCCTGTGTGGCGTCGGTGCGTTTATACATGCGATAGTTACTGCTGTTTCCCCCTAATGTGCTTACTTGTGAAGTGCCTTTAAATGCTATCTTTTTGTGCAGGCAGCTGTTCCACAAGTGCACTGTTTATGTACTGTGCTTGGATTTGGTGCCAATGCAGACTGCATTTGATAGCTGGTCAGCAATTAGCGGTTGCTTTGCAGCCATTTCCAAGGACTTCTTTATGCCTTGGAAGAAATGTACATCTGATACGTGCACTGGGATGGCTCAGTGCTGTCTAGAGAGTTAAAGGGCAACCGCAGTGAAAATTTCGACTTCTTAAAAATATTTCTATATAGTCTAATTGAAGAGATGGCAAGGTGCAAAACATGACAGCTGAAATTTGCACATACTCCATCTAACCACCAAAAATGACAATCTTTGACAATCTTAAAACTGACATTGAGAAATGTGCAGCCATTATTGCTAGGCGAAAGTGATTTTGCAAGCAGCATGCGAGCGACCAGCCAGTCAGCCGTTTGGTTGAAAGAGTCAGAAGCATGCATGTGTGCAGCTGCCCTAGGAGGGACGCACCAAACCAAAGCAAGGCTGGTTCTCCAGCCACCTGGCTGGTGGCATAAAAAGCAGACACGAATGCCATTTCCTCTTCATGGATGTTTGCGTGACCTGCTGGCAGGTGCAGCATCGTCTGGTATGAAGCTATTTTAAAACACTGTAGTTCATTAACAAGGCATTTTATGGGTTGCAAGTCATGTTCCAGTTGATATGGGGACGCCTACTGCACATTCAAAATAGATTTGGCAGAGGTGAAATTTTGCTACAAATGGCCTTTAATGCAATACTAGAATCACACGTTTGGTTCTACCTTGTGAGTAACGCAAGTTTTTCATTGTAAGCTTGTAAAGAGAATGCAACAAACTCCTGCACTAATGCCCAAACCTGCACTAATGCCCAAGTGCAAGTGCCCAGACCACCATCTGAACCGTTGCTGAACTTCGTGCAGGAAAATGATGGGCACAAGTGACGGTGCTTCAAAACATTGTATCTGATACCTGCAGACTTGTGAATCGAATCTGGGAGTTAGTCTAACAGAATTAGTCAAGCTGTCATGATAATGAAGCAGCATCATAAGCAGCATTCGTGCTCCTTATCTACTTATCTAGGGTAAGCAGTATAATAAAAAAAATGCATTATAACACAGGCTTCAGCTTGCAAGTAAACTGATAAAAGCAAAGATAATATAACAACTTGGATAACTGCAACCATAAAGGCAATGCACACAATTTTCAAGCTATTAAGGCAGAAAACAGTCTTTTACTACTACTTATCTCTATGAATTACCACCCAAAACTGACTTTTTACATAATTACTAGGTATGTTCATATACATCACGTTATGCTGTAATAATATAATAAGCACAGCTGCTACCGTAGTCTCAGTGTAATGTGATAGGCAGCAGTTCTGAATGTGCAAGGTCATTTAACTGCTTTAGTTTAATGCCAAGTGTCTACCAGGAGACATGTGAACATGGTGCAATAGACTGTCCCTGTGCATTCCTATGATGATGTTGCGAGGGCCAAGACAGCACACGATGTTGCTCATGCCCGCCTCCAGAAGTCTTTAGCCTGGGCCTGTAACCCTTTGATTGATGTCTCGTCATGTGGGCCTCTCTGCTAAGCTTACGCCTCGTTGCGTTGGGCCTTACAAAGTCATATGCCAGGTCATTGCAATAGCTTGTGAAATCTGCCGTTCTACTTTTTCCCGGTACAAGCCTGCTGACAAACATCGTCCACGTCTCGTACAGTGGCATGCCATTCACCTGAGGTTGCGCAGTAAGCACCGGGACAGTGCCTTGTGGAGCAGAGGTGTCACAGGAAGAGTGGAACGAATCCCACAGCAGCGTTGAGGTCTCAGGGTAATAACTGGAGGTCAGGTTTTAGCAGACTGGTGCATGCTGTGGCCTACTGCTGTGCTTGAACAGTGCTTGCAAATGCCTATTTTACTCAAACTACTGTAAATACATTTCGTTTTCAACCGTGCCAAAATGCATAAAAGAAACAGAGGAAGAATAAATAAACAGCGAAAACGATTTCTAACTTTTTCCTGTTTATGAAAGCTACGAGCCAGCACCTGATGTTAACAAAGCATCACTGGTCGGCTGCTTTGGAAAGTGGTTTTATTTGCCTGCTGCGACAACACTCAACTGCCCCTGTTGGTAATTTTTACATAGCTTAGAAGGCTGCTCACAGTGCTAATTTTTTGGTTAACAAGCTGCCTACTCAGTTCTACTCCAGCCTGAATTTTTTTCCAGTGTGTTTAAGGGAAAAAAAAATCTCCCAAGACACCTAAGCACCTACTAGTTGTGAATGTGAAAGCAGTTTAACATCATTGAATGCTCTTTGGAGCTCTGAACTGCGTGTAATGCTTTTCAGCTTTGCTGGAGGTATTCGCTGTGTACTGTCTAGGGCAGCCACCTTCTGCTACTGCTGAGGTTACAACCCCTCCATATGTGCCACTATGCATGCTCAACTCTGAGCACTGGGACCTGCATAAAATGATAATTTGAAGGGTAAGCGTTGCCCAATGCACATCTGCGGGTATGTGCATTGTTGGATGAGGCTTAACACTGTGGGAGCCTTAACGTTAAGCCTAACAACATGTCAAGCAATTTCAAACTCGTTATACATCAAGCTGCGGGTTTATGTAAACATTGTTAGACATTAAGGCGTAACAGTTGGCCTAATATCGGAAAGCCTCGAGAAAGCATCGGCCAATACACCGATATGTGCTACGTGTCAGCCAAAGGGAGGTTTAGGAGCTTTTTGCTGCTACAAATGCCAGACGCTGGCCTTTTTTTCTCAATTAACCATTTGTTGCCCTCGTGTGAAGAAAATCTACGTTCGAACCTTGCACATATTGTAAGAGTCAAGGAACAATGACGGTGAAGCGACCTAATAAATAAGATGATCCAACATGGCCGAACTAAGAAATAATAGTAGGCCTATTCTTAAGCGCCAACCACATGGAGCGATTTTGCAAGCGACTTGGGGAGCGACGCGACTAGCGACGAACTACTTTTTGCCGCGGACCAAGTCACTCATCGAATCGTTTGGTTCTGTGTCGCCAGAAACAGTCGCTCGCCTCCCGGAAGTGGCCTCAGCGACTAGTCAATAGGAGAGCCCCTACGTAAGCACGCAACCTCCGGTTTTGGAAGAGAACGGGAGGGAGATTCGCGCAGACAGCATTTGCGATGCAGCGGCAAAGAAAGCTTTGCATGGCAAAGCTTGTGTACATGCTGAAGCAGAAGCAAGAAGGCTCCCGCACACACTGGGCGAGACTAGTGTGGCAAAAACGACGTCAAGAAAGCGAATTCTTCACGGCGTTCATGTTGGAGCCGAGAGACGAGGCACAGAACGAAAAGCGCGCGCTATCGCTAACCCAAACCAGTTTTAGAGATGCAATGAAGTGCAAAAAGCAAGGTAGAAGGGTGTAATACTTTTTAGTCATGGTTTTTATGACAAATGAACAAAAAAATGTTTGTAAACAACCAGCGTACCAAACGCGTTACGATGTGCAGTGCGGCAACATTGAAATCGCCGTCCTCAGTCGCTCGAGCCGTCGCTGTCATGTGGTTGCCTTGGCGAGCGACTTCGGATCAGCGACTGCGGATCCTAGTCGCGTTGCTCGTTGCGTCGCTGGAAAAATCGCTCCATGTGGTTAGCGCTTTACACAGACATCTTGGCTAGACTTAACACTGATGATTGAGCAATTACGGTACACATGTATGATGCTGTAATCGTATGTCTTATACTGTATAAAAGTAAACACCGGAAAAAAACTGCGATACAGAAAAAGAAAACTCATTTCTAGGTCACTTTTTAATGTACAAAACATGTTGAATCTCCTTGCACATGCACCTGTTACCACTGCAGAGAGTGCACAGGCATCTTCTCAACTTTCTTTTCAAGTTCCTCCATTTCTTTCAACGCTGTGGCAACTGCATGACGCAGCTTGTGGAACTCAACTCTCTGCACCTATGGGAGGAGTGTTCATACATATCAGTAATCCGTAATTGCACTGGAGAGATGTGTGCTATGCACAACGGGCCTTCTGGCATCGTGTTTAGCACAAAAAAGGCAATAAGCAGGGCACGAGCTGACACTGAACCAACAGAAAGAACACCATCAGCCTCCACAAAAAATAACTTAGGGGCACTGAGATGGGAAAATTTATAAAACTTGGAGCACAGAAGAAGCAGAAGACTCGCCCGCCGAGTTACTCGGGTTGGAATGGCAGCTATATGTTGCGGAAAAGATTCAATACTATCCTATGCAGCATGCTGTAAGTTGAAAATGTTGCAAAGGGGGAAAAAAGCAGCTGTATGACTAAAAAAAAACACTATGCAGCCTTCTCAAAATTTTGCGGTTGAGGGTGAATTTACCATAGTAGGTGTGCTGGCCAAGCAAGGGTCACTGCTTGTCTAGAAAAGCTAACCACTGGGTGGTCTATCTCTATCTTTTTCATCTTTCTTTTTCTCATCTTATGGGCTGCGCTAAAATATTAGATTAAGCTGAAAATGTAATACAACATTTCTAGACAACTGTCAGTAATGCATTCAAAGCAGACAAGTCAAAGCAGACTCGTGTCCCAAAGCAGTTGCCAATCACCCACAGTCCCATATGTGACAAAAAAACACAAGGCTGATAGGGATTATGAGCAAGGCAAGGTTAATCATTAATCATGTGACCACTACTGTTTTCATCCTGCCCTACTGTAAGAAAACAATAAGAATGCATGATGGTTGACACTGGGGATCCTCAATTCAGTCTCAGACTCGCCGTAGTCCGAGAAGCAATCTGGCATTCATTTTCTATTTTCTGCATATATTCCCATGGTGAGGAGAGTCCTCTGACTACATGCACACTACCCACAGTGAGACCAAGGCTGATAATCAAGAGTCTCAGTATGTTAAGGCAGTTTGGGCTGAGCTTGCATAACTGCAATACACCATACACTGCCCCATGGCTACACTACTTACAAGGGCAAATTTACTCTACACATTTGGTCTGTCACAACTCTGTGTAACCATTAAAGGGAAGCTGAAGCGCTTTCCAAAAAATTTGAGTTAGATTAACAGTTATATAGTTTCTTGCGCGCTGATTCCGAATATCACATTGAAATTTATCGTACATGAGTCCAAGTGGCATTTATCTTGCAAAAAGCGCGGCCCCGTTTGAAAGACGCGCGCTTTTCGTCTTTTGACGCCCCTGATTGGTTGCGCCCGTCATGACGTCAAAGGAGGACACCCTTCGGCCGCGCGGGTTGTCGGAAGCATTGCGAACGATCGCACGGTTGCCTTTGCGGCAATTTAGCCTGCAGTTTAATTTTCGCACATGACTGGAAGTTTGTTTTATATATTTCCCGTGCTGTTGGTTCAATTATCTTGGAGCTTAAATTTGCTTTACACGACAGAGAACCCCAAAGCAGTGACTGTGACGTCGACTAGTGGGTTCCATCAAAATATTCTTGAAATAGGCAACCAGCATAGGGGGAATTTATACCTTATGTTAATATTAGGTACTGCCTTAACTGTTTTTTATTATACACAAAACCATTTATGCCGAAGATTAATGGGCGTTTTATAAACAATCTACCAGCGAAAAGCACGTACTTGCACTGCGCGAAAAAATAGCGTTCATGCGCTGTAAACGTATATGCGAGACACATCTTGCCGGTACACGCATAAACCAACAAGCAGACTCTGCTTCCGCATTTCCTTTGTTCGTTGTCGCCCACCCCAGCCCCGTTACTCATCCCCGTACACAAACTCACACGCGCGCGCCATTTCGGCAGCGGCGCTACGGCGCCTCCGCGATTGCTAGCTGCACTTCAATTGCGATTGCTAGCTGCACTGCTTACTGCTTCACATGCATTTATTCTGAAAACACTGCACATACTAGTGCCTGCTCAGCATTATTGGCTGTAGTAGGGCTTGATTTTCGCTTGTGCGTTGCGCATTCTGCTGCAATATTACGGCCACCTCGTTATAATTAACAGACCAGTCGGACAAGGCAGTTACGTTGTAGTTACGTTACTTCAGGTAACAATCGCCAAACGTTTGTGATAATGAATCGTTGGCCTGTTTCAGCATTTCTAGATTTAAGCATTTACCGCGCTAGTCGGACAGAGGCCGTATATTTACTCTTCGTTTCTAATTTTTTTTAGTATCATCATTATATATATCACCGACTATCACTGGAGCACATTTGAGATTCAGTGACAACCGACTATCACTGGAGCACACTTGAGGTTCAGTGACAACAAGTGCTTGCCAGGTTATATTATGCAGCCACACAGAATCTTAGGCAAAAAATTAGGCCCCCGCAGTCAACACAAATTATGGCACGGTGGTGGTTCGGAGTGGTGTTTTTTTTTTTTAATTCCAGACAAACACCAACTTATCGTGACATGTATACTTGCAAAATAAGTAATCTGGTTTTCTTGGTTCTTTTACTTTGTAGGAATACTGTTTACCTCTTAGTCGGGAGAGAACTTCTATCAGGATTGGCCCCTTGTTTTAGTTTCGCCAAAAAATTGTTTTTTTGGACACTGTCCTGAGCCCATAGGGAAAGAAAACCGACGCGTGTAACGAAACAAGTATTTCCTGAACAAGTGTGACTTGGTTTCTGGAATGGAACGAAACATCCCCGGCCAAAGTACAGCAGTATTCCCCATCCTTCCTAAATCTAGAATCTAATGTGAACATTCACGTCCGTCGCATAAAAAAAAAAAAACGCATTGGAGCGGTTTACAAAGTATTTAACGTAGTGTAGTATATTCTCTGTCATCAAGCACAGCCACCTCGGCTGTCGCTTCCGTATGTTATCAAGCATCCCGGCGTGGCATTATTCTGCTTAAGAATACGGCATGATAACGTATGCCTCGTTTGGCGTTCGTGCATACTTTTTGAACACGAAAATTGTACAAATGAGTGCTATCAACCACAACAACAAGTACCATTCACAAGGAAACACGGCGAAAAGAGCATGGCCGAGGCGGCCGATCCGGCCGGAAGTCCAGGTATGACGTTTTTCAGCCGGTTTTCGCCCGCACTCTTCGGTCTTCCGGCATCGCGCGGCGAGATGGGGGCGGGGCATCGGGCCACTTTTGTTTGCTCATTGCGCCGCTTCTATTGCATGTATTGCGAAAATATTTCGTACACGGGAACTATTCAATGTGTACTTGCTGCTAGTCAACTTTTCTTTTAATTCTAAAACCGCTTCACCTTAAATTACCAGCTGGGGCAGTTGGCCCAATTTAACCATACACGTGCACCAGCTGGCACCAGCTACCATTTTCTCTAGGGGAACTGAAAAGAGAAAGAGCTCACTTCGAAAGAATGAGCCTTGCCGTCCGACGTCTCCAGGTCCATGAGTATGGTAGGCTCAAGCACCCTGCTCAGTACACTGGAACAGGCGCAGTGCATCAGTTAAGGCCGCTGCCGGGCAGTCGCGCGTTGCCAATTAACTCACTTGGTAGAAATGGTAACGTCAACCCTCCACTCCAGGTTCTTTAGTGTTGGGTACTTCGGACCTTGTTCAAGGCTGTGCTGGTCGATGTTGCTTCTCCTGCGGAACAAAATTACAGGGTGTGGGACATGCTAAACTAAGTCACCGAAATGGCGCGCACCTGGAACCGAAGACGACGCTCACTAAATCTCCGGCGAATTCCGGTGGAATACTAAACGACAAAAAAGAAAACAGACCATTACTAAACTCGTCACGAGCAAGGAACTTTCGAACAGCCGTAGGCAACTCACCGCAGGGCATCGAGGTCTTCACGGAAGGCCTGTTCAAAAGGCGAAAGCCTTCAGACGCCGAAAGACAAAAGGACCTCCACATACCTCTTGCTTTAATACCGTAGGCGGCAGTTTCAACGCAGCCCGGAGAAGCATATGCAGCGCGCCGTATATTTCATCCAAGGAGTCCGGATCGGCCGAACGAGACCTCAAGTCGTCGTAAACATCGGGACTAACCTCCCGCCCTTCGAAGTCCGCAACGGCAACTGAAAGCGAAAATAATCGTGAACAAGATAACACAAGACTCACTCAAAACTGCTGAACAGCTAGATGACTATATCGTGCAGGGACCAACCCTACCGGAAGCGGATCTAAAAATGACATCGAGCTCGGCTGTCATTATTTACACAACTTGAGGCGTTTCACAACTCCGACACACCCCCTAAAAACTTGAGTTTACATTGGCGTATCGTAGATTAAGGGCAGCTTCTTACCTTTCAGGAGGCTACGGAAAAGCTGCTTTTCGATATTCGGCAGCAATTTTTTCAAGCATTTAACTTCCTTGGGAACGGTTGGCCCCAAAAATAATGCCCTTTCAGAGGCATTGCCAACTCCCGCCGCCATGTTTAAAAGCCTTCGTACCGTGTGGATTTCTATGGACATGAAACTGTTTTGGCTTGGATTAGAGCGAACTAATGATTGATTGGGGTCGTTCAACTCCAGCATGGAGGAAAGAATTCCAGAGGAAAGTAACTCCAGAGTTACTGGAAGAAGACCTCTGGTGCAACTCTGGGGTCAAACTCATCAAATAAAAACTATAATGAATTTTATGCTCTGAAGTATTTCTATTCCAACTACCAGCTGCAACAAGAAAAAGTATTGGTGGGCCGGAGTGGTGGCGGATTAATCATCGAAGCTGTTCCGGTTTCATTGGATTACACACGTTCACGAGACAAAACACGATTGACCGAAACGCAGTGAAGTATACGAAACTGCCGAGTCTTCACGGCCGGTATCCATGTAATCGACGGCGGGAAGCGAACGACGCCACATTCTCGCCGACGCCACTCTCTCTCCACCCTCCATGCTTGCGCTGCTGCCGCACCGAGCTCTCTCTCCCTGCAGCCCAGTTGTCTGTGCACAAACATTTTCAGGATGGGGCACCAACCCTGGCAACACATGCAGAGACTGCATGCAGGGGCCAGAGGTATACAGCTTCACTGCAAAAGCCACAAGATTATGTGGCACATTGCGAATCAGGCGTGATGCCTTTGCAGGTGATAAGGCGTCATCTGATATTGTGGTTTATAGACCACCCAACTCTTCCACATCATTACGCCAATGATCGTTGCCAAGATCAGGCCTCAAGCTCGTTTTATTACCGTTACGCTATCTATAATAAGCACGTTTCCTCTGCACCTTGCCTTCAGCAACTGTGGGTTTAGCAGTTGCATGAATCGGCCTGACCCCGCATGGCCACACACACACTTGATACTTACCTTTTGTTTATGGCAGATAAAATGCTTTTATTACGAAAGCACTAGGTGACTCGGATGGTCAAAAATACGGTGTTGTGACAGGGGCATGACACTAAAATGGCCAATGGCAAAAAGAGAATAAAAGTAGAGTCGAAAAAAAAAAAATTGGGCACGTTTGTGTCCAGATGGTAGCGTCGGCTGGATTTCGTCTTGAGGGGAAAGAGAGACAGGGCAAGGAAGCCGGGCAAATGTTCTGGGGTGGCTGGGGGGGGGCAAGTGCTCCTTTTGCACCCCCCTGCAAATGCCCATGGACGGGAGTCAAACCCTGGGCATCCAGAACACGAGACAAGCAGGTATTCCCTATGCACGCAGTAAGAACACAACAGGAAGGAAAACTTCTCTTTCTAGGGCAGTTATATTACATCGCAAGCACCTATTGTAGGAGAAGAAATGTGCGGCTGCTGCAATCAGCATTCCACAGCGCAGCCACAAAGTGAACTGCAGCCGCTATCGCTTTGTCCATCAGGTACCGCTGTTACTTTATTCGCAGTTGCAGCTGCGAAGCTCTGTAGTCCATGTTGGTTTTCATTGTGATGCTATCTGGTGCTTCGCCTCTATATATATTTCTTTCTCCATGCCCCCAAGGCCACGAAGGTTCTGTGGGGACCCTTGTTTCCCTACGCCTCGCCTGCACATGTTTTTGCGAGCTGGTAGCCGGCGCGTCACATTCTGTCCTGATCGGTCGCACGGTATCCCTCCCCTGCTCCCGTGGCCGTGATGACGGATATTGAGGTCCGAGTCCCGCGGCTTGAGCGAGCGACAGGAGCCACTGTCTCCCCGCAAGCGATGGTCGTGTTGTCTGGTATATGCCCTGTATCTGCCAGGCAATAAAGCCTCACTTTGGATTGCCGGAGCCTGTCTACCGCATGTGAGTACCTGAACCCGTGCGCGAGTCTTGAGATTCCGCAGGGCTAGTGTACGGCATGTAGCGTTCTCTAGCAAAGCTAGCCGGGGCCCTCTGCTATCCCGTATGTTAGCCCACAAATATTGCCTGTTGCCGTCACCCGTTTTCCAATCAGAACAGTAAAGATGCCTAGTTTGGTTGGTTGGTTTGGTCGCTCATCTGTGGTGTGCCATGTTGAGGTGGGCATCCCGCCTTATGTCATTACTTGAGCTTGACACCGCAGCCTGACCGGCAGACACCAAGAAAGCATAGATGCATAGGAGCACCACCTTGCAAAGGCTGGACAAACTGTGAAAGTTGCTTCATATAGTTTCTGAAAAGCGGTGGTGCCAAGCGGGATACTGCCAGAGACGATAGCACATGCAAAGGCTGGAGCATAGAAAAGGGCTGGAGAGAGCAACAAGAGAGTGGCTATTTGGCCATTTTTGGATGACGCAACAGGCAGTGCACTGCCTGTTGCATAACATGTTACACAGGTGGCGTTGCTCTAGCAGACCTTTTGTCGTCTGCACTCCCCCCCACCCCCCCTGCTGGTGTGTCCCGTTTCCTACCTCCAGGAGAGTGGTTACCCTATGCATAAAGGGACCCCACCACCACTCTGTTGCACTCTTTTGCGAAGCGGAAGCCAGCATATAACTTTAATATACAATTTATGTCACGAGGCATACAATCGCATTTACAAAAAGAGCAGCCTATCGTTGTTGGCCAATTCTAGAGTGAACATACACAACCGCCGAGCACCCCACGTACGGCGCCACTTGTGCAGGCCTGCATTTTCACAGAAATGCGAATTGGCGGAGTTAATATACTTGATCGCTACAAAGCGCAGGTAAAGATAATTAGTAGAACATAATTTAGAAAAAACGGAAATACCGAAAGAAGAAAGATAAGGAATACAGAAGTGATATCAACAAATACAAAAATATCAATCTTGTACAGCCCCTCCAAATAACCAAGACAAAAAAAGGAAGAGCGAAAATAATGACAACAACAGTGATAAATAAACACACATGAACAGACAGACTGTGTAACGCCCTCCATTCGCACAGAAATGCATGATTGTCGGAGTTAACAGATTTAAGTGTTATAATAGCGTGAATAGAGGCAATTGATCAAATGGAATCTTAAAAAGAGAAAATACAAAACCTACAAAGAAAGTTGTGAGCCCCTTGTAGTCCAATGTGGGGAAGAGCTGGCATCACAGAACTGAAGTTCCATGAAGCCCCAGCTGTGAAATGATGGATTTCCGAAAAAGCAGCAGCTAGGCAAATCTAGGCGTCAGAGCTGGCGATCACAAGGAACAGAGTTTGCTCAGGAAGGCTGGCAAATTTAGCACACACAGTTCTCCCTCCCTTTATAGCGAAAGGCTGGCAACGTTGAGTTGGCTCAAGTGTAAACACGATGGGAGGAGACAGGTAACAGGTTTTTGTGCATGCTTATGCACGCTTATATGTTATTACAAGAATTTTGTAACCCCACCCTGTATCGGCCTCACCAGCCAACAGTATGAGTAAATCAATAAAAAAAAAAAAAAAAAACTCAGCCACAAATGCCTCGGCACTCCGTGCATGGTGTCATCTGCCATTCGCGGGTTTGGCTAGTGAGGAGGAGGGGAGGATGGCGGCGCCAGTCATTTGGGCCGTAACCAAGAGATGATTCCCACCCATGTCATCCTGATAGCTCTGATGCATGAGCAAAAACGAACCTGCAGGATGGCACTGCTTGGAGTCCCTGCATCTCCGCTGTTGGGGATGCGGTCCTGTGGTCCCAAGGAAATCGCTATGCCCAACCTTCACATGCTAACTTGAGTGATTGTGAAATTCCTAACCACTTACCTAGTTAGGTATCTGCACACTTTTGGGGCCCCAACGATATCTGCAGCCCCAATCATGCACAGAGCTAATGTCAGTATGCATGACAAGGAGGCAATGCATAAACTTGTATATTATTTCCATATATAATACATGACCAGAAAAAGAAGGAATCCTGCCAGGGCTTCCTCAAGATCACATGTGTCCTAAAATGTGTGCGTGTTGCGACACACTCCGCACCCCAGGGCGAATTCTTCGCCAGTCGGGGGATGCTTGATGTGCAGGGGGCACTCTTCACCTTCCAGTTGCTTGGCCTTGGGTCCTGCACACAGCACCCGCAAAAGCTTCACTTAGCGTTCAGTAAAAGCAGCTTACTACCCACCATCACTCCACTATTTCGGAGCTACAGCTCTGGCACCCATTGAATACAAATGATGTTTTGACATTCGCTGCCTCATTCCTCTTCCACAGCACACTTGATTTTATTGAATGTTTCGCATCGCAATACAGTTGAACCCTGCAATAAGGAATCCGCCAAGAAAAGCCAAAAAATTCGCTTTTCAGAAATTTTGTGGCTGTGAGAATAAGACATAAATGACAAAAAAATCACCCACAAACTGAAAATTTATTTCCAAAAGTTTGTTACACTACTTTCCAGGCCTTACCTTCCAGCAACTTCACAGCTCAGCTTTCACACTGCAAGAAGTGGTTCATTGCTAGTCATCTCGCGTGCCTAAGAATGACTAAATCGTGTCAAATGCACCCAAACTATCCTGCGGGTTCTGCTTCTCTGCACGTTTCTCTCCCTGGTCCTCGGCACAGAGCATGTCCGAGCACACAAGCCAAGCAAAATCGAGCTTCTTCTGTTGACGAACTTTGCCAGAGAGTGGCACCTCATTGTTCCAATGCCGTTCACAAAACCAAGTGAGCACCCTTTATTGATGTCCGGAAGGGCCACAGCCATCACTGTTTTGTTTTGCGATGAAGAGAGGAGTCCTTTCTTTTCAAAATAGTAGAGCGAGCTACAGGCAGTTCCAAACTCGTCAGCATTATACTCCCTTGGGCCACTGACTTCAGCAATGATGGCTGCCTTATCTTGTAGCAATAAAAAATTCCACTTTTGGGCTGGCAGAGGCATCTTGCCGATCGCCACACCCAAACAAATGCATGCGCACTGTTCTGTGGTAGCCGGCCAGCGTAGCCGAAGCCAAAGCCGTGCCGTGAGTCACCATGTGTCGCCCCCTGGTGGCGCTGCTGTGAGGCTGCCTCCATGGCCACATTCTGCAGGGTTTCTTTTGTAAATAAATATGGTGGCGGCCATGCAAGCGCGCTGTCGCAGAAGTTAACCCACTCCGAGTCTGCAAAAAATGCACTTGAGCACTTTTTGGACCCTATTAGCCTCAAATGAATAGATAAGCTGCCAACCGGACTTGCAGTGAATTTCGTTAATGCGGCATCGCTTCCCAAAAACATTTCGTAGCTGCGAGATATGATATACATGGGTTTCTATGGACGCTCACCGCAGACCCAAAAATATTTCATTGCCGCGGGAATTTCGTACTTGCAAAATTTCATTCTGCGGGGTTGACTGTAATGTCAAACACCCTTTTTTGTTATGAGGAATCATGTCCTCCTTGTACATGAAGGTTCACCACTTTGAAAGACAAATGCCCAGCTGTTTGTGAAATAGTAATTAGGATAACCATCTTTAAGGCTACCAGCTAGGAGTTTTTTTTAAGGAAAAAAAAAGTGAAGGGCAAGCTTAAAACTACAAATCTGCCCACGTTATTTGCCACAAAAAGCACTACATTCAGTGATGCATCAGAGAAACAAATTGGTTTTGGCAAGACTTTTTTGCAGTGTAGCTGATCAACAATCCTGGGGTAGCGACATTAAGGGGGCAGTTGGGTCTTTGGGGCCGAAAAACGGTCAAAAAAAGCGTTTTCTCAAAAATGTCATTTTTGGCCTCCACAGCCATTTTTCTATCAGTCTGTAAATTTCCTCATCAAAAGGCACCATATTTTGTTGTTATTATATTATAATAGCATTTTAAAGTGCACTCTACAGCTCAGTAAGCGCAGAATTCGATGGTGAAACAGCACTTTTCTTGCAATGCAAAGCTAGCATTTCATCCTCAGATATCTTGGCACCCAGAGCAGGTACAACTTTAATTCCTTTTGCTTCTGATACCGAAATGTGTGGAGAATACAATGTTGGAAACAAATTTTTCAAATGGAGGCTTTGGAAAATTATTATTGTGTTCAATTGGCACCACCTGCGAGCAATTTCTGGCAAAGCACGGGAGAAGCGAAGTCCCCTGTGTTGTAAAAAGACCAAAAATAGCTGAATCAAAAAAGTACTTCCTATGTTGTATTCTTTAGTCATTTGTCTGCCTAGCCACGCAGTAATTGCCATTCTGTATGGAGTGGTTATTTTGTAACTGTGACCCAAAATAATGGCAATTAATCATTAATTAACTCAAAATATAATCAACTTACTAAAGATTTAATGACAGATTTGAAATCAGCACAAAAAACTCTATAACGCAGTGCAGTTTCATTAAAATTGGTTGGTAAATAAAAAAAATAGCTCTAAGACCAGTCTGCCCCCTAAAAGGGGAGATGCTCCCCGAAACAACTTTTTATTATTATTTGCCCTGCAAGTTTGAAAATTCAGACAGCAATAGATTTTTTGATGCAGATTTCAAATATGCCATTAGGTTTTGTGTGGCTGTAATATTTTTTTAGTTATTTCATAGACAACAGCAAATTGTGCTAATTTTTGTGGAAACTTTTACATATAGCAAATATTCTTGAAAAGCATCTTGCTGTAGCTCATTTAATCCTCTGGATACAACAGGGTGCAGTTATCTAGGTAAAAACTGCGAGAAAGAACTGGAAATACGCAAAAAATATTACGAAAGTACAGCTAATTTTGTTCGCAATACCCTGAAACAATAACCTGGCGCTTTCGTATTTTATTTTGTGAAATATCTTAGTTTCAAATAGATAACTGCACTCTACATATCTTCAACTATGCGTGTGCGAAATTTCGTAATCGTAGATCAATTATAAGTTTCCAAGAAACTTTCCACAAAACGGGAAAGTTACCAAAAATTCGAAAATGAGAAAATTGAGTTTGAAAGTTTTAGACATTTGTATTCACGGAAAAGCGATTGTCACCGCACGAAACTGCGCCACAGTGAAGAGAACCTCTTGTACAAAGCATAGCAAGTCGTTAGAACACTCCATGACTGTAATTTGGCCGTTCACGGCACGAATTCCACATCAGAGTTCATATCACAACCACGGCCGCGGTGATCGGCGGCGGCGTTAGGCCTAGCGGCCGGGGGAGCGTCAAGGACGGTGGCCGTCCCGATCGCTTTCTGAAGCGCATTTTGCCGCCTTCCTCGGTACTTGCGTATAGTTCGATACTTCCGGGCCGCGAAATCACGCTTTTTCGGGCTGGCCATCAAGCAAAAATGCTGAGAAACCTTCGCAAAAATGATCGAACAGTACTACTCGCGGACACGCGCGGCCATTGGATCGGACCGCTGTCAGGTGCCGTCCAATGGCAGCCACGTGTTCCGCGGTGCGTGATTAAAAATGCTTGACATACGCGTTCTTTCTCTTGTTTTTCTTTTATTTTATGCAAAAATACGAGACTACGGCTGGTGGGAAACGGAGAAGATGGCCACCACTGCTCGCGCAGCCGATCGCACATGGCGGGCGGCGCCGCGCTCCTGCGTAGGATGGCCGTGAGCAGGGCGCACTTTTCGCGACTACAGTTAAACCTCGATATAACGAAGTCGTACTTGGGGCCGCAAATTTCGTTAAATCGAGAATTTCGTAAAATCGAGGTTTCGAATTTACGGTTCATTTAACCAGTTATTGGGGTTTTAACACTTTGGCCCTCGCCAGGCAACAACTGCTATGTTGTTACCTCTCCAATTAAAGCGAAATTTGTACTAAAACTGGCCGCGAAAATTGTGTGAATTAAGAGTTTCAACACTTGGGCAATGGAATTCGGATAGCCGACGGTAGTTCATGTGTCATCGTAAAACCGGTGCTTTTTCCGCAACGCCTCATTAAATATGATAGCAGACTAGGTTTCCACTTTTTGTTTTTTCATTTCGGTCACTACTAAATGCCGCTGTTATAGTCAATTGAACCCGCGCCCGCGTCCATGTCCCGTGAACCTCACCCCGCCGAGGTGCTCGTTCGAAGTTACGCCTCTTTTCGTCTATTCAGTGGTAGGCTTAGGGGCCTAGGCGCGGCGGGCCAACAGCGGAAGGCTGCTATGAAACTTTCGAAAGACTTTTTTCATGTACAAAGGCTCTGCAGTATAGGCGCGTGATGCAACCACAACACTCGAGATAAAGCCATGATTGCGAGTTCAGCGGAGTACACGCGGACCGCTTCACTGTGTGGAGCAGCGCTTACGTACTCCGGAAAGCGGAAAGCTTACATTAAATAAAATTCTTCCGGCCAAATTCGATTAAGCAATTACTTTTATGCCCACTGAGCCCTTACGAAACTGATTTCTCCGCACCGCAGCTGTCTAATGAACGCTGGTGAAATGAAGATGACCACGTTCAAAGAGAGCAATTTATTGCCACCAGCACTCGATGTTCAAGCCGTAGTGAAGAAGTCCGTAAGCAGTGCTTGGCGTTTCTTGACCAGGGCGGGCTTTACGTGACGGTCGTATGCTGACAGCGCTAACAAGGTCTTAACATTCGTGTGCACCTGCGTGCCTCCGCAGAACATCGATGGCATCCATCACACTTCGGTGGCTGTCAGTTTCACCGAACTTCCTCAGGCTCTTGTTCGGAACACTTTTCTTTCTCTTGGAGTGCTCATGCTGCTTACAAAACTCACCTAACGATGCACGAACAAAATATTAATTTGGTTATCAGCGAGCACAACCTAGAGCAGCAGCACCGTGAGCAATGACGCGTTGAAAAAAAAAGCTTGAAATAGGCTTCGGTAGCCTAAGCATAGAGGGCGCTGGCGTAGGCAACGATGGAGACGTCAAAATAGTGGCCGCACTATTAAACCGTCTATGACCGCTAGCGGTTTGTGCAGCTTCGTTCTTCGCTTTTAATTGTTGTTAACCGTAGATTTCACCGCTTTTCTATCATTTGAGCCTTCAAGAGTCAATTTGAGCACTGAATTTTTTCAATGTAGGGCCTGAGAGGCAAAATAAAACGTGCCTCGACCGGAATTTCGTTCTTCCTTTCTTGCCGTGACTTCGTTAAATCGAAAGCGCCGCACAAAATTACTTCGTAAAATCGAGACAAAAATACATGCATTTAGCAAAATTTTGTTAGAAAACTTGAAAAAATTCGTTATATCGCGAATTTCATTAAATCGAGGTTCGTTATATCGAGGTTCAACTGTATTGGCTATTTCTCGCGCCGCCGCTGTCCACTTGCGAACATTTTTACCTAATTTCTCGTGTGAATTTCGACCTGCTCTTTTCAGAAATAACAGTTTATAGACCAAAAATGAAGATGCAACACAAAACAAAAGTCATTTTTTTCTCAAAAGTCGCAATTTCTCGACCCATGTCTCGACCTCAATACACAGCCGATTGTGTTGGCTTCCCAGTGAGTGGAATACAGGAACTATTACTGGAATTTAAAAAAATCTCGTCCTCAGTGCTTCAACAGAAAACATTGCGAAGCAAGCAACACTACACTTGTGTTCAGGGTACAGGCACTATGTTTTAGGTATGAGGTTAGTATTGGCTCCTGGCAGCAGCGGCAGTTTTTTTGATGGAGGCAAAGAACAAACGATGCCCGTAAGCAGCGCACCATCCACAAGTAGTTTAAAAGCTGATTCCAGCCATCCACTACGGTGTGCAGGACTCCCACTTTTGATTGCAAACTTGTGCCTGAGCTCAGGGTGGACAGGAGGGAAGAGGGGTGCACTTGCCAGCGGGGCAGCGGGGCAGCTGCTGCTTGGGCAGGTTGGCCACCCGCTGGAAGTCGTCGTGGCAGGCGTTGCAGAAGTGGGTGGTGCCGAAGCAGAAGAACACGGCCACCGAGCAGCAGTAGCGGCACTTGTACTCCAGAAAGTCCGTCCCGTGCTTGGGGCACATCTGCGGGCATGGTGAATTGGGGTGGCCACTCACTTCCACCACCCTCCGTTTCACCACAGAGCGCATCAATCGAATGACGTCGACGAAAGCACGGCATTGCAATTCGTCACACATCGCATAGGCCACTTACTTTTTTAAAGGCAGTGAAAAAATGGCAGCAAGAGTTACATCATTGTCAAAATGTGGCCGAAACAACTGAGATGCAGTTGCAGCCACTTCTGAGTAGGTGCAATACAAAATACAATAGTTTTCGATCACAATTTAGCAGTTTTTAGGTAATAGGTGCAATAGAACTTACAAGAATTATTGTACTATCACAGGGGACATACACACACGTGTGTTTTAGAAAATTCACGGTATTCAGAGCAATTTTCGCGCATCTTTTCCAGCTGCCAAACTGCTACGAATGTGCCGGCTTCACACTATGGATTCTGAAACTGCGACTTCTAACTAAATGTGGCAGTGAATGAAGTGAAAACCAGCACCATCAAAGAGACGTCTTAGCGGTAAAATGCGGTACAATTTGTTTCAGAATACACGAATTACACTGCGAGTTAGAAGTTTTCCCGAGAACATATACCTGCTGCAGTAGAAGCCCTCACTTGTACTACACTTCCGGTTCCAGGATGCATTCCTAACAGCTGGAATTTAGCCTATCGAATGCACTTTGGACAGGAAATTTTATATCCACTGTGATTGCATCATTGAGATTTTACTGGTGTGATGTGGTCACTTGTGCCACTTGATGCAAGAGGTCCATGTGTCTGTCTGCTTTCTGTTCGAACACTCTTTTGTTTGGCTAAGACGAGATTGTCTGCCCCAGCTGGTCGGCCTGGAATCACATTAAGCCACTGCCCACAGCCTTTACAGTGTAAATATTTGTCTAGCAGATGTTGCCACTATGTGGCATCCTATGGCCTCCAGCAATAAAGCGAGGAAGATAAAAAAGAGCTCTCCAGATACCTGTGCTCTGGAGATGTCCGAGCAGCCGCCACACACAAGTTCAGCAGGGTTGTACTCGTCCACTGGACCTGCTTCGATGTCGCAACGTACTTCCCCGCCATAGTAAGCCTGCAAGGCGTGCATCAGGATCTTCTTAGCTGATCACTAACACGAAGCACTAACGCAGCCATCAACCTCTCACAAGCTGCCCATAGCCTCTTCTTTGCGCTGCACAAGGACAATTCAATTTAGCTTCCATAGGATCAACCTCACACCATTGAAAAAGTAATGAGCATTAGGTGATTATTTAAACAAATGTGTGTCTGTGTCGTTGCCCCAGTGTGACAAGTGGATGCTATGCTAGTCTGCTACAGTGTAGACCATTTATAATGTAACCATTTATAGCATGGGATGGGATACAACGTGGGTTTATATGACCATCAGTTTGCCTCCCATAGAACTCAATGCATAGGCATACCGCTCAACTCTTTCGTTACCGCACCTACTCAAATCGATCACCGGTGATCAATGCTTTAGGTTGCCGATTTCGACATGTAGTCGTTTTTCGTACACCTAATGCCCCCCCAGTGGTTAGTCTAGGCACTGCACTTCTAGAATCAGTTGAAATTTTCCCGCTCCACCGACATTGAGATTTTTTGACGCCGTTTTTTTGCAAGCTGAGGTGCATGTGCTTTTTCAAAAGGGGGCGTGGCTGCTGCATTCACAAAAAAGCATGCTGCTTGTGGTTATGCTGCATTACCATCAATTTTTTTTTTATCGAAAGGCTCCTAGCAAGTCAAATACCAAATTATGTTGCCAGCTTCATAATCCGACAGCACTGAGAGGTGACAATTACCAGAAAATGACACCCACTATTCACTAGTGATGTTTTGTTCAGAGAAAGGGTCCCTTTATTCTGCCAGATTATTTGTGAAGGTCTTGTGTGTGTCTAACAAGTAGACCTGGCATTTTCGGCCAGTCTTCAGCAGTTTCAGTTTCGTTCTTGGGTTGTGAAATTCATATTTGGCACAACTATGCAGTTACCCAACTTCAAGCCGATTTGCCATGGCGCCTCCGTCGCCCGCTACTGTTCCTCAAAAAAAGCACACTGCTCATGATTCCACTTCACCCACGCCTTACTTCTGCGATAACAGCTTCAGCTGAAAGTCAAAAGATAACACCAAGTAGTCGGATATCAGTTCAGACAAGGAGAGCGCTTCCGATCGGCCTTGAACACCGCTAGCTGTTCACCGGCCAGTTTCGTTTCCGTACAAGGATATTTCCAGAGGTCAAGTGTTGCTTGTAAGATGTGTGTAGATGTGTCTATTCTGACAGTCTCCAACAGGCTTGATATTGTTTATTTCCAAAAATGTTAGGTGGCGCTGCATTGTAGCAGGCTGATAGTGCTGAACTCTCTTCATAGCGTGGCAGCTGCTTGGGGAAAGCTTGCTGGGCATGATTCTAGCGCATCGTACCTTATTCCTGCAAGTGGGGCTACCATAGCGAGTCAGAAGATGATAACAAACCCCAATGGAAAGTTCTAACAGATGAGTGATGATCAGAACGTCAACAAGTATCCACCACAGTTTGGTTTTCAACTTTTCTTGCAGATAGCAAGAGTCCTTGTTTTGCCCTGAAGAAAGAGATTAGGGCAGATAACGCAGTAGGTAGTACTGTGCATGTGGTGTGCGTCACTAAGGAAATCATCGTACTAGCGAACACTAAACAGCGACAAAAAAAAAGAGGCGACGAAACACACGCTAGCGTGTTTCGTCGCCTCTTTTCCTTTGTCGCTGTTTAGTGTTCGCTAGTACGATGATTTCCTTAGTCAGTAACCAACTCGCCCAACTTACCGCCTTAGGTGTGCCTCCCCCTACCAGTAAAAAGGATTGCCGCTTTCTAACATCCTGGGAAGAAGCGCAAAAAAAGACGACTACGTAGCAAGAACACACAGCCGCTGGTTGCTAGTAGCGCGCTATTCTGTGTGTTCTTTTCTACATAGATGTCTTTTTTCATGATTCTTCCCAGGATGTATCCCCAACTTGCCCAACTTTCAATTGTGCTTTCTAACAGCCTTTCGTTGAACATTTTATTTTTATTTTTCTGAGTTTGGCCATTAAAGTTTCGAGTGTGGTTTGCCCTACAGTATGTTGCGATGTGAGAGAGGCAAGAACTGTCCTAGCGCGATAAAAAAATGAAGTTCTTGAAGCCATAAACAGCTCGTCTTGTGAAGAGAACTTTTGCGATTTTCTTTTTGTATTATTGTTTTCTTCAAGCAAAAGTGTTGTCGGGGAGAGGGGGGGCATAGGAAGTGCATACTTTCTGAACATGTTGAGCAGTTACTTTTAATCCCGCATGATAACACTGTAATAACCCCACATTTATCTATTTATGCAACAATTTAATTTAAAAGGCTAATAAAAACTATTGTCACTTCATGTTTTGTACACATTTCTTTTGATATTAAATTCGACATTGAAAGGCAGTTTTTGCCTTATTCACATTTGATTGTATTCGTAAGTTTCATATTTCGCGAACACCTACTAAGGAGCAAATAATGTGCTACAGAAAAGGGGTTTTCTTTGTGATTGCGGCAGTTTTCTCATTAGAGAGGAACGTAAGCCCCGTTCAAGAGGGGGCCATTGCCTTCTTGCACTTGTAGCAGACGTAGTAGGCGTATCGCTCCATGGCGAAGGCGGCCGGGTTGTCGTAGAAGCGGGCGCCCGGCGTGGTGATGGCCTCTGCGCGGTGCAGCCCCTCGTACTCGAGCCGCATGAGGGCCTTGCGCTTGACGTCCTCAAACAGCGCTCGGATGGGCTCCAGCAGCTCCCTGAGCACCGGGTGCTCCATGGGGGCCTGCACGGGAGGAGAGGGGACATAATCACCAAGCAGCAACGTGTGCGCCAACGCTGAACGTTACGTGACTCCAAAATTAGGTGGGAATGCACCTGCGGATTGAAATGCAGTCATACACCAACAAAGCCTCGTGGCATGCTGACACAGCTCATGTTAATTTCTAAGAGTTTTAAAATGGAATAACGACTGCGCACATAATAAGATCCGTATTCAAAACTTTTTGCCAAATATTGGAAGAAGTTTAGCACTGCTCTTGCTACTCTAAAAGGGGTATCCAGACAATGGGTTTAAATGGAAACAGAATTTAATCTGCCCAAGTTGGGGCATTCTGTGGTCTTGACTGTTATGTTCAGGAGCTCGGTATTTATGCAACAGCCAATCTGTTGAACGTGCCATAGATTTAACCGCCTTGCTGTGTAGGATTCAATGCCGTTCCCGGTTACCTTGCATATGGGACAGAGGGAGAAGCCGAAGGTGATCCTTGGTCCCGACCAACTTCGTGAGAGCACCGTCTTGCAGCAGTGGTAGTGAAACACGTGGCCACAGGAAAGCTGCACAGATTATTAAGGCGAAGGGGTTGTCGCTATGTGCCCAGTCTCAGATGGAGGTAGTGTCCAAAATAGGAGGAGGGCCGTTTGGGTTATATTTGGGTTAAAGAAAAATTAAAGGTAACTACACAAACAAAACCATGGGCGATAAAGCCTAAACTGAACAGGTAAACTAACCAAACGACGATTGAGAAATGGTACATGGTGTCTCTACAATCGTTCAGACAAGCCTGTGCCTTTTAAAAACGCAGTAATGCTTTTGTGGCCTTTTGGGACTGTGATGGGCAATGCCTGCGACACAAAACAGTCTGCGCAGTTAAGGGGGGACACGGCTTTCAACTTCGGAAAAATGACCAAAACATCGTTTTTTTGAAACCCGCATATTCGGCTTCTATGTTTCCTATTCTGTGCGTCTGCAAAGTTTTTACGCTGAAAAGCGTCGCAAAGTGGCATAAAAAAATACTTTTGTCAGGCGCGGTGACAAACTATCAGCGCAAAAGGGCGAAAAAACGGCAATTTTCGGAGCGCTCTATCTCCGCAACGGTGCCACCGGGCGCGGCCATTTTGATATGGTTAGATCGGCCGAGCGATCGTCTTTCCGGTTCCGCTCGTCTCTTTTATCTTCGTTCATTCACAAACGCACAAACGGCAGAAAAGAAACGACGCACAAACGAAGCTAGAAATAGATGCTGAAGCGCTATTGGTCCTCCGGTCGGGGCGCAGAACGACGACCCTCCTGATTGGATGTCGTGGGCGCAACGCAAGATGGCGGCTGCCTGAGCTGCGTAGCGAGCGGATTGAGTTCATTTTCGCCGCTTCGCTCGGCCGAGTTTCTGTTCAATCTGTGGTATTCAACACGGACGTTATCGCGATGGGAATGCCAGAGATAACGAGCCAGATTACGGGAAGTTGTGTGGCTCGAAAGGCGGAAGTCATCGAACGCTTCGTGGTGCGCGTGACTCCACCGTCGCCAGACCCCGGAGGGTGACGCGGTGTGCGCGCTTGCGATAGCGGTTCGTGAAGTGAACTTTTAGTCGGATTTGCGATGTTTACACGCTTAGTTATTGCTGTGTTTTGACTGTGGGCTCGCTAGCCTTGAGAAAGAAACGGTCGACGCGTCCAATGCTGCGGCGCGCACGGCATAGCCGACGCGCATTGGAGCATCACATGACTGGGCAACCGGTTACGATTGAACGCCAGTAGTTGTAATTAATGCCTGCGACGTTAGTTTTAATCTTAAAAGCGACCTGACCAGCCATATCAGGTATAATCAAAGCTCGATATGTCGCGGTAAGCGTGCGCTGCGATGCGCGCGAGCCATATCGCCTTTCTTGCGCAACGTTTCCCGTGCACTTGTAATTTTCATGCAAACAGGTTTGAGTTAGTAATATAGGAATAAAAATATGCTCTCTGCGTTAAAAATGTACGTTACTGTGGCAGCATTTAACAGTGATTTTTTTAGGGAAATTATTGATACCATTGCTCAGGGCATACTGGCTGTGCTGCGAGAAATATTGGATGCCTTGAATGTCAAAAGTAGTAAAAAAAATATGCTCTTGCATTGAAGTTGGGAGTTATGCAGAATACTCTACCAAGCTTCAAAGTAGCTCATTTTCAACCTTGTGGTATGCAAACTTTTGGCAATGAACACCTGCACTATGAG
The DNA here is from genome assembly GCF_048455015.1 of Haemaphysalis longicornis. Lineage (NCBI taxonomy): Eukaryota > Metazoa > Arthropoda > Arachnida > Ixodida > Ixodidae > Haemaphysalis > Haemaphysalis longicornis. The sequence continues at coordinate 18,919,230 of NW_027526335.1, read as the reverse complement.
TACTAAGTTGCTGGGCCAGGCAAGATAAAACATGAAAAAAAAAAGCCAAAAATGTTCAAATTTAAGTTTAAAAAATGCTTAACTTGTTGCCATGGTGACAACACTGCAAAAGGAGGTTGTCCAGTGCGATACAGCCAACCAACTAACCTACTTTGCATTGAAAGCCCATTGAAACCCATCTCCCCTCCGTTTGGTTTGCAAAGGGGGGTATGTACTCTTCACGGAGGAGCTGAAAATGATGTTTTCTGGAAAGAGAAAGGCTGAAAAGGCACTCCAATTTCAAGGCAAGGCCTTCCAGAAGCCCCATGTTCAAAAGGACATGAAAGGCTACAACCGTGACGACTTTTGATATGTGAAACCTATGTTGCAACTTCGGAAGCCGTTTTCTCAAAACAGTTTTTTTTGCCGCCTGTGTCGCTTGTCCCAGGGATTTCTTCGTGACTGCTGGGTCTATTTTGATTCCGTTTCTTGCATTACATTCCTTGATGAACTGTTCAGGTCGTGACACTTTTAGTTTTCCCGATTTGTTTTTTGTGATTTTTTTATTCAAATAATCGTTCACAGTTGACATGCCTGTTGCACATTAACCTCTAAAAAAATGAAAACTAAAAAACATTGTTTTGTAAAAAAAAAATTCTAAAACTCTCACGACCTCGTCCATTCATTTGGGAATGCAAAGCACTTCGAACAAGTTTTCTATCGTGTTTTATAAGCCGCTCAAGCTCGGTACAAGCGGAACAGAAAGAAAATTTCATACAAAAAAAAGTTATCAAAATATTAACTTCAAATTTTTATGGTGTTATCACAGAAGCATTTCCAGTTGCTGTGCCAATTTTCATCAAAATCCACAAAGAAATAAAAAAGTTGATTTTGAAAGCCACGTCCCCCCTTAATGGCTCTTTGTCGAGTTTCTTGAGTGCGGTTCCTCAAATGGGCTCGAAACTCACTCGGGCTCAAAACTCAATCTCAAAACAGACTCAAAACTCAAAATGAACTCAGAACTCAAATGAACCCAAAACTCAAAATGAACTCAACTCACTTAGCTCAGGCGTACTCAAACTCAGTCAGGCTCACTCGGGCTCAAACTCACGATGCCACACTAGCCTCACGCTTACTCAAACTCAAACTCACGCGTGAGTTTGAGCCCAAATGAGCCCGAGTGAATGGACACACGAGTGAGTCTGCCAACCTCTGGGCACGTCACACAAAACTGCTGGTGGCAATCCAAAATGTTCAGGTGCCTAGCAACTACTGTAGCAAGCTGAAACTGGCTGCATGGAAACTTTATTCGCCCTTTAGAGACCATATCCTGCGCTCAATTCGGCACTCCCTCCGAACGTCCCGCACTGCTGCGGCAGCCACGGTGCACCTGAATGGCCGGGGCGCAGGAGAGGGCCTCGGAGAAGCAGATCATGCACATGTCGTCGGCATCCTGGCGCAGCCCCTTGGACCCGACGCAGCCGTGGAGGCAGGGCAGGCAGGTGCCCTCCCCTCGGATGCCGCTGCACAGGTGGCCGCACGGGTGCGTCTTGGAACAGGCGTTGGCCGCATGCTCCTGCACAGCAGCGGCAACAGTTCTTCAATGAGGCAGTGAAGACAGCACCAGGCAACTTTGCTTCGTTCGAAACAATGGGAAGCTCACACATTATGACAACCTTGTTTACTAAGAAACGCTGCTTCAATGTGCTTCAATTGAGCACGTTTTATGTGGGTTTGGCTCCCATTACAGTCGACTCTCGTTACAACGGACCTCGATAATCCGGCGAAATCTGTCCGCTTTATCCGATGTCCGTAATATCCAAACTTCGCCGCGGGGAGGGGGGGGGGGTAGGCGCCGTCGCCGTATAACGTTTTTTCGGCTCACTAATGGTAGTTCTGCAAGTATTTGCCGATTATAAATTGCGCAGTATTGTTAAGAACGACGTAAATCACTAACAGGGGTACTTTAGAAAGTTGCTGTGCATGTTCTACTTCAATGAGCGAGGGCCATTAGTGGGTGCAGGAAGGCGGCGGTGACCGCTGAAATATCGGCGGCATGAGCGATTCTTATCCCGATAATTGCATAAATGCTACAGCAATTTGCTGTAATGTTGCTCTAAAAAAGCGTTCTTGGCACACGTTTGGTTCACCTAGTTCTGCTGATGAGAAATTCATTAGGTGAGCGGGCGGGAACACATTTTACCTCACTAAAGCAAGACTACTGCTAACTGAATTAAAACATTTAAAACATTCATACTAACGCACCTTTCACAATTATAAATTCGTCAAAAACTCACCCGAATGTGGGCTAGGAACAAACACCGGAATGTCTCACTTCTGACCGTTTGGTCACGACGCCTTTATTGTACTTTATTCCAAAAAGTGCGCGACGAACATCCGAAGTAGGAAACGAAGAAACACAAGCTTTTATTTACGTTTGGCTAGAAAGGAACTTGGTAATCAAAGACTGGCGGCCCCCGTTAAGGGTGGAAGAGGTGACTTTGCGCCGCATTTCAATCAGCTGCATCACCTGAACAGAGCAGTCGTCTTGCTGCTGCTGAAAGTAGTCTTTGACCTCCTCGATGCGGTCAATCACTTGCTGCGAAGTGAGCTTCACTTTCGGTGGCTCACCCTCCTGCTCACTGTCATCATCTGATGACAGCTCTGCACGGCCTTCAATAGTGGCCCTTAACTCTTCATCCGTCAGCTCCTCGTTATCGACAACACCGTCGTCGCAGCTCACGAAATCGGAGAAGCTCTCTGCTCCGAATGCCTCCCTGATGCGAGGCCACACTGATGGCTCATCATCGAGGCCAGACAGTTCATCTACGCTAGATGACTCCTCGGAGGCGGTGCCACTGTTCCTCAGGAAACCAGCCTTCCTGAAGCAGTTCTTGATCACATCTGCTTTCAGTTGTTGCCAGATGCTGGCCAACACTTCGACCGGGAATCTCACGTCTATTTTCGATTCCCGGCTGCTGTTCATGTCGAAGAGCAGGCGCTCGACAAGGCGTGTGCGGTAGGCAGCCTTCACCGAATGCACGACGCCTTGATCGATCGGCTGAAGCACCGATGTGGCATTCGGGGGAAAGTACGCCAGCTCAACTGCTTCGAGCTGGGGTGGCTTCATGTGGCTCGAGCAGTTGTCCAAAAAAAGGAGCACTTTCCTTTTCTGCTTCGACATTTGCCGGTCGAACTGCAGCAGCCAGGCGTTGAATAAGTCCTTCGTCATCCAGGCCTTCGTGTTGGCAGTCCAGTCCACTGGCAAACTCTTTACGTGCCGCAAAGCACGGGGCTGTTTAGACTTTCCAATTAACAACAGCTTTACTTTTTCTGTACCACTCATGTTGCAGCAAAACAACACGGTCAAACGTTCTTTGGAGCGCTTACCACCGTGGCAGCGGCTGCCAGAAACCGTGTATGTTCTGCTGGGCTTCGCCTTGTAAAAGAGGCCACTTTCGTCCGCGTTGAATATGTCCTTGTCGTCGTACCGGGCAAGAAACGTTGGCAGCTCGTTTTCCTTCCATTCGGTGACGGCGTCAACGCTTACGCTGTTGCGTTCACCGCAGACTTGCATGTATGTTACGCCGTGCCTCGCCTTGAAGCGGTCCAACCATCCGTCGCTGAAAGTGACATCGTTGTGCCCGAGGATCACGGCTAATTGCTCTGCCCGCTTCCGCAACATTAGACCATTCACTGGAATGTCGCGCGCTCGGGCATCGCGCAGCCACATCAAAAGCGCGGACTCCACTTCTGGGTGTGTGGCTTCGCGGAGCCTGAACCGCTTAGGGTTAATTTCCCCCGACACTTGCTTGCTGGCGATTCCTTTGTTGTTTACAATCGAACTCACAGTCTGCTTGGAAAGTCCCATCGTTTTAGCTATATCCGCCTGTTTTTCACCACGCGCCACCGCGTTCACAATTTTCATTTTGTCGCTCAGGGAAATCTTCTTCCTTTTCTTGGAGTCCATTTTCGCTCACCTGTGACCTGCCAAGCTCACGAACACAACAAGAATCACAAAATGCCGTTGGGATGCTTGGCTTGGCTTGATCGCAGGCTTGATCAGACGCACCCAGACTGGCTTGGCTAGTGGCTGGGCTTGGCCGGAGGCTACCAATTTCGGCGTGTGGTCAAGTCGGTTGTCAGTCCGTGTTGACGCTGCAAAAGTCCGTTCTATACGAACAATTTTGCCGAAAATTGACGCTAAATTCGTCCACTGTAGCCGATAGTCTGTTGTAGCGCGGTCCGTTACAAACGAACTTTGTTGCATTGATAAAATAGGCGGACCAAACTTCAGTTTGAATATGGTCCATTATATCCGAAAGTCTGTTGTACGCGGGTCCGTTGTAACGAGCGCCGACTGTATTTGGACAGAAATGAGGGAATACAAATGCAAGGGAGCAACCAACTGACTGACGCACCCCAATTCCATTAAATGCTAGCGGAAATCTGACATAACAAACTGATTTTCAATATGTTTGTTACAGGAACCCTACGCTGTGCACCTCACGACAGGTTCACTGCTCAATGCCCCCAAATGAGGACATGCAAGTGCGAACTGAAGCGTGCCCTGGTTGGCACGGCCAGCTCACCCGACAGTCGGTGCAGGTGGCTGCGGCCGACAGGAGGCCAGTCACACCTGGAGCCCCGCAGAACCGGCAAATGCCAGCTGTCGGCACCGTGGTCGATTTTCCTGCAGGGAGATTCGAAACACCCATCTTCACCTTGCCACATTTGTTCCTCCCGCCATTCGCCTCCCTTCCGCAGTGTCATTCTCTCCGGAAAAAAAGGGGGAAGTGCACACTGTGTTACCAAACAGTGGGAAAGTGGTCGAGGGCCAGGTTTATCTCTTGATGCCACACTTACCCTCTCTGGCAGGCTTACTCGTATACATACAATCAAGCCCGCAACTGTGGAAGCCACTTCAGCAATATCCCTACTAGAGCCAAGTACACCAGGTTTTTCCTTACAATACGTCAGTCACTGTCTGCACAGTGACTACCCGAGTGTAAAGTTTTACTCTTTGGGCAAAGCTTGGAAGCTTTGGGCCCACATTCAGATGTGCATCAATCAATGCAAACAAGAAAAAAGAAAATTTGGACAAAGAAAATTTTCATTACGAAAAAAATTCGGACTTAGTCCAAAGTAGCCTGAACAGGTTTGCAGCAAAAGAAGGCAGCAGAGAAAATGTTTAAACTAGAGTCAATCTGTGTGTGGGTCTAAAGACCTCGTCCACCTCTGTGTGTGCCTGAAGAAACATACCTCGTGTGTTTTCCCGGAACTCAACCATGGCCTTCAGTGTTTTGGAGTCGGCCAGGGCCATCACCCAGAAAAGCTTGGTTCGGCCACACCCTTCGTGCAGGTCTACCTTGATGGCCTCCTCCTCTTCCTTGAATACCTGGAAAACAAATATGAAGCAGCGACGAAAAAAAAAAAAAAAAAATCCAAATATCATAGCACTATGGAGGGTTTGAAGAACACAGTTATTACCATCAGTAGTGTGTCTATATGTGCCACAATTAAAGGCCATCTTAAATTTTCTAAGCTGCTGACAATGTGATGTGACAAAGGACTCTGCACTTTAGCAAAGGCAATGACGCCAGCCCATGAGAAATGTTAATTAAAATGCTGCACTTGCATGTTTCAGCAGCAACGCTGAAATGAAGTGAGAGGGTCTGACTTTCGTGGTTTGAGACTCCAACCAATGTAGGTAGATGAGGAGTCATATAGCACGACTGCAATAGCTGTAAAAGGCAGACTGCAACAGCTGCATATGTACAGACAGACAGGATGGGGGGGAAGAGAAGTGCACTGACCTGGCGTTGATGAGATTTTGTTCGACGATGCAGATGCAGAAAGCGATCGCAGTCTGCACACACGTTCCCACAGACATTGCACAAGATGATGGCTGGCGTTTCCCCATCATCGTGGTTGTCGCACGTGGGCTGGGGAGGGAACAGAGCACAGGGACAAAAAATTGGCACGCGCCAAGCACATCCTTGCACACCACTGAAGCAGTTGTTCCGTCACAAAATTTAGTATGGCAAAAAAACAACAAATGCTGTAGAATTATGCTGTAAAGTGGGAATCCCCACCATTTTCCTATATACACTTTGCCATTTAATCAAGGCCCCATTCGTAAGCAATGAACAGCAATTGACGACTCAGTGGACTGCACGAACCACACCTGAGCAAATGTACGACATGACGGGCACTGCCAAAATAAATAAGAACAGTGCAGGGTTTCAAATGATGATTTGGATCTGTCAATAAGTGCGGGGGCTCAATGCTTTTCTTTTTGCATTACAGTCAAACCTCATTACTATAACTAAATTGATGGGGTGCCACGATTTTCTAATTATAACTAATATTTCTTTATAGCTGTAGCAGGCATTTATTGCAAAAATTATGCACTGTACTCACCCAAAACAAATAACGGGTGAAACTGCATCTCGCCGCATGGCGGTACACAACAAAATAACCGCATTCCGGAGATAAAAAGGAAAAGCCCCGCACCTACTTTATTGCAATTCTATATACACAACTCCCATTTTAAACAGACAGCTGCAATGGAGTCCATACTTGGGCATCAAAGCATCTTCCCGATGCAAATGATGGCTCACTCAGCCTCATGCTCGATGTGACAGCGTTTATCATAGCCGCCTTCTGGTCTAGAGTTATAGTCCCTCTCTCTCTTTTTCTTTCGCTTCCTGCACGGTGCATTCACGTTGTTAGAGTCATGCGTGCAGCACGATAAAAAATAAGACTGAAGCACTTCAAAAAAACATGCACCCAGCTTCAACGATGTGGCTCCCACTGCGCATGGCAGCAAGTGACAACAGTGAGGTTCGTTGTGCGCGCTGGCTGCGTGCCATGTGCCGCGAGATAAAGATATAAAAAGGTGGAACAGCTTTGTGGGCGCAGCGTACGCACGGCATGCCGTTCATCTTTGCACGCATTGCTGGAAAATGTATGGCGGAAGTTTTGAACTGCTAAATACAGTTGTCGCGTTGCGCACCGTCTCAAATTTGCGTTCGCACTTGCCATGAAATTGGCTAAAAATTTTATTTTGTAACGAAATTTGTTTATTATACCCTCTGACGGGCAAATTTTACCATGTTGAAATGAGGTTTTAAATACATGCGTTTCTATAGGGACTTCCAAGAGTAATTACGATTTGCTCGTTATATCCATAACTTGTTATAGCCCATCCCGTTATAACGAAGTTTAACTTATATTTCGAAATTGATATATTGAAAATAAATAAAAAATGAGCTCTGTCATGCACTCTTGAAGAAGGTGGCTTACCCTGGGGGGCGCCTGAAGGCCATCACCACGACCTTTGACCCACTGACCAGATGAGAGCTTGTCCACATGCTCCTGGTCAAGAACGCACAGGGATGCCAATGCCAGCCACAGCTGCAACATTGGACAACGAAGACAAAAAGGGTAAAGTAACGCTAATGCCAAGTGGAAACACAAGCTCCAATCTGCCACACACTGCCCACCACCTACCGTTGGAGTCTTGAGACACTCGGCCGGGCTCCTGTACTTCTCAGCCAGCTTGGTCAGGTTGAGGATGTTTTCAGCGATGGCTCCCTTGGTCACCCTGGCCCAGGCTTCGGTGAGCTTACCCTGCAGCAACGCATGACAGTACGTGAAACTCCCGCAGAACAAAGAACCACCAGCCAAGGCTTGACAAAGCTGCAAAAGGGGAAAGCTGGCCGCACACTGCATCGAAGGTGCCAGGCAGGCAGGCACAACACCTTTAACAAAAAACTTCCCCACCCCTTCCTAAAGAAAGTCGAGAGAAGCGCAAAAGCTAAAAGGGCGTCCAATCGATCGTCAAACCTTCGAAGGCCCAAATCGCAAACGAAGAACGAACCCAAGCGACGACTTATCTACGACTAAACGCATCTTATCCAACGACTAGATGCATCTCTAAATGTTCGCCGATACATGGTTCATGAGATAAAGGTACACTATAGTACTCCTTCTTCATAATTGATATTTGTACTGCCTTATGTAGAACCATTCCCTTTTTGAGATTTTCAGGTAACTGTTTTAACACAATGGCAGCCCGGTTTCATGCATGCACTGTGTGTCCAGAGATCTTATCAGAGCTATTTGGTCGACCAACCGGCCTTTAGGGAAATGCATCAGTTTTTTAACAGGATGCCATCAGCCCTTCTCGCTTTAAAAAGAAGTACGCAAGACACACAGGTTTCCTATGGTATGACGCCATGCTCAACATGTTGGCACAAATGATGCACACTATGCACTCTGCCCCTTGTCAAGCATGTTCATAGTGTGGCTCAGACGGCATGCTATGATTATATTTTAGAGCCTTTAAATGCCGTAGCGTTTCACCAACTTAACCCCTGTGTATTTTTGAACACATGCGGTCAGAAGCAATTCAATTTCGGGCTGCTTACTGCAGGTGCTATGATACAACATACTATCGGATGAAGTTTGTATATACAGTGTAGACGGCTTATAATGTATGTCACGAAAGGTGCAAAAATCCGCACTATAGGCAATACCGCACTATAAACAAAACATGTGCAAATCTAACCCCATCACAACCTACCTCTCAAGTCATTCTTCGTTTATTATCACTCAAACGCACGGCACTTAAAAACAGAGGCATGGTCTTTATTTCGTCTTTTTCTTCCCCCATCAGCCGCTGCTGCAGGGTGTTACAAACTGCAAGTGCGGTCTTACAAACTGCCAGCAGGGCTTTAATTTTCTTTTTGTTTGCGTTTTGACTGAGCATGGCTGCGTTTCTTAGCGTCTATGAAAGGATGCAGTGGGACGTGATAAAAACACAAGTGGGATTTCTGTCTACAGCCCACCTTGCATTCGCGGTGCGGCAGGCAGTTGCTTATCAGCACAGCATACAGGCAGTGGAAACCTTCCACATCGTGGCTCAACCCGCTATCTCCAGAGTTTGAAAAGGAAAAGGGTGGTTGCTTATCTGCACAAAGTTCTAATTGCAACAACTTGCTGCTGCTGGTAGGAGCGGGGGTGGGGAGCTCGCTACCTTTAGAGGTGTGCCGAGAGCAAGGGCAGTTGTGGTTATCAAGTGACTAAATGAACACGCGAATTAAAGGGTGCCTATTTTTAAAATTTTTTGTGTCTAAGTTTGAGAAGAGAAGGGAGCACGGACTGTGTCGGCACGTTGAATCCATCTTTTTTTTTTGCGACCTTTAAAACGTTTTAGATGCCCCAGCTACGCCTGTCGATAAGTGGACCCGCATAAAACCGCATTATGTATAAACGGTAGTGTGCTTCGGGCAACCACATTAGAAGCGGAACGCTTACGCATCGAGTTCTATGGGAGGCAAAAAACCGCATTATATCCAATACAGCGCTATAAGCCGTTACATTATAAATGGTCTACACTGTATAGCTGTATCCTGTAAATCTGCAGATGAGATTTCACATAAGGTACTAATAATGTAGATGATTGTGCAACCTCAGTGTGTCTCCTGTTAGTGTGGAACCTTCCCCTCCAGGCCTGTGAATGTTACTATCTTTTGATCTACTTATTGCAAAGGGAATAGAATAAAAGAAGTGTACAGGCAGCTTGCTTGTTTCAAATTGGAGGTAAATGTGCCAAAGCTGCACCTGGGTAATGAGGCAAGTCATTGTATTGTGGAGGGCTGTGACTTAATTTACACTACCAGGGAACCTTTAGCTCGCCCACAATTTCACACAGCTGGATGTTTTTGTACATTGCTTCACTATATACACAGCCCCTGCAGGAAGTTGTGCTACCTGTTTGCCCAGTAGCTGTTAGGGTGTAATACTTGGATGTTGGAAAATGAGTGCCATGGATTGAGAAACAAACAGACATAGAAGACATCCTAACCCTAGTCAAAATGACTTCCATTAGGCTAACCATGTAGCATGAATGACCGACAACTGGTGAACCCCCCCCTGATCACTTATCAAAATGGCTACAGACGAGTGAAGAGCAATGTTGAGACAGACAAAGAACTGTGTAGAGACAAGCCAAGAAAATTCGGCAGCAAAGAGAGTGGCTTCAGATTACGGAAAAGACTAGGGGGAGAACTCTCCGGCCTGCAGAGGACTTCATCAGGACGGTGACGATGTTCAGCCTCCACCCAACCCAGTCTTGTTACAGCTTCCACGCCAGAGCCGCAGCGCTCACCGCAGCCATGTCCCTGAGCAGCAGCACGATGCCCTGTGCGAGCTTGCGAGCGATGGTGCCGCGCAGCCACCAGCGGGGCCCCAGGTGGTCCCGCGGGTGGATGGCGGTGGCCAGGGTGGCCGCCTGCGAGCGGCCCCCCTTGGCCCGCGCCTGCAGTGTCAGGGCCTTGGCCACGCACGCCAGCAGCACATCCAGCAGGCCCACCCGGTGGATGTCTAGGGCTGGGGCCTCGCCCGAGTCGCCCTCACTGCCGCTGCTGGGAGGCAGGCCGTAGTCGCTGGGTGGCAGCCCTGGCACGCCCAGCACCGAGGCCAGCATGGGCGGCGGCACCTCAGGCAGCACCCGCCGTAGGAGGCTCGTCACCTGCCACCGCAACAGAGGCCAAAGCGCAGAAAATGCTGGTCAGATAATCAGGGCCCGCTTGCTCCAAGCCCAATTCGCAGTCTAATCTTACTGGCAAACTTATTTGGGGTCTAATCCTTTCTCGGCTATAAGACACTTTTCGGAACTTATAAGACAGCACATGGGAATCTAAATAAGAATACGATAAGACCGTAAATAAGCCTGCTCCACAGACTTGTGCTGACGTGGTCGGTTATTTCATCATAAAGGTCGACCTCCATGCAGCGAAAAATCAGTGAAGAAGCTGTAGAAGTGGTGAACGGTGCCTGGCAGTGGCCGCCCAACTGTTGGCTTCAAGCAAATGCAGTTCAGCGGAGACCTACACCGCTGCAAAAGGCCGTCAGGAGAGAGGGAGCAAAGGGTCGGAAAACACCGCTGCCGTAAGCCGGAAAGCCTACCTGCTTTGATGTTGCAGCGACGGCTGCAGCCAATCACAGCTTTCAACTTTCATGTGCGCTATGGGCGTGAGCTTGTTTTCCCCGTAACGCGGCTTTCTTTCTCCCTCACGTCAAACAAAGCTGGACAGGAATGATCGTCTTCTGCAGCCCGATTTGTCCAGAGCAGACATCGGGCGGCCGAGCGCGCGGTGTGAATGTGGGATCACCTGCTATGTCGGCTGTTGGTGCAGTGGTTACGAAAGGGCAGCACGGAAACGACAGAGCAAATGTTTTTCATAAAATCAAGTTCAATAACTCAGAGGCAACACTCAGGCATTGGTAATAGAACTGCAGTGTGACAACAAAATTATACACAACAGCGAAATATTAATACCCTGCAATACCTCTGCCTGTGAGCATTAAATAAAATCGTGTTTTCAAAGAGAAACTGCACAGACTTTCCGTCTTTCCTTCAGTCCCTTTGAAAGTGGCAGTTATGGTGCTTGACTGTTTGGGATTGTGCTTTGATTGCGCATTCTGCTTGAGCAATTGGGATGTTTTGCTCGTAAAAGCATGCATGATATCAACATTCGGCTATATTCTACAGCGCGACTGCTTACAGCTGCAGCCCTTGCTAAGCCGCTGCCGACAGCAGGAGTTACACGCTGTTCCGTGCTTGGTGCACGTTGTGTTTGTAGTCGATGGCTCGATCGTATGCATTGCGTAATAGAGGGTTATGTATTGCAATCGTGTCGGCATTCCCGGTAGCGTGAGCCGCCGGAGTGCTTGTTGCATCCGAGTCCATGATAATGAACACCAAGCCACTTCCCAACCGCCTAATTCACAGTGAGGCGAAAAGCGCGACTCTGGTTGCGACAAAAGTGGACGGCCCTTTGACAGCATTACGTTATTCTAGCCTCCTTAAGTGTAACTGCATGTGCACTGTAGGTCTTTTTTGCTCCAGGATGCGAGTTTCTCAGGCACACGCCACGTAGCAGACGATCTTTGTTTAAGACTGATGCTCTTCGATTTACTGTCTTGGACACACTGCGGATTCCCCGAGAAGCAGCCCGACATTCGATTTTCCCATGTATCCCCATGACTTCAGAGAATCCTCGGACTAGTCGCAGACTATCCGTGGCAAGTAGGAGACTGTAAATTGAAGAGCCCCACTTACAACAGCGTTTTGGGCGAACTAGGCCCGGTGGCCAGGCCGTGTGAGGTGGCCTACCAAAGATGGTGGGTCTTTGCAATGGATTCGTGACATGGGCCAAATATGCAGCCTGATAGGCCACATTTATTGAATTGTACTGATAATGGTTCAAAACAAACCCTTGCCCTTGGCCGGTGACGCCAACAAGCGGTTTTGCGGCTTATTTCTTGCTTTTCCGTAGAAGCACTTCCCATGCGCATCTAGGTACACGCAGTCCCTACAGTCTTCAATAAAGCTGCTCTCGAGCTTAGCCTTTCTGCTTTTGGGAAAACACACTAGGCTTAATCTAGTCTTATTGATAGAGTTATTTAAGTGCGTCAATGAGACTAGACTGCGAATAAGACTGCCAATAAGGATGTTTGTTTGAGCAAGCGGGGCCCAGGCTTGTTGAAACTAGCATATGGAGTTGCATGGGCTTAATGTCAATGCTCATTAGTAGGTTGCAGCTGGCAGAGTGAGCTTCACCTAGACCCCAAAAATACAGCTCACTTAAATGTCAAACAGTGCCAATCCTTGTCTTCCAAGTTATTAATGACACCTTAGCCAGAACCTTCTGTGACCCCTTCGTACTTGCCTGTCCACATTAACAAAATAGTTGAAATACATGTCTCCTCAACCTACGACGCCCCTCCCAACAGTGGGTGGTAGGTGACTAAATCATGTGGCACTGCCCAGTGTTGAGGGGGAAGTTGTGATTCCTCGTGTCTACAAGAGAGGTGCAATGAGATTAGGTAGGATGGCCATCACTGCCTCTTATGCTATGCCCATCGAAGCATTGCAATTTTGCAATCAAATTATGATCAAGGCCTCAGTTGAACATTGATAAATGCAAAATTTTATTTTACTTGCTTCTCTCTCTCTCTCTCATTACTGTCCTGCCTTTAGAACAAGAGAGGTTGCAATAAATGATTAAACTGTACCTAAATGAACAGCCTGGCAATCTACATAAATCCCCTGTAGTGCAGCAAGCCCAAGGCCTAGCTAGCCATGGGGAGTGCCAATGCATTCACAGTGGGAACAGGGCCCTCCCTTGTTCAGCGACAGCAGCCTATTCGAAGCAACCATGTCACGGCCCAACCCATTTTCCTCGAACCCCCCCGGCGTGAAGCTCTCCGCTCGGGCAGCAAACCACTAGCGGGCCCCACGTGCCTGTCGCTGGACGCGTGCGGAGCCCGTGTGGAGCAGGCTGAAGATGTCCCGGAGCAGGCCGGCCTGCTGGGACAGGTGGGCGCGCCCCACGGCCGACCCGCTCAGGGCCAGCACCATGGAGAGCATCTCGAAGCAGTACGTGTCTCCGCCACCGACTGCGGGCCCTGCCGGGTGGCCGCTCCCACCGGCCATGGCCGAGGCCGTCCTCTGCGGGGGGCTGGGCTGCGGGCTGCACAGCAGGGCCTCCCACTCCTCCCGCACCCGCCACGCCTCCTTGCGCAGGGCCGCCACGATGTGCGAGCACACCTGCACACATACATCAACGGGTGTCCACACTCGGTCCTTTCTAGAAAACGGAGGTGGGTGCAGATGTGGGTGGAAGAGGACGATGGAGAATGATGGCAGCCAGGGGACATGTTTCATGTGTAATCAAATGTAAACACACTTTTTTTCTTCGAACAAAGGCTTTGCGGTCGCGACAAAACAGGTCCACACTTGTACATATATCCATGGGGCCATTGGCTCGCCCTTTACTCTACTGGTATGTTTAATTAAGGGGGCACACTGGTCTTGGAGCTATTTTTTTTATTTACTCACCAATTTTAATGAAACTGCACTGCATTATAGAGTTTTTTGTGCCGATTTCAAATATGCCATTAGATTTTTTGTAAGTAAATTATATTTTGAGTTAATTAATGATTACTTGCCATTATTTTGGGTCACATTTACAATATAACCGTTCCATACAGAATGGCAATTACCACATGGCTAGGCAGACAAATGACTAAAGAATACAATGTAGGAAGAACTTTTTGATTCAGCTATTTTTGGTCGTTTTACAAGACAGTGAACTTCGCTTCTCCCGCACTCTGCCAGAAATGGCTCGCAGGTGGTGCCAATTGAACACAATAATAATTTTACAAACCTCCATTTGAAAAATTTGTTTCCAACATTTTATTCTCCACACATTTCGGTATCAGCAGCAAAAAGAATTACAGTTGTACCTGCTCTGGGTGCCGAGATATCTGAGGGCGAAATTCTAGCTTTGCATTGCAAGAAAAGTGCTGTTTCACCATCGAATTCTGTGCAAACTGAGCTGTAGAGGGCACTTTAAAATGTGTGGGGATTGCAGAGCTCTGCCATCTTTCCTACCTCTCTCGGCTCGCCGCGGAGGCGAGAGGGGTGGTACCTCTCTCTTCGCGACCGTGCGCTTCCCCCCCTTTGGGAGGACGCCCGTGAGAGCGGGGGGGCGCTGCCGAACCCCTCACGTGACAGGTTTTGCCCGGAAGTTCCAGCAGCCTGGTCCAGGCAGGCGACGGAGGGAGAGTCTCGTTGGATACGAACCATCATCGCGAGCGGCCGTAAGTACGACTTGCTCCTTTTGGCCTTCCTTTGTCCGCCCTCACGCCTGTTCATCCTGTCCTGGCTAAGGTAGTCTTGGCGGTGTAGAGCGACGCGCCCGACGTCCCCTTATTGCAGTGTAATAAACGTCGGAGTGGGCGAATTCTGTGTCCTGTGTTCCTTGCTGTTCGCTGCCGCTACGCCAAGTTGGCGATCCGTGGCGGTGTTCAGTGGAGCTAGCCTTGCGGCCGAATCTCGAGGATCGAGCTAGGCCGCCGTAAGAACCCTGGTCCCCGCAAATGCTATTATAATATAACAACAACAAAATATGGTGCCTTTTGATGAGGAAATTTACAGACTGATAGAAAAATGGCCCCGAAAATGCCATTTTTCAGAAAACGCTTTTTTTGACCGTTTTTCGGCCCCAAAGACCCAACTGCCCCCTTAAGCACGAGAAATGCAATGCTGTGCAGAGGCATCAAAGAGGCGATGCACTGCCAATTAGTGTACCCTTGAACCGTACCCCTGAACTAACCATGGACATTCCAAATTCCTTGGACCCACACGATGAGCCTAGCTGCCGAGCAGTAAAGTGCTCCCACCCGCTCGTGCCCAACGGGATGCTTCTCATGATCCCTGCACCATTGCACTAGGTGTGCAAGGATGCATCAACACCAGTACGTCTGATTTTAGCAGCAAGCTAAGCATACTGTCAACAGGCTTGCAGGCTGCTAAGAAGTGTCCTGAAGCATGCCTTGCTCTTACTCGCATGCTCGAGCCTTGAATTCTACTGGCCCCTCAGCAGTACCTTTCTCCTTAATGTTTCCAAATTGTGACTTCCTCACGAAAGTGAAACATTTATCAGAGCAGCGAAAATAACCCCACATAATTTCCAAAGGGGGCCCTGAAGGAAAGCCAAGCGCTGCAGCAGCCAGCCTCTCACCTGCTTCTGCAAGTGGGTGAGCTTGCTCCGGCTGAACAGAATGCCAACCATGTGCTCCTTCAGATCGTTGCTGGTCTCGGGTCGGTCAGGACTTGTGGCCTCATCACCCACTGGCCTGGCCGGCACGTCTTCCTCGGGGCTCTCTGCTTCGCCACCGAGAAGCTTGCCGAAAACCTGCACATGGCATGGCGCATACTGAGAGCTGAAGAAGGGAATGAAAGTATCAGAACAATGCTTAACACGTTTGCAAAATGACACCATTTTTTGGGCAACAGAAGGCTGGAGCAATGTTGCTGGCCAAGTTCAGAAATGCACACGTACACTCTCTTCCTCTCCTGCACATACTCACCCACACTGCTGCCATTTCATTCTCTTTGTGACTGGTCCACACTACGTTGTACTCCACACCCATTATCCACCTCATCACACCCATCATTCACTTCAAAACAAGGTAAGCTGCCTACTTATCCTCGCTTTTCTTTTTGAACGATTATGCATTACCCTTCTCATACTTTTCGAATGGGCAGCCAATCGTGGTACACATCCGATATGAAACAGAGGGTACGTCCCACTTGAAAGGCGCAACTTTACAAGCTCTACTGGTTTGCACAGCAGCATGCTGGGGACTTGCATCAATCTTTACAGTCACTCTTCAGAAACTTTCTAAAGGAAAGAACGTTGCATAAGGGTTAGCGCCTGTGCCCAACATGAGCCAAGCTGACAAACGGTGCAGCAGCTCAACCTCTGCCATAACGTCCCATCGTGTCACCCACCTGTGAGGTGAGCAGGCGGAAGACGCGCAGGGTCTCGGCCTCGCAGTTCCGCTGCTGGATGCAGGCGGAGCGGCAGTCGCCCTGGGAGGAGGAGGGCAGCCCCTCGTGCCCCTTGTCCCCCGCAGCGGCCGAGCCCTGGTGGCCCAGCACCTTGACCTGGCGCAAGCGCAGCGTGTTGTCGGGGCCCCGCAGCTCCAGCCGCCACACGCACCCACCGGCACACGACGCCGGGATCGAGTCCGGCAGGACACAGCTCAGCCAGCCCGCAAAGCGACCCTCCACCTCCACCTGGGAGCCACAAAACGGGACACCATGCCGCTCACTTCGGGGACAACATACCTCCGCAGCTGCCATCATACACCAAATGACCTACAATGTACGAGCTCATTTTCTGTTCAACTCGCAAATGCATTCTCAGGCTGGGTACTGACGACAATGACTGCCGAGCATCTAAATAGAAGACTGCACTCAGAAACACTTTCGAGTGGGATTTTCTCCTTCTTTGCTTCGATAGCTGCCCCACTCCAAGCATGACAGCAGGCCTGTCCTCGCAATCAGTTTTTGATGTTCCCACGAGCAAGGGAACTATCCAGAAGCAGAAAAATATGCACAGAAAGCCGGTGAGCTGAAGTTGACAGTTTGGAGACGGCCCTCCAATGAGCATTCTCACCTGCTTCAGCTTCTGCAGCTCCTCCATGTTGGGCCCAAACTTGAAGGTGATGCTGTTCACCTTGTTCTGTAAAGCACCGGGCAAAACAGTAATCAGAGATGCAATGAACCTGTTCTGGCCTAGGACCAAAGCAACGAGGGCTCACCGCAAGGTCCCGGCAGTTGTCCACGTGCACACACACGATGGTCGGTCGTGTGTGGGGCGCACAGACGAGTGTCAGCAGTTTGGTCTTGTTGCGGTCCTCATCCCCAGACTCCCAGAAGGTCTCTGTCGAGCTGTCGCACAGGCTGTTGGCCATGGCCTGCCGACTTGAGGCCCGCAGCTCCACTGAGGGAGTCAGGTCACGCAAGACTTCGATTCTTGTTGATGACTGAGACTGTGCAGAAGGGAGGTGGAGGAAGGCTTTGCATGAGGGCTGCTTTGTGGAAAGACAGCCTAAATGCGCAGCTCCAAATTGAATTCTAGTGCACAGCACCATCCATTCCTGTTGTCATTACAAGCCATCACCACTGATGAGGCAGCAATGAGAGGATCAAGTGCAAGCAGATCAAGCATGCAAGCAGAATGGTAACCTCCAGCTCCGACTTCTTTTTGTCCTTCCAACACACCAACCGTGACGCAGTTTATTTTTCAAGTGAAAGCATTTATTGCCCAATTAGCGAAAAAGATAGCAACGGCGTCATCCAGCATCTGTAGCAGGCTCCTAAGACCCAACAGTTGTGACACGCTCCATAGCGTGTGCCTTAAAAACTAAAACAAAAATAATTGGAGTGTAGTGGCGTGCATGCTGACATGCGGAAAAGCAGAGTGCCTTTGGTTAAAGGGGCCATGCAGACAAAACACAAGTTTGGTTCATTTGAAAGATTGCCTTGTTACTTCATTAACATAAACTTCATTCAAGTAAGTTATATAATTAGAAAAAAAGGGAATAGCCATGCGACCCACTAGCTTTGACTGCGACCCACTAGCTCATTTCCTGCAGCAGAACCTATGATGTCATATGCCCGGCTGTGCGATTGGCTGAGGCCAGCGAAAGCAAACACAAATTAGCCAGGGCTTATAAACTTGCAGAACGAGCTATTTGCGCTTAAATGTAGGGCACATTCTTTTTATAGCAGTAAGCATTGTGGGGTGAACAATTTAAGTTGCAAACAAACACGTAAACACCGAAGCTGTTAGTGCGGCACTTTGCCGGCTGACACTGCCAAACACAGCCGTCAGACGCGTTGGACTTGTCCGACACTGACCAACTGATATAGGCGGCACGGTCACTTACATGACCAGGTTTGTTGAGTCGTGGCTTATATTTTAGAAAACAATTAGTATGAACCCTAATAAAAATACGGCAGGTATAGAAATCAGGCCAGAAGCAAAGTGCGAACACTTGGCACTTCAGTGGTTTTGCAGCGCCACCTACGAAATTGTGTGATAAACAAGATAACCAAACGGCTGTCTGTGGGATGGGAGCAGCCCTGGTCAGCAGGCTACCTTTCATTTTAAGGCCCTGCTCTGAGTACATCATTGTTGACGTCCCGAAAGCAAGTGATTTAGCGGACGAATTGATATTTTGGCTTAAAATGTTTAATTTCTCACTGAATAAAGCATCGTTTGCTGCTGGACAAGCATGTGCTGAGGGTGCTATAAAACAGTAGATTTCTCGAATAGAAAAAAACTTTTATTTCGTCTGCATGGCCTTTTTAAGCAGGTACGATTTCACCATGCAACATGCCAAGCTTCACACTCCCCCGTCCCCAACGACCTAGATGTGGCGCAGAGCACCCTGCAGGGTTTCATTTGATGCTCACTGGTGTCAGACAAGTGGAGTTGGGAGATGCACAAGGATGTGCAGTGGTGGCGGAATGGATGAGGCCAAGAATCTGAGGGGACGGGAGGGGAAAATGAGGAAAAAAGGCATAAAGGGGGAAGGAAAAAAGGAGAGTGGAAGCATTGGAGGAAAGGGAAGGATGTGGGGGGGGGAAAGGTGGAGGAGGAACAGGACCAGCAGAAAGGAAGGGGAAGAGAATGGATGGGAGGGATGTGCAAGGAGGGAGAGGGGAAGACCACTTAAGGGGGGACGTGGGGATCGGAGTGAACTTTTTTGTTTTTTGGCGTAGAGTGATGAAATTCGGCAAGCACATTGGAAAGCACTCCAAATGGTGAAATTTAAAATTCCATGATGATACCTTCAGTAGTTCTTGTGTTACAGAGGTTTACATGTTGCCCGCTCGTGAAAAGCCTAGCAAGGTATTGACACATGCTAGGAAGTTCTGAATACTTCTCAATTATAGTCAAAAGAACACTACAGGGCAAGACAGTCTTCAAATTTTTTTTACACCCTTCATTTTTTGTACAGAAAAGAATAATTTCATTTGTAACCTATAGGACATAATTGACCTAGCCATAAATTCCACATTAAAAAATAACGAGGCCCTAAAATGAAAATCCAAGACTGTCTCGCCCTGCAGAACTCTTCAAGGATCGAAATAAAACAGACAGGGTCAAAATCTGCCCAGTGATTGCCATGCTATCCTTTTCACGAGCAACGAAGAACTCGTAAAATGCACTTTTGAGAAAACGGCTCTTAAAGTTTACGATGATGTCACAATTTTCAAACTGCACCAGCAGCATAGTCCTTGCTGTCGTTGCTTGGGGACAACCTTGCATACCTTTGCCCTTTGATTTGGTGCATCTGGGATGCCTTCCTGGCTCATTGGAGGTTTCTATGTGTAGGCCTTTAGATGGCAGAAGCACCAGTTTTACGCAGAGTGTACCAAAAAGTTTACTATGGGCTACTAGGGTACCTATATTTTACTTCATGTATGCCTAATGCATAGCTGTCTCCAAAATGAAGAGTAAGGCATGGGCTTTTTTTTATTAATGTGCCAGCAGACTTTCAGCTTATTTCTGGGTGTCATAACCTTGATGAAGCTACAGCTTAGTACATGAGGCTGTTCAGTGTCAAAAATTATATCAGGGCATCACACGCATAAGATGAGCTATTTGAAGACAGAATATACATTTGTTTTACATAATTACAACATTAATATTATAAGAATACCATGCTCTTCTTCAGGCGAAAAAAGCATTGCAAAATGGACATTATAATTGCAAACATTGCAAAAATAGAAAAAATAGTGACATTAAAATTTTTTTAAACGCTGTAACATTACGGCATCTTCTCTAATTAATTTAATACTGAAAATATAATTTTGTGATCCCAGACTTCGTTGTACGAACTAGTTTAGAGCCACGGAAAAAGTTTCTCAAATAAGCTGAGTAACGTGGTTCATTGCACCCCCCCCCCCCTTCCCTACAATCCCCGACGCGCACGTTCACCACGATCGTAATTTAGGTAACCTTACTATGTTTAGCAACTTTACTTTTGCCATTAAATTACACTTTGCGTACATCAATTATTACTACTCGCGCGCAATAGCAACCGATCCCGCTATCGGCCGCTGCCCGAACACGTCGCGCCAATGCAGCGCGCGCCGCAACTTCTGGCGAGCCGGTCATTCCATTCCTGAAGCTCGCGAGCTCGCTGTGAAACACAGCAATAACTAAGCGTTTTATAACACGGCAATGCGTCCAACAGTTCACTTCACGAACACCAATTGTACACGGACGCACCGAGTTTCCCACTCAAGGACGCACCACGGCGATGTCGCGGGCACGTTTTCGATGCGTCTTTCGAGCCGCGCACTTCCCTATCTGGCGCACGATCTCAAGCATTATCGCCGCGATAACGATAGCGTCACTGTACGGAATCGCAAAGCATGAAACCACTGAATGGGAACCGAGCCGACCGCGAAACCAAGGAAAACATTAGCGACACGGAGTGCGTGCGAACTGCGCGTCAGCCGAATCGCCCGGCGGCCATCTTGTTGTTGCCATGGCGGCACCCAATCCGGAGAGCCGTCTTAGCTAACGCGGCCGGAGAGCCAATCGCGTGTTAGATTCTATCGGTTGCTTCGTTTCACCGTCTCTCATTTTCCGCCGTTTGTGCGTTTGTGAGTGAGCGACAATGAAAGCAGCGACAGGAAATCGGAAGTTGAAGACTCTGCCGATCTAACGCGACCAAGATGGCGGCGCCCGGTGCCGTCGTTCCGGAGATACAGCGCTGCGAAAATTGCCGTTTTTTTCGTCATTTTGCGGAAATAATTTGTCACCTCAGCTGACGTAAACATTTTTCTTTGGCACTTCGCGATCGTTTTCGACGGGGAAACTTTGTAGACGCATAGAATATAAAACGTGCAATCCGAAAATGTGACTTCCGAAAAAACGATTTTTTCGTCACTTTTCGCCATCTGATCCCCGCGTCCCCCCTTAAACCAAGTGTGTCAAACGTGTTCCCTCACGTGACGAGGCGACTCGTGCTGCTGCGTGTCTGAGGAGGTGGAGGAGGTGCCGGCCGTCGGCAGCACCTCGGCGGGGCCTGCGGCCTCTTCCTCCGAGTGCGAGAGGATGCGGGAGATGTTGGAGAAGACGTGGCTGCGGTGCAGGAAGGCGTGGTCGGAGGGCATGAAGCGCAGCCGCCAGCACTGCATGGCCATCTGCTGCAGGGCGGCCCCAACGGGCAGGAAGACCATCAGGTCCGAGACGGTCTGCAGCAGCACGTGGAAGGCCGACCGCAGGGGCCCCAGGCACGCCTCGCCCGCCAGCGACATGTCCGACAGCGGGTGCTCGCAGGGGGCCTCCTTGTCCTGCTGTGGAGCGGGGGGGGAAAGAGGGGCCAGAGGGCGCTCCTTCATTCGTGCCAGCCACTTTCCCTTGTCAATTCGCCTCCGCCTGCTTCCCAACCGTCGGCAGCCCCACATTACTTGCATCCCCCACCAACTAACTGCCTATTGCTCCCATTATGTGTGCAGCCCAACTCCACATTCTTGTGATGTCCACAGAGGAGAGCTGTTGCCGCACTTCAGTGACTAAGATACAGCACACAAAATCCAAAGGAAGTGGCTTCCAAATGAGAACCCTCAACCCCACTCTCTGCTTGCAGCAGGCCGAATTGACAATCTAGCCTAACGATGCTCTCCTGTTTTCTAGCGAAAAGACGCTAAGGTGTCGCAGCTATGCAGCGCTGGGAACAGAGACTGGGAGACCACAGTAGAGAGGCGGCATACCTGTTCGGCAGGCTCTCTCTTGTGACCAGCGTTCTCCTTGTCTTCAATGTGCTCGTCCAGCCTGTCTGGGCCAGGAGGAGACAGGGCGGCCACCAGGCACCAGAGCAGGTCGTGCAGGCAGCTGGGCTGGGTCACATTGCGCAGGAGCCAGTTGAAGGCCTGGGGGGCAGGAAGAGGAAGAAGACGTTCAGTCACCCAGCCAGCCTCTTGTGTATCGTGCCATGTTTTCTGGGACTACCAGTAGTATGGCAACTGGCTCGGCTTCTTGAATAGTCCGTCCACTTATGAAGCTCGAAAATAAGCTCTGCCAGACAAGAAGAAGAAACAAAAAATACACCGAGCAATGCTGCTCTGAAACAAATCAATCGGGATTCGAGTATCTACAAGAAGTGAAATATCTTCAATGGCAAACAGGTATGCCACATAAACAGCAAGTCACTTTAAATGGGTGAATACTCGTGGGTTCCAAAACAGCTAGGACGCAGCAGGAGTGAAGGAGGCCTATTTTTGACAAGTCCCCCGGAAGGAAGCAAGCCTACCCGAAGGGACGTACCTGCATTGAGTAAATGCGGCAAGTTGCCTTCCTGAGTGACTGCTGGATGGCAAGCCTCATGCTCTCCAGGTCATGGCGCTGCAGGACAAACTGCATCACCGGCCGTTGAACAGTCAGGTCAGGGGCGCAGGCCTCAGGCTCCACCGAGACCAACTTCGTGAGGGCAGCTGATGGTTGGCACAGGATGGACGACATGCCTGTGACAGAAGGCAACAATGAAATGTAGTGCAGAAATTAAATGTGTGGGTAGACCTTGAAATGGCCAAATTACAACCAATAAAAGTTGAGGAAGCAGTCTCTAAGATGTGTCGTATAGGATAGCTTATAGATAGCAGCAAATGCAACCTGTGAACACTTGCTTCTTTTAAGTCAATTTTGCCTTCCATATTTTTTAATCGGGCTATAACTTTAAATCGACTCATTAGTCCGACTAAGCATCAGTGGTAGACACCTATGCAGTGCAAAACCGTGCAGATACAGTGCGGAAGATGTAAACAGATGCAGTGCAACATTTTCAATTCAGTGCTGCCACCCACCTTCGCTTCCACTGCTGTTGTTCCGTTTCCGTGGGACCACCACAGCACGTGCCTCCTGCATGGCCACTTCCGCCATGTCTTTCTCCGCCCAGTCCAGGTGAGTGAGCCCCACCGAGACAGACCGGTGGAACATCCTGCTGCTGCCAGCCTTGGCCCCCACAATGGGGCCCAGACCGGCCTCATCGTTCCTCTCGGCCACAAAGCCGTCTTCCGCTGCCTCATTTCCGTTCAGGGCAGCCACCGACTCCGCTTCCGCCTCAGCATTCTGCGAGCTGGACGTCCCCGGCTCAGACGGCACGAGGTCCTCACCAAAGGACAGTGCGTCCGCCGAGAGGCCCAGCATGTTGAAGTACTGGATGGGGCTGGCCGCCGCAAATGGGTTCGAGGGCAGCAGGGTTTCCCCTTCAGCGAGGCTGGGCAGGCCGCTCCGCCGCGACCTCATCCCGGAGCTGGACAGCTCCAGCAGGAACATGGCGTTGCTCTTCATGTTGTGGTGAACCGTATCCTGGGCAGGAGAGGCGACCCTTGCCACTGCTGGAATCGACCCGCTGCGGTGGCGACCCCCGAGGGAGGCACGCTGGCCCCCGCCTGCCTGGCACATCTTTTCCCGGCACCGGTCACAGATTAACTGCCAGCTGCCGCCACCAGGCCCGCCGCCGTCCCCAACACTGCCGGCCCAACCCCCACAAAAGCCCTTGATGCTGGCATTATCTCCACCAGCAAGATTGGGCTGCCGCACCTGGTATGGCGATGGCTGAACGCATGAGAGCCCACAGAGCTCACACAGTGCCTCTTGCTCGCTGCCTGCAGCACCGCCCAGCGAGCCGCGGCTGTTAACCACCGTTGAGCGGTAGCCGCGCTTCTTTTTGGTTTTGCGCCGCTCCGAGCCCCGGACAAATGCCTGCTCCAGGCGATGGAATGTCTTGCTGCCCGAGAACAGGCTTGGCAGAACCACCTGCTCCTTGATGGCCTGCTTGCACACGCTTGTCACCTGCTCCCACAGCAGCACGAGAAAGCGCAACGCCCGGGGCAAGTCCACGGTCACTTCGTTCCCGGCGGAGGAACAGCCCGCTTCTTGCGTCACCTGGTCCGAAGTGGTGGCCGGGGCGAATGCCCGCTTCGACTTGATGTTCTCGTTCAACGGCTCGTTGGACTGAAGGGTGTCGAGCTGCTGCAGCTGCAACAAGCTCGGCGATGTGACCTCAACAGAGTGCCGGAAGCGAGCTTTCTGCTCCCGCGTCAGAGGAGCAGCGGCTGCCACAGTTCTCTTGGTGATGCTTTTGCGCAGGTCCGGGTTGAACTTGAGGTACGAAGCGCAGGCCATGGCATCGTGGACCACTCCTTCGTGCCAGAGAAAAGCGGAGAAGACAGCCCGCAGGCACTCGGCCACAGAAGGGGACACGCCCTGCCGAAAGGGCTCGGCGGCTGCAGTTCGTTCGGGGGGCTGCTCCGAGTGGATGCGTTCCCGCTTGCTACGAAGCACATGCCGTATGCCAGCCTGGCCACTTCGTTCCCGCCGCGACATCTTTGGCGAGATCCGTGGGCTTTCTTCGCGGCTCGAGTTGCTGCCGATGCTGAAGTGGCCCTTCATACTCGCTGCCGCTCCCCCTTCCGGGCTGGTCTGGGTTCCCGTTTGAGCAAACGACTTCAGCGATGACGTCGGGGAAAGGCTTTCCTGGAAGTGGAAGTGGTTGAAAGTTTATTGTTCATATGAATTTTCTGCATGCGCAGCGATAGTTACCACGCTAAGTGCCACCTACCTTTTTGGGAGTGCCGGGAGTGCTTAGGGGACTGTCCGTGGTCCGCTGCGTAATGCAGCCAATGCAGCCTGTTGCTGAAGTGTCCCGAAGCTCCCGAAAAAAACTGCCGAGGTGGGAGCTGACACTGCTTTCACTGCGCAGAAATGCAAGGCGAACACTTCACTCCGGGGACCTCTTGCCAGATGACAAATTTAAGCATGTCATTGGTTCTCAACCTTGACAGCCCATGTTCATTTCCCCTCTGTGTTGTGGCAAACTTAAACAACCTCATCATTAAGTGGTAGCATTGAGTGCCTTGTGCTGAAGATTAAATGGAAACTTATATGCCTGCGAAAAATGATAAGCAAACTGTTGGTAAAAAATTGTGTAGAATACCAACCCAACCCAATTTCCCGCAAGCAGATCCTGTGAGAGAGAGAGAGAGAAAGCTCTTTTTAAAGAAGAAGGGCGAGAGGTTTGCCAGAATCTCTACACTGACATGCTACTCGGCGGGGGAATGGGTAGGGGAGGGTATAAAAGGCCCTATAGATAACAGGGCGGAAGAACGAGGAGAAAAGAAGTAAGAAAAAACACACACATCGTACAGTTTGTGGGAACAGTTCGATGAACGTCACAATCTCCGCAGTATGTCAAATCAGTTCAGTGACACCGATCTCGTCTAGGTATTCAAATAACGCCACTAGTGCTTTGCGTTGAGCTGAAGGGGAGGGCCATGGACCGAGGAGTACTTTTAAGCTGATCGGTTCTGGGCGTAGGTGCTCAATCTCCTGCTCCAAACGGCACCTTGCGAATATGTAAGCGGGGCACTCTAACAGTAGGTGTTCTACAGTTTCCGGCGATCCGCAGTTATCACAGTACGGATTCAAGGTTGCACCGAGTCGAAACAGGTATGTTTTCGTGAGCGCTGCATTGAGGCGTAATCGGTGGTATAAAGTTTCTAGCCGGCGCGTGATCACTCTGCAGCATTCACAGCATCCTAGCAACTGTGGTATCCACCGCAACGCATAGATCTCACCTAGCAACGATGATATTCGCAGCAGTTCCACATTCATATAACCAGGGTGATGTCAAGTTATGGGCTCAAACAATTTCAAACTAGGCAAGAAAACAAGAAGGTTAGTGAAAATCTGGGATAAAAGGAGAGAACAACTGGAACCATAAAAATGACAAATGCCCTTCAAGTCAGCACACCACCTTCCTTGATGACCCAATTAGCTCGCTTGACCCTTGCTTTGGCATCCCCTGGGAGCCTGTTAGTCTCCAGGTGCCGTTTCTTTCAGAGGCATAGCCAAAATTTATTATCAAGCATCGCTACTAACATACCACTTGTGGTAAATGTCCACTACACCCACAACAAAATAATGGCTACGACAATCAAATCGTGGCACTCCAGTGGTTCCATTGAAACGAGTTCTACCATACTTTGAAAATATTCCAAGTTCCCTAATACCGCTATCCGGTTCCATCTATATTACTTGCCTTGATATTTGGAACTCTCCAGCATTCACTTACCCCTAAAGGTAACCCAGCTGCCAATGCAGTCGGCAAGAAATTTTTGAACTCGTTTCAACTACTGTAAGCACAGCCACATGGATGACGCGGGTCCGTCGACAATGCTTTGGCTGATACACACCCCACCCTCACCTTTGAATTGAGCCCCTCCGTGGCGACGATGCCGCTGTTGCCTTGGAGAGGGAGCCCAACTCGCTCCAGCTTCCCTGTGTGCCACTCTTGACGGACCCCGAGTGGGGGGACCTCGAGTGGCTCAGTGCCCCTTCCGAGACCCCGAGGACAGAATCCGAGTACGAGCTGGGAACTAGGACGCCAGGAATGGGCACAGGACTCGACGTGGCGGGCTTGGAGTTGGCGGAAGACCGCCGCCGCCGAATGGGCGGTGTCGCCGGGGGCGTACCGGGCGGTGTGACGCCGTTTCCGTTGGCCTGGCTTTCCCCAATGGCTCGGACCAGATCCCGGACCGACACGCCCCGCAGTTCCGGTGGAATGGCTCGGGGTGGAGGGGGCGATGACTCGGCGCTGATCTGCCTCCGAGGCACCGGCGGCTGGGAGCAGGACATGCCCGTGGCAGAACCGCTCGAAGTGGGTGCCTCGGATCGCTCGGACATCGGTTCAGTGCGCTCCGAGTCTGCCAGCGCATTTGTGGACGTGGAGGGAGTTGAAGCTGCAATGAAAGGAAGGCACTCTTAGCAAGGATGTGCTCAGCTCTTGCCAACTAAACACTGACAGCAAGAACACACGCAAGAGTCTTTCTGAAAAGGATAGGGGGGGGGGGGAACATACTTGATGTGAAGGTCTGGTGCCTCTGTTCCCTTCTTGACGAGGCAACTATTCTGAGTCACCAGTGAGAGACATAGTGCCTTTTGACCCAGTCATTGTACCAGCACATCCAATAATTTGGATGTTTAAAGATCGAAAACAGCACTAAGACGGGACAAAGAAAAGGTGAGACAAGACTGGGGGCTGTCTTGTCTCACCTTTTCTTTGTCCTGCCTAAGCATTGTTTTTCATCTTTAAGTAAGTACCAACAAGCCTGCATTAACACCGTTTTCCTCTTGGATGTTTTGTCAGATCAGCAATGCTAAATGTAGCAACAGCAGCGTTGCACTGTTCAACTTCTTGACTTGGTGAAAAGTTGTGACCTAGCAGCAGCCACCTGGTCACCTATGTTGAGCGAGGCATTGCACTGCCCCCATGCCCTGCTCATGGCTGGTGGAAAGTACAAAGATCACTTGCACCCTGCTTCACTGTGAGCGTGCCGCTAGCAGTAAACATTACCACAGCAACGATATTACTGCCTTAACGTCACGACATTCATAATGTTCTCAGCTTAGTTTCCCTGTGGCTTAAAAGCTAACAGGACACACCAAGCCAGAGTAGGCCATTGCTGGCAGCTTCAGTTAGCAGTACTTGGTTTTGGACGAGTTAAGGGGGGACGCGGGTCTTAGAATGGTCAAAAATGGCCAAAATGTCGATTTTGAGAAAATCTAATTTTTGGAATAATTGTACCTTGAAGCACCTGCCTTCAAAATATTAACGCTAAATTCGATCGGGAAATACTCTAAAATCATGTTTTGAAATGCCTCGGGGGCCACGAAATGCCCCGAATCGGGCAAAAGTTGTTTCAAATTCCCGCGCGCGCTGTGGGCGAAGCAGCCGACCGATCGCCGCCATCTTGGTCTTGTTTTGAAGCTTGTTTCTTTGTGCGCATTCTGCGACACCTTAAAATGGCGTCGCTTGAGTAGAACGACCGCCCTTACCGGTTTTCCGAAGGTGCCTTCTGAGCCGCCGATTGGCTGCAGCGGGCGCGCGCGGTTTGAGTTCGTCGTGTGGCGCCTCCCATTGGTCTGCACCACTGCTACTCCAGTTTTTTTTTTGTTTTTTTTTTTTGCCATCATGGCGTCTGCTACCCGCGTCTGGCTGAGCCTGCTCTTGTGGCGCAGCGCTCGCTTAGAGTAGTTTTGATAGACATTTTCGCTGTGTCTTGGGATTCTTTCATCGCACACATTCGTGACTGATGCCAGGAGACGTACGTTTGAAGTGGACGACCCGTCATGCATACGGGAAGCGAAAGCGTCATCCGCCCGCGTAGTGCGACTTCGGGCCGCTCGACTCAGCCGGATGAAAATTGTTCGCCGCCTCGTATTGCTTCGCCTTTCCCATCGCCTGACCAACTACCTCGGTAATCCAGACCTGGTCCAAGCACGTTTTGTCGACTTGACACAAGGTATTACACGGCGGAGGAGATCGCCGCGCGTACGGAACACGCAGACGAGGTCAATCGCAGCATGGAGACCAAATCACCAACGCAGCAAAAAATCGACCTCCTTGATGTGGATCTGGTGCACTCGGAGGTAGAATCCAGCACAGATTTTGTCTTAGTGGATATGGCAATGCTGAAAGACCTTTTTGCGCACGTCGAGTGCGGCAAGTGTGGGCTTGCGGCGCCGGATTTGAGACCGCTGCCAGGCAGTACAGACTCGCCGTGAGGCTCCAGGTGACGTGCTCGGTTTACGAACATCGTGTGGAGTGTTTTTCGTCACCAAGGACCGAAGGATCTGGCAACATCACTCCTTTCGAGGTAAACATAACGGCCTTGAAAAGTATTCAAAGCATCGGAAAAGGGGTGTCTGCTCTGTCGGATTTTTGTGCTGGGATGAACTTATCCCACAGAGGCTAGCCTACACCTCAAGACGTTCCAAGAGCACTTGAAAAAGTGGTCCAGGTTTGCGAGGAGACTGCAGCAGCCTCTGAAGCAGATAGCTAGTGTGTGTGTCGTCACGGGCTTGTACAGGGACCTTGCTCGGCCGCCAAACAACATTGATGTCATGTTTGATGGCATGTGGATGACCAGGGGACGATCGTCACACATTGGAGTGGTACAGCAAGCCTTCTGCAACTTGTGAACCCCCCCACTTAAAAATTCAGTGTTGCGAAATCAAAGCTCAGTGTTTTGTCACAGGATCGCCCGAACGCTTCCTGCCATACTGCCATAGGCCAAAAAAGCTTGCCCTTCGGCTACTTTTTTTTTCCCCAAAAAAACATCACGTCGTTTGACCCCTGTATCCTCTGTGCCCTGCATTTGACCCCTGTATCCTCTCAAACTTCCTGCGCAAAAACCACGACTAAAATAGCCTCACCAAAGAACAAAAAAAAAATTCCCCCGCATTTCCCCGAAGGGGAGTATGAGGAAGTGCGAAGCACGGGGTGATGCTATGAGGGGGAGTTTGTTGAAGTTTGGTGGCATTTTGCCCGTTAGTTACATTAACACCCCCTCGTGATCACATTCGGCTTAACACGCCTCGTTTGTCCCTCTGCGGAAATGTTGGTGAATTAACGTGTATGTTCGAGAGGAGGAGCGCACCGCACCGCAGCGCACCGCAGCTGCGAAGCGCCGACCGGAGTGAAGGGAGAGGAGGCGCAGTCACATGAGAGAATGCAGAACTAGCGGGTTTGTAGTATCACGTGTACACCACGCAGTTATCAAGCCGCTATAACGCCGCTGAGTCGCCAACGCACGCCGCTGACGACGTAGTTTGAATGCGTTAAAGATATAAGGCGCGTTACTAACACTGATATCAACGTCGCGTCCGTGGCTTAGTCGGTAGAGCGTCGCGCTGCGGCCGCAAAGTCCGCAGATCGAAACCTGGCGCCGGATGCTGTTTTTTTTTTTATATAGTGTAGTGGCCTGGCTGGCGCGCCGAGAGAGGGTGTTGCGAGCTGGAGAGTAGTAAAGGGGCTTTAGGAGAGTAGGCGAGGGGGGAGAGGAGGCGCTATGCGAGCGCGACGATTCTGGCTCGCTTAAGAAGTGCATTCGCACTTATTCCTGGCCAATCTCCCACGTGGGTATGTGCCATGTCAGCGGCCAGGCAGCGCGCGCCCATCTCCCCCCGTTGCTAAGGAAGACGAAAAGCGCGCGCACCCGCAGCTGTTGCTATGCGGACGGCGGAAGGTTCGGGGTCGCTTATAAAGTGCATTCGCACTTAAAAAAGAGGGCATCTGAAGCAAGTTTCACCCTTCCCTCCTCCGCCGTACCCAATATTCTGGGTGCCAAAGTGCACTGTAATGATCGATGCCAGTTTACAAAGGACTGTTGCAGTTTTCACAACGCCAGCGAGACGACACCAGATTTCACAAGGCCAGCAAGACGCCAACCGATTTGAAGTCGATAAATTTTGCTGAATTCCTGATGGTGTACGTTACTTGGTCTCTGGTATCTCCAGTTGTAGTTGACATTTTTGGAATCCAAAGACAGATTTGGGAATGGGAAGAACGTGTCTTTGTTATACAGAAATACTGCAGTTACACTACTGACCGTTCATTTCATAACACATGGCCAAACTTCAAATGCAGTTTTCTCAGTTTCATATTTTTTGTCGTTTACGTCAGCCTTACGCAGCTTTTTGGAAACTTCTTTTTGCTTCATAAGGTTACACTTGGTACCGTTTTTTTCAGTACAACCTGAGGTACCCGATGACATTCTTCGTCTTTCTATTTAGGCCATGCATAATTAATGACTTGCAGTTATTTTGATGAGCCAAAATATTGAATACTGCCATCTTGTATACTTGACATATTTTTTTGGGGTGCCATGACTTTAGAGAAAAACGAAGAATGTCATCGGGTATGGGAACTCTCTGGCTATCAATTCATGTAATAAAAAGCTACAAAATGCAATGCAAAAGTTCATTAAAGCTGCGTAAGAAATTACCTAATTACGGTTTAGACTTTGCATGATAACTTTCAAACTAATAGCAGCAGCTCAAATATAATTGCATATTTGAAATCTACAGAGAAATATACATTTGTGTGCAAATTTTCATAGGTTTCTACCCATAAATAAAAAAGTTAGTTTTAAGACCCTCGTCCCCCCTTAAATTCCCATTAGTCTCTGTTATGCATCCACCACCATTTCACTGCCTCTTTTGCGTCTACTGCTTGTCTATTGCCAATCGTTGTGTCTTCATTAATTACCTTCCTGCTTGAAAACATCTGCGATTCTTTTTCACTCCCCTCCCCACTTCGATTCCCCATACACCAAGCAAGCCTTTAATTATGAAAACTCCTCTATCGTGATACACGTGATCAGTGGATTGCTGACAGACCTGAGAAAGCTAATGATAAATGTGGATTTTCTGCGGAGCCCCGCAAGAGCTGCCCGTTGGCAGGAAAAAGCGTGCCCACCTGGAGATCCGAATACAAAAGGACTAGCCGATCCAGATGAACCACCTTCTGGGTCTGAGGTGCCGCTCCCAAATGTAAACAGGCCTAGGCAGACAAGAGAAACAGGCAGAACGTGCACAAGCAATTAGATGAAGCAGGAGTAATACAGGCACTTCTACATTACTCGCTGTCCCAGAGTGGCTTAAAGGGACACTAAAAGGTGGAAACAAGTTGGCCTGTATCGGTAGGTTAAGTTCTGGGAACCCAAATTCCCCATTCTCGCAACTCACAGTTGTTTGGTAAGGCAGTTAATAAGGCAGAAAATGCCAGAAACATGAAAACGGGTGCCGATGCCCCGAGTGCTCTTGGTTACTATGGTTTGTGACGCCACAATATTTGTGCACGGCAAGAGCTCATTGGAGAAGGATCTATAAATGTTTTTCCTAAGACAAACAGTTCTGCAGTGGTTGAGCACATGAAATAAATGTAAATCAAAGCTTTCCATGAACTGGCGTAATTTAAAAAAAACACAGATAACAGATTTTATACACTGAGGCTGGTTGCTTCCCTCACGCTTGTCAGCCATCACACTTGCAGTTTCATTTTGGAAAAGCATTGGTGTGCAATTAGCGAAGACAATAAGCTACCATGGGGAACACCCGAGCTTCTCCAAGCAATATCTCCGGCAGTAAATGGCATAAGGGACAAGATGCACTGCAGGTGCTTAAGTGACTCGCCTGAGCTTCTAGTCCATTCTCCACTCATGGATGTTGCTATCGGTAAGGCATGCCCATACCAGGTTTGAACCTTATCACCTGTGAGAGGTTAGGGTACCTATTGGGGGTTATCTGGCTGATCCAAATTGGTGCTCTTCTATTTGCTGCGAGCCACTGTTGATAAATAACCTGTAAATCATGCGTGCACAGCTCTACCCTTCGTATGTTGGGGCCGGGCGAAGCTTCGGCCACGAAGTGACTGCATTTCACGCCAGGTTGGCTCGTCGCGTGAGAGAAGAGAATATGAGATGGACGTGATCGCCAGACGAGGTGAGATGAAGGCTCCTGCTTGAGCGACACCTAGCCAGGCAGCCGCTCTTACACAATATTCAAAACA
The DNA here is from genome assembly GCF_048455015.1 of Haemaphysalis longicornis. Classification (NCBI taxonomy): domain Eukaryota; kingdom Metazoa; phylum Arthropoda; class Arachnida; order Ixodida; family Ixodidae; genus Haemaphysalis; species Haemaphysalis longicornis. The sequence goes on along the minus strand of NW_027526335.1, from coordinate 18,886,443 downwards.
GCACTTGTTGCTGCTTTGTTCGTGGTCAGCATGAAGTCTAGGTGTACAGTGTAGGCGGGCACAACGGCCGCTGGAGCGATGAAAAGCATTTTTCGTTCAATGGGTGGCAAATAACAGAAGTGCAAGCCAGCCTCCTCGGTCAAAGAAACTTTCTCGGTGGTCAGCCATGCCCTGGTGACGTAAAAGCTACTGTGGCCAGCCTGACAGCGCCTAGCGCCAACCGCTGCTACTCTAGACCGCACCGGTGCCTCGCTCAAATTTGTGATGCGACGTCTACGTCACGAAAAAATTAAAGGGAAACGGGAGAGGGAAATGCCAGCTTTATTTACGGATTTCTCAGGAAATAACGCATCGTTGCTCGTCGAACAAAACCCGAGAGAGCTACGAAACGTATGATCTTTCAGTTAAAACAAAATTTCATTCAGCCTTTAGTGTCCCTTTAATAAGAAGAGCCACAGCAAAAGAATACCAGTGGTCAACCAAATAGGAAACACACAGCCAACACTAAGAGGTCGTGCGCACCACCGAGAGGACGTACCACCACGTTTATTACATCCAAAGCAGCTTTTTTAAAAAAGGCTTAACATGTCTAACAACGCCAACGTATTAGTTTTGGGCAAGCTGATATTTTGAAAACTATAAATGGACTGCAGCAAGAGCTTTGTGACTGTATTATGTGCAGCAGATACCCAAGGAGCTCTCACCTTGCATGGCAGCCCCAGGACCAAGCATCGACCGGTCTGCTCCAACGGAAGCAGGTGCGGTGAAATTGTATCCACGGGAGCGGGAGGCCACAGCATTCTGGGAACACCTGCAGGCAGGGTACCTTGGTCACTTAGATAACACAGCAACTCACACCCACAGAACCTCTGCACGTGCTGAATAAGTGCCACACACAGTGACTTCCTCATATGCAGCTATAGCAAGCTCGTACTCGGGGTCCAGCGTTGTTCAATGTACACAACTGAGTGTACACCCGCACCATTCATCGCAGCGCACACTTTCCAGGCCCCTGGATTACACATGGGGAAAGAGAAACACTATTTACACCACTGCCTTACAGTGCTGGCATGGAAGCATCCAGGTGTCTTTTACAGTCGAACTTGACTGTATCGAACTCATTTACATCAAATTATCCCTTATATCGAACTATTTCTAGACATGGTGTATTTAAAATGAGAATATATCGCAAAAATTATGTTTATATCGAACAAAAATGCCAGTGACTCCTGATATATCAAACTACCAATGCCCAGAAGTGCCCCCCTAAGTTGGCTTTCCCTCACGGCGGAAGAAAAATTTGCCGGCACACAAGTGGTTTAGCCCGGCCACTCATGGGCATTGGGTGTCTCATTCCCCCCTCCCTCCCTATCGTGGCTGCACCGCTGCACCATGTAGGGTGAGCCGTCACACCCCCCATGCAAAAAATGATCCTGGCCCGCCGGCTCCGCTTACTCAGACTGCCAATCACAGGCGAGATGTCTCCATGTTTTTCTCTTTTGTTTTGTGTGTGTTATTCGCGCTCTGTGAGCTTTCTTCTGAAGTGTAGCTGTGGTGGCTAGCGCTAGTGTCACTAAATAAATGCATATTTAGCGGCTCTAGCTAGCGCGTAGCAGCAGAATTTCCCTTTTGCCATGAAGCTGGCAATCATAAATCAAGACAGACGCGGTGAGAAGTCAAACGTCCCCGCTGCCCACGAGGTTTTGAAAAGTAGAGATTCCCGGGCAGACATTACGAAAGAACCCATCTGAAACTGCTTCAGAAGTGCCCGCTTGAACGTGCCAGTGACTACTGAAAATTAAAAGACATAATAAAGAAGGCGTCGACCACAAGAGAGAAGAAAACGACGACGTTTCGGCCCCCCGAATGGGAACGGGAACCCGAACGGGAAATGTCATTGTTTTATTTTCTCTTGTGGTCAGCGCCTTCTTTATTATGTCTTTCAATGTCATTCCCGACCAGACGGGTGTCCATCGAAGCCTCGATATTCATTACTGAAAATCCTGAGGAGTGCAACGAGGCCATTGCTGGTATTGCCGATGCATGGAGTGGCCGCCATTTCCAGATCAATGGTCGATGACTTTGCGAGCGTGGATGATGGTGTCACGACCGCGCGAGAGTTAAAGGAGGCAATGGTTTGGAAGACTGTCACTGGCATCGAACCGCGCACAAGTAAAAGTGGTCGCAACAAGGACAGCGACGTCGATACTTTTTCCACAACCCCTGAAGTGATTGGTGCACTCGCGCTAGTCTGGTGCTTCTTTGCAAATGTGAAAGGTTGCGGCCTCAGCTGCTTCTACTCTTTAGACGGTGTGGAGAAGTGCGTACTCTTGCAGGCAGCGAAGTTTTCCAAGAAGAAGAAGAAGATACAGCACTATTTCGTGCAAAAGTAAGGCAGGTTCATAAATAAATTTTTTCATAAATGGTATGCGCTTTTATGATGTCTAATTCCTTAGCTTGCTTATACCAACGTATCCTCTATACCAAAATAGCTTTTTTTTTGGGGGGGGGGGGGGGGGGGGGGGGTTCGATATAATCGCGTTTGACTGTACTACAGCCCATACTAAACATTCCAAATCAGAGTAGGGTGTGCAATCGCTCTCAAAGTGCTGTCACTACAGCCACCACTGAGGAACAGCATTGCATTGTGTTCTCAGTGCACTGCACCACTGTTGCATGCATGGCATTAATGATCCCTGTCTTCCCAATGACTTCCACCCACTCCTGTCCCCACCAGCTCTTTTCTCTTCTCACCTAATCCCTCCACCTTAAAGGGACACTGAAGTGAATTTGTCAAGCTTCTGTTTTTGCTAGCATTGCGTAGACTGGCTCAAAATACACACACTTTTCAGCATTTATCCGGTCGATGAGGCGATATTTATTTTATAAAGACTGAAAGAAGAAACTACCGTGCAAGGTCTGCGGCGGCCACACCAACTAAAGCAGTGACATCCATATAATGTGCTACTGTGATTGGACTAGTATGTCCAAGATTAGCCTTCAAACCAATTTCAGTTTTGGTTCTGTGAAAAACAACATGCTTTGCATTCGACGTTACCGTTGACTGGGCATTCTCAATACAGTTAAACCTCGATATAACGAACTTCAATATAACGAAATTCTCGATATAACAAAGTTACAAGGCACACACAATTTACTTCCCATTGGAAACCATGTATATTTTATCTCGATATAACGAAGCAAATGTTGCAGTAATTTCATTACAACGAAGTCTCTGAACTTGAAGAAAATTTACCCACAAGGACGATTTCCCCGTGATGACGTCTGAGGGGAAAGCGTTGGCAGCGCGCGCGACTTGGGTAATGCACGCGGCCGTGCCTCCCGGGGCGTGCAGCAAGCAAGGAAGAAGCAGCGAAATCCTCCCGCTGTTGCGAATGGGCAGGTTGCGACTCGCATCCCAGCTTGTCTCCGATGTTGGTTATCAGCCATCCTGACGCTGCCTCCGCTGTTAGGACTGGGCCCGCTCACCGCAGCCACCACTCTTGCGACTGGCCATCCGAGCGCAGCCACCGGTGTAGCGACGTTGCCTTGATCCGTCCGCTATCGACACAGCGTAGAGCAGAGCGAGGAAGTTCTCGAGTCGACGAAAAGTTGAAGCAACATTTATATGCAGGATGTACAAGGGTAAGCAAACGCGAGTCGGTCGTTCACCCGGTGCAGGATTCGGCCAAGCCGCAGCGATGCTGCATACCTCCTCCCCCCATGCTCCTTTGCTGCGACCCAAAGCACCCAAAGTGGCCTCCCTCTTTCTCGTGCCTTCGCATCACCTGGTGCGTTCTCTCGCCGCTTTTGTTGCCCGCATGCGACGCCGCCATGAGGGGCTGTAGGCCCGCTTGAGCAAAAAGCGGCGATCCTGGAAGCCGTTTCGAAAGGGAAAAAGAAGAGAGACGTTGCAGCTCGATTCGCGATATCACAAAGTACGCTGTCAACAATTTTAAAAGCTAAGGACGTGATTCTCAGCTCTGCAAAATGTGGTCGGTCAACATCGGCCGACGCGCCTGAAGCCGCTACTTGGCTGGAGAAGGAAATGCCGAAAATATTGACGCGATACCAGCCATCGGAAGTCTACAATGCGGACGAAACAGGATGTTTTTATCAGATGCTGCCGAATAGGACGCTAGCACTGAAAGGGAATGGGTGCCACGGCGGTAAGCAGAGTAAGCTGCGTACACGGCTCTTCTGTGCGTCAACATGGATGCCAGCGACAAGCGGGTGCGGGTGAAAGAAGGTCACGGACTACTTCCAGAGGAAATAAAGGAGTCATTGCTTTGGTAGGTACCGAATTTCGATGCAACGAAATTTCATTATAACGAAGCATAGTGCCGATTTTTACGACTTCGTTATATCGAGGTTTAACTGTATCTCAGTAATCAGCATACTGCACTTCTGCCATGTTGTCGGCTAAAAAATGCGTCAGATAAGCCTATCAGCCTGGCTTGGAATCGCAACAATAGCCGAGGCGTACGTAGAGGATGAATTCCCTCCGTGTCACTGGAGATGCTCAAATGCGATGCCCTTCCCCCCTTTTGGAGCTTGCCTGGATCGTGCCTGTATCGTAACAGGCATGTTCACACCAGGCCAAGGGTCGGCTTATGGTGCTTATAGCAGCACCATAAGCCAGTGCTTATAGCAGCACCACGCCAACGAGAACTTGCCAGCGTGTCAGTGTCAGTCTGCATGCGTTCTGCAAACACACTCGTGGAGCAATGAACGTTACCGTGCCAAAATGGTGAATTTACTATAGAAAACATTGCCCGAAAACAAATAAATCAACTAAAAAAAAAAAAAAAGAATACGTGCTATCGGGGATTTCAACTTGCGAAGTGCAAAACAATGTACCTAATGCTTTGCACCTAATCCAAACCTACCAGCCATAAGCCAGCGCTGTCAGCGATGGAAATATAAAGTATACAGTGAAATCTCAGTTATAACAAGCTTCAGGGGGCCGGGGTAAATTTCTCATTATTCTGAAAGGTCGTAGTGAAAAATCGCAAAATTCAAGAGGACAAATTACAGCGTAGACAATTTATAACGTAATCGCTTAGAGTGCGGGACCGGATATAAGGGGGTTTTCCTGGTCACCGGCAGGCCTCCCATAGAACTCTAAGCACAAGAGTACCGCTTATAATGTGGTGGCCCGAAGCACAATGCAGTTTATAGAGCGATTTTTTGATGGGTCCACTGATCGACCAGTGCAGCTGGAGCATCGTTCTAGGGTGGCAAAAAAAAAGAAGGAAAATGAATTCAGCCATTCAACGCAGCCCGCACTCCCTTCTTTCCTCTAACTTAGACATGGGCAGAAAAAAAAAGACACAGGCACTCTTTAGTTCATATGTTCCGTTTGCACTCACGTGATAACCACAACGGCCTTTGCTCTGAACACACATTGAAAAATAGCGTTTTGTCAGTTGCACTGCCGCTTTCTTTCAAAGTTATGTACCAGCCCACCCAAGTTTCATCTCTTGTGAGACAACCCCCGACGACCCACCTGTGGCCGCAGGCTCCGGCCGAGTCGTCGTCGTCGCTGTCTCCGCCCGACTGCATGAGCTCGGACTCGTGGTGCAGGTAGACCACCTCGGGCACCACCAGGGGCCCCGTGCGGGCCAGGGTCCAGCCCTCGCCCTCCGTGGTGAAGCAGTGCCGCTGCACGCTCTCCACGCTCAGCTGCAGCCACACTCCCTCCGCGGTGCACACCTGCGAGCCGCACAGACAATGCACTCAGGCACACGTCCCACTGCTCGGGAAGCCAGTGGATACAATCCGCAAAGAAAGAACGACGCTTGCTCTTTAAACTACTTGGTTGTTTTTCCTTACTGTGGTCGGTGGGCTAACACGGGATGCACTACAAACTCCTGAACAGAACTTCCGATAATTCAGTTCTCTCTCTCAACAATCGTTTCAACAGCTTCAAACGGCACACTTAGCTCCTGCTATAGTGCACAAGATCTAATGACAGTCTTCTTGCATCGCTGTATCAACCTTTGCAATGGTCGTGCCTGTCGCAGCAACATGCACCTGCCCTGCCACAGATTTTTTTTTTTTGTTTCGTCATGTTTTCTCCAAAATATCTGCACCCATTCAGTCACTTAAGAGGTGTTACGAATCGGCCAGCGCCGCCGTACTTTCCCGCTTCACTCCTCGGCTGTGCGACGAAGCCACTACGTGCGCCTTTCGTCAGGCGCCACCATGTCGGTGACTCATCATTCAAGTTTCGACAAGCCGGGCCAGACGCCTTCGCTTTCAACGCGCTTCAAACTCCGGCAGTTGCCAGCGGCGCGCCGAGACTTGTTCAAGGACACAGAGGCCCCGTGATATCAGCGGAGTCCTCCTCTCCCCTCTCTCGGACTCAACGGGCGCCGAGGATACCGACTGTTTACGAACTCTGGAAAGAGCGTTGTGTGTGTCTGCGATTCTTGTGGCGTGCGCAAAATGTAGAGGGAAGGCTGTTTGACCGTTACCGCTTTTGGGTATAAATAGAGCAGCGCAAGCGCTTTAATCCATTCCTGTTAGAGCAGCGAATCCATGCTGTCACTCTGCTCGAGTCCGGTATTGTAACCTCACCCGTCGGGGCATTGTTCTTTGGCTTCGGCTCACCTCTCGCTATGAAGTAAACAGTTACGTTGGCCAACAGCTCTGGACCTCTTCCCGGCTGCAGTCGGCCCACCCGGTCGCAACAACTGGCTGGCAGTGGTGGGATGGCAACTTCGTAACACCTGGAGCCAGCGGTGCGAGATCCAACACCACGGACGTCGAGGCGGCTTCGGACTTCGCAGAATTCACGGCGGTCAATGGTGAGTGCGGGACTTTTCTTCACTGAGTTTTACCAGGCTTCTGAGGATAGCTGGTAGGGCGTGTGTTTTTGTCGCGTGGGTTATTCGCGCAAAACATTTTTTGGAGCAGTGGGAAAGCAGTACTCCAAACCGGCCATGAATTTGAAGGCGTTGAAAAAACCGCAGTTGTTGGAGCTTGCTAAAGAGTTGCGCTTGGATGTTACCTACGCGCTGAGAAAGCCAGAGCTGATGCAGGCTATACTTGCTGTCGGGGCTGACGATGAGGAGCTGTCGGAATACATTGAGCTGGTCAATGGCAGGGAGACCGCGAAACGTCAGGCCGCCGAGGCGGAGGCTGAGCGCCAGCGTGAGGAACGCGAGGAGAGAAAGCGAGCACAGGAGCTCGAGAGGCAGAAACAAGAACAGGAACGCGAGGAAAGAAAACCACAGCACGAGGAAAAGATGCGATGGTACGACCTCGAGCTCGAGAGCCTCGAACGGGAAAGAAAGGAGCTCGAGGGAGAGAGACTCCAATGGGAGAACAAGAACCTAGACCACGAAATTCAACTCGAGCAGGAAGAAGTGAAGCCTGAGTTTGAGTTGTTGCTCAAAAAAGACCTCGTTGTCGAGGAAAGCACCGTGCCAGCGCTGCTAGTAGCAGACGCTCGGGAGCGCAAGTCGGAAGCGACGGTTGCGGCCCCGCAGCGCGGCGAGGTGGCTGAGAGAGATAGCGGAGATAGCGCATTTCTGGAGGCTCTCGACAGAGGGCAATGTAAGTCCACTGAGAGTGGAAATGTGTCTGTGTTGGTTTCGGAAATCTCGGCAAGGTGTTTAGATGGTTCGAATTTGCGGGAGGCCTTGGAAACGGCTACCGACTTGAAAGTGAACATTTCGCGAGATAGCGAGGCTTCGCTGGAGTGCGTAAACCATGAGGCTACCGAAAGGCAACACGAGTCCGCTGAAACGGAGGTTGTTTCTTCGGACGGCGGCAGTCCAGAAGAGACCGACGTTGTGGCAAAGCCTGCTGCCGAGGCAGTGAACGGTTTGCACGGTTCAGTTGGGAGAAATGACAATCTCGCCACTCAGCAAGTCGATTCCGTCCTGCCACCAGCTCAGGTAACCAACCTCGAGCAACGGCCAGCCGAGCTCGTACAGATGCAGGTGTCGCGGGCGGCTGAGCCGTCTTTTGAGACAGGCCAGCTTAGTTGTAGTGTAGTTCTGGCAGTGAGGAAGGAGAACGGGAACACGCTTCGGTCTTCGCAAGCTGAGGCTGCCGCCGAAAGCGCGAGAGACGACAAGGTAGTGACTGTTGGGAACTACAAGCACTACAAGGTGTCTAAAGAGCTCCTCGTGCCCTTGTCACTCCCAGCTGAAGCTCCCGATGATAGGCCAGCATCGGCTGAGCTAGTTGAGAATCTGGTGTCGCCTGTGGCTGAGCCGAAGTCGGGAACCGACCAGCCAAGGGGAAAGAACGAAGACGCGTTCCGACGTTTGCTTGCCGAACGCGTTCGTGAAAAGGCGAGCAACGAGGAGAGTGAAAAAAATTACGCCCACCTCCCCTTGCGGGAACCCTGGTGTGATGCGATGCTGAAGGGGGTTCCATTGGCGTCGCATCAAGCAATCGTCGGGTACGGCAAGAGAGCAAGCGCAAGTGCAAGTGCGGACGACCGTCGACTGAGAGACCGGCCGGAGCACGGCACTCCGCTTCTATGCGCAGCGCGCCCGAAGGAGAGGAGACCGCGGAGAGAGAGAGAGTACTGCACATGCGCACAGTGCGCAGCCGCGCGCAGCGCGACCGCAGATGTTGGGAGAGAGTGTTCGCTATCGGAGAGAGGAGAGGAGGCGAGCGGAGGAGAGACGCAGCTGTGCGGACGCGGACGACGGACGCACGCAGGACAGGGCCGCCAACAAGAGATGCTCCTCAGCGTCGCATTTAAAACTTCCGCGCGTACTTGTGCCGCATGTTTCAGTGCGGCCACGCCCAGGGGCAAAGCCGTGAGCTCGCATCGCGCCAAGGGAACGCCGCCTCCAAGAAGGAGTGCGCGCCTAACGTATTAACGGTGGAAAATCCCGCTCGCTCCTCCGCGCGCTCGACTGTTGTCGAAAAGAACGGCCGGTGTCCCCTCACGCGGTCGCAGCAGCGTTCAGAGAACGGGAGCACCTAAAGTACGGTACAAACAGGGGAAAGCTCAGGGCAATGACGTGAGCTTAAATCGCAGCTCTCGGTGCGAGAAGTGGCCTGTAGACGCATGACTTTCTCAAGTTCATTGTTTTTCCTGACGCAGGTTTCACCCTTTATGATTACGTTTCTTTTTGTGTGACACATTTCCCATCACGCGAAATGTCACCTTTCAAGTTTGTGCACTTGTCTAAAGTACTGCTGGGCTAAAATATAACTAGAGTAGTTAGTTATTCGCGTATTTTTTTCGCAACTAGAAGCCTGGTAGATTGATTGATTGATTGATTGTAGGGTTTAACGCGCCGACGCAACGCAGGCGATGAGGCGCGCCGTAGTGGAGGGCTCCGGATTAATTTTGACCACCTGGGGATCTTTATCGTGCGCCGAAATCTCGTACACACGGGCGTTTTTGCTTTTCACCTCCATCAGAAAAGTGACCGTCGCGGCCGGGAATCGAACCCGCGACCTCGTGCTCAGCAGCGCAACGCCTTAGCCACTGAGCCACCGCGGCGGGTAAAAGCCTGGTAGATCTTCAGTGTGGATTTGTCTTCGCACTTGCCAGCGGCGATGCGGTTGTATCTTCCTGTGTTGTTCTGTTGCTTGCCTGACCAAGTCAGAGATGTTCTTGGGGAACCACTACTCGTCCCGTGACCGGCCCGGTGAAGCTCCAGCACGGTGTCGTACAGCCCAGGCCTGGAGTTGAGCGTCTGCCGAGCACTTCACTTCGAAAGCATCCCTCCGGACAACGGTTGAAGACCCTTAGCCATCGGGATCTCGGACCCCCGGCGGAGAAGCTGTTACGAATCGGCCAGCGCCGCCGTACTTTCCCGCATCACTCCTCGGCTGTGTGGCGAAGCCACTACGTGCACCTTTCGTCAGGCGCCACCATGTCGGTGACTCATCATTCAAGTTTCGACAAGCCGGGCCAGACGCCTCACTTTCAACGCGCTTCAAACTCCGGCGGTTGCCAGCGGCGCGCCGAGACTTGTTCAAGGACACAGAGGCCCCGTGATCTCAGTGGAGTCCTCCTCTCTCCCCTCTCTCGGACTCAACGTGCGCCGAGGCTACCGACTGCTTACGAACTCTGGAAAGAGCGTTATGTGTGTCTGTGATTCTTGTAGCATGCGCAAAATGTAGAGGGAAGGCTGTTTGACCGTTACCACTTTTGGGTATAAACAGAGCTGCGCAAGCGCTATAATCCATTCCTGTTAGAGCAGCGAATCCATGCTGTCACTCTGCTCAAGTCCTGTATTGTAACCTTGCCCGTCGGGGCATTGTTTTTTTTGGCTTCGGCTCACCTCTCGCTATGAAGTAAACAGTTACGTTAGCCTACGGCTTTTGGACTTCTTCACGGCTGCAACAGCGGCTGGCCACTCGCATCATATGCGCTACCACTCGCATGTCGGAGGCCACGGAGCTCGAATCGGGTGACAAGTAAAACCACTTTTGTTATTTATGGACCAAATTCAATCAAATTAGGAGCATTTATGTAGTTAACTATCCAAATAACAAAACTGAAATCAGTTTAAAAGTATCTGCTATAACTTATGAGTTATGAGACTAATTACCTTCACAGAGTCGCCCCAAGATTAATTAACTAACTAGTCAAGAATTCAACAAAATTTTTATGTCAGTAAGACCAGGAAGGTCTATGATGTTCAAGGAAGCTATTAGATTACCACTTTATTTCCTTTAGGTATCCAGAAAGAAAGAGAGAAGTTTCACTTTCTTTTCGACATGAAGCCATTTCTGATTTCAAAAGGAAGGTGAAACCTTTCTTGTTATTTTTTTATGCCTAAAGGATATAATGCAATAATCTAATAGCTTCCTTGCACAGGATAGACGTTCCTGATCACACTGACAAAAAATATTGTTGACTTCTTGCCTAATTAGTAGGGGTGTGCGAATATCAAATTTTTCGAATTCGAATCGAATACGAATATCTAGCTTCGAATATCGAATCGAATATCGAATAATTAAGGGCGAATGTGGCTTTCGAAATCAACCTCTTGATTTCTTTGTGAATTTCGATGAAAATTTGCACAGCAACCGGAAATGCTTTTTTGGTAACAACATAAAAATTTCAAAGTAATATTTTGAAAACTTCTTTATTTATAAAATTTTCTTTCTGTCCATTTTGTACCGAGCTTGAGTGGCCTATAAAACATGATAGAAAGCTTGTTCAAAACACTTTGCACTTCCAAATGAATGGACGAGGTCTTGACAGTCTTAGATTTTTTATTAGAACACAACTTTTTTTAGTTTTTCATTTTTTAGAGGTGAATGTACAACAGGCATATAGACAATGAATGACCATTTGAATAAAAAATTCACCAAAAGTAAACCTGAAAAACCACGAGTGTCACAACCTGAACTGTTGATCAAGGAATGAACAAGAGACGTAGGTAGCAAAACAAGAGACGTAGGTAGCAAAAAAAAAAACTTTTGAGAAAACGGATTCCGAAGTCGAAAAATAGATTTCATTCATCAAAAGTCGCCAGGGTTGTAGCCTTTCATAATTTTTTAACACGGGGCTTTTGGAATGCCTTGCCTTAAAATTGGAGTGCCTTTTGCACCCTTCTTTTTTTTCCATAAAACATCAATTGCAGCTTCTCTGTGAAGCGTACACAGCCCAGTTTGCGGGCCAAGGGGGGGGGGAGACGGCTTGAAATGCAAAGTAGGTTAGCTGGTTGCTTGTACTGAACTGCAAAACTTCCCTCTGCAGTGACCATGGCAACAAATTAAGCACTCTTTTGTTTTCCTTCAATTTGAAAACTGAGCTTTGACTTATTTTATGCTTCTTATCATTGCCTGAAGCAGCAGCTTATGTGCAGGCGTTCAGTGCCAAAAGTTTACATACCACAAGGGTACAAATGAGCTACTTTGAAGCTTGGTATAATATTTTTCATAACTCCAACTTCAATATTTGGACATTTTTTGGTACTCTTAAAATTGAGGGCATCCAATATTCCTCGCAGCACAGCCACTATGCACTAAACTATAGACGTGTGCATTGTATTAATAATTTCCAAAAAAATAAATAAAATCAATTTTTAAATTCAACTACTGTAAGGTACATTTTTAACGCTGTCAACACGTTCTTATTCCTAACTCAGACCTGTTTTCATGATTATTCGAAGTGCGCGGGAAACGTTTCGCAAGAAAGTGATATGGCTCACCCTCATCGCGGCGCTCATACACCGGAACATGTCATCCTTTGTTTACCCCTGACATGGCCCGTCAGGTCGCTCTTACGATTAAATCTAAAATCACAGGCATTAATTACAACTACTGGAGTTCAATCGTACCAGGTTGCGTAGTCAGGCGATGCTCCAACGCGCAGCGGCTACGCCGTGCGCGCCGAAGCTTTTGGTGCGTCGCCCGTTTCTTTCCCAAGGCTAGCGAGACTACTGCCAAGCTTAGCAATAACTAAGCGTGTAAGCATCGCAAATAAGGCGAAAAGTTCACTGCGCGAACCGCTATCACAAGCGCGCACACCGCGTTTCCCCCCTCCAGGGTAAAGACTCGCGCCCCACGAAAAGCGTTGGGTGACCGATCTGCCTTTCCAGCCACGCAACTTCCCGTAATATGGCTTGTGATCTCAGGCATTCCCATCGCGATAATGTCTCTGTTGAATACCACCGCAGATACCATGATTGAACAGAAACTTTGCCGAGCGAAGCGGTGCAAATGAACTCAGAAACGCGCATTACGCAATTCAGGTGGCCGCCATCTTGAAATGCCGCAGCGACGCCCAATCAGGAGGGCCGTTTCCACGTGCGCAGTCAGAAAGGCCAACCCCGCTTCAGCATCTATATCTCACTTCGTTTGTGCGCCTTTATTTTTCTGCCATTCGTGCGTTTGTGAATGAACGAAGATAAAAGAGAAGGTAAAGACCGGAAAGAGGATCGCTCGGCCGATCCAATGGTACCAAAATGGCCGCGCTCGGTGGCACCGTTGCGGAGATACAGCGCTCCGAGAATTGCCGTTTTTTTGCACATTTGCCCTGACATTTTGCCACCGCCCATTCGCGCTGTCATTGTGCCACAAATTTGCGACGGTTTTCGTAAGATGAAAGACGCGTCCCCACTTAAACTATTCAACCAAAATATTCGATAATAGCCGATTATTCGAACCCGTTCGAATATTCGAAACAATTCGAATACATAGTTTTCGAAGCGAATACGAATATATCATATTTAATATTCGAGTAATATTCGAAATTTTCGAATATTCGCACACCCCTACTAATTAGTTAATTATGCTGAAAGCAACTTTCAGTTAATTAGTCTTGTAACTTAAAAAGTACAGAAGGTATCCTTAGACCAATTTATGTTTTGTTGTTAGAATGGTTAGCTACATAAATGCGCCTAATTTCATTAAATTTGGTTCATAAATAAAAAAGTAGTTTTACTTGCCACGTCCCCCCGTAAGTCTTCAGTACACATGTTAGTCACCCTATACAGCCCGCCTCCTGGACAAATTTCGACTGGTGGGCACCCGTCTGTTTTTGGGAACTGGATCACTGCTCAATGGCCACCTGGGACTCCCTACCCACCAACCATGCTGTCAATGGAATCTAACATAAACCAGAGATGCATGCCCAATTACCTCTCGCTTGCTCATGCTGTGGCATGAGCTTATAACAATAAATGCAACGCCCTCGAATTCCTTGCATTCAGTTCTACGTATCATGGCAAAAATGAGTTTCAAAGAAATTTGTAACAAGGAAGTGTAACAGAAGTGTGTGATAAAGGTAAGTGGCTGAAGCTGCTGTCGCGTAATTTATGTTTGGGAGCTGACACAACAATGAAGCCCCTCTGTTGCAAGGCATGCCATAGTGACAACTTCAAATTATTTCAAACTGCTTGAGCCGCAAGTTCATGCTTCAAACCATGTACTATGTGTTTTATGTCTCCTTATTTATGTAAGACTACGATGAAATCAAACTTGCAACGACAAGACCCGGAGAACTAGGCTGGCACATTGGCCACAGTGCAGATTCAAAACGTAAACTGAAATATAAAAGATGGTTACAGTTTGTGCTCCCCTAGGAAGGGGCTTGCTTTGGAACTACAGCCAGCCAAAGAGTACCCCTTTGCAACGCACAAGAAGCATGCTGACACGAAAAGATCACCGAGTTCTAATCTAAGTGCATACACTAGGTACACTTTTTTACAAATCCAGGTTGACACCAATAGACAGAAGAGTGCCTGGTTGCGGTAATGCTTAGTTGAACCAGCCCTAAAAAATTGGGGAATCAAGGTGGTGCTGAAAGGCACGAATGAGCAACAGTAGCAAGCTGTGCCCCTCACCTCTTCAGTGGCGATGATTGTGTTGCCCATGACTAGCATTCCGACTGGGGGAGCCTTGAGGCTTGGCTTGCTGCGAATGTTGTGTCCAGAGGCCCCGCAGCGAACCACCTGGTACATGCCGGGCCCTGAAAAATCCAATGATCAAGCAATGCCACGTGCCAGGCATCAGAGGCAGCGAGCAATCAGAGTGCTGCATGAACACAGAGAGGTAGCAGCTAGCCAAGAAATTTGCTAAACCATACTGAGCGTTTCATGGTTGGCTGTAATACAGTGTAGACCGCTTATAACACGTCGTGAGAGCAGCAAAAATCCACACTATACGCAGTACCGCACTATACACAAAACATGCGTGAATCCAATCATATTGGAAGCTACCGTTCAATCAACCTCTTTTTATCATCACTCAAACGAACACTCCTTAAAAACAGAGGTACCGTCTTTATTTCATCTTCTTTTTCGGCATCAGACGCTGCCGCACGGCCTTACATACCGCGAGCACGGCTTTAACTTGTACTTTGTGCTATGCTTTGATGGATCTATGTTTGTTAGCGTCTAGAACAGATGCCACAGAGGGGGAAGCAGCCCGGCTTATGCTGGCAAGATAGCGTGATAAGAACGCAAAATTGGATTTTTTTTTCCTCGCCACCTTGTGTTTAGGATGCCAAAGGTGGTTGCTTATCAGCACAGCGTACAGGTCGTGGAAACCTCTGGCGTCGCGGCTCGGCTCGCTATTTCCAGATGTTTGAAAAAGAGAAAGGTGGTTCCTTCTCTGCACAAGGTTCCAATCGCAACAACTTACCCCGCCCGGAGGGGGGAATGTCGCTATATCCAGAGGTGTGCCAAGAGCATGCAGGGGTGAGACAGCTGAATCAGATTTGGGAGCAGTTTCTGCAGCAGCGAAATCTCGATTTTGGAGCAGAAGAACCTTGATTTGGAGCAGAAGGACGACATTTATTTTGTCACCTTAAGAGCCTAAAAATCAAATTTTTGGCAACGAGGGGTTGGGGAGAGTGCACTTCGGTTTTGAACGTACAGTAGAATCTCGATGATACGATTCTGGGTGATACGAATTTCGGGATGATACGAATTTCCGAAAAGTCCCGGCAAAATTGCATTGTTTGCAATAGGAAAAATTTCGGCTGTTACGAACGGACCTGCGCGGCCCGGCGGATGATACGAACGAGCCGGCGAGGCGCCCGACTGCCGAACAAGCAAGTGACGGCTCTCTCTCCCCATTTGTCACTCTTCTTTCTCCAGAAACGGCCGGGCTGTTGTTTTCTGCTCGCGAAAACGCGCCCCGCACGCCCCATGCGCGCCGCGAAACCTCTCGCACGCTGCGCGCGCCGCGGCCGGCGGCGGTAACATGGCGGCGGCTTCGGCCGCGAAGTGGCACGGCCGCTTGAGCGACTGCATCTAGCCGCTCTTTAAAATGCCGCTCAAGGCAGACACGAAGTTTCTTGTGCAGTAAAGGAGCTGATAACGTGTGTGAAAACGGTACTATAAAACACAATTCGCGCCGCTAGTGAAAGCGCCCATAAAATATCTGCCGGAGTGCTAAGCCTAAACATCTCGGGCGGAGCCAGCGGGCTGTCTCGAGCGTTTCGCAAGTCGTCAGCGTCTTTTTCTGACCGAGGTAGGAGATACCGCGGGCGCGAAATCGTCAATGCGGCCTTGAAAATACAGCGCGCGCAAAGCCGAGGCGTGCGAATCGCGTGCGAAAACGCACCATGCGGTTCACGCTTGACTGTTGCGGCTTGTAGCGAGCTTGGTCACCGGGAGTGAGGAGACAAGCGCGAAGCTAGGCGAAGCGTTACGCGCTCCAGAAAGGACTGCTTTGTGACGTGGGGGTTTAAAAAAAGCAGAAAAAATCACAGATTTGTTCACGCGAAAGTAAGAAAAGAAATAAACGAAAACTTTTTTCAGCGCTCAATTTTTTGGTCTGTGTTGGTTCATACGAATTTCGGATGATACGAATATTTTTCGCGGTCCCGCGAGATTCGTATCATCGAGATTCTACTGTACATAACACTGAAACAGCCTTTCAATAAAGTTTTTTTTCTGCCAGAGTATCACAAGATACGAACTGCACTACCCTTTTACATACCATTTTTAAATTATTAGGCTCTATGCATGGATAGCGTGGAGGGCCGTTGAAAATATTGAATTGAAAAACTAAGCAATCGTAAGGCATTTTTACTATCATGTGATCGCCAAAATTATTGTTTTTGTAATTGCAAACGCGGCTTTAATCAGAAGTGCAGAGCCATGGCAAAAGTTGCGCAAAGCGAGGTGACAGCCTTCGCACTCCACCAGCCCTCCTATTTCAACCTCCATGGTGCACGTTCACTCCGATAGTAATTTAACATTGCTATGTTTAGCCAGCTCCCTTTTCACATTAAAATGCACTTGAGATAGGTGAACCATTACTATTAGCGTGCAATAACAGCCCCTCTCGCTATCAGACACTGCTTGAACATTTTCCGGAGGTGTAGCCTGCGCCGCTACTTCTGTAGTGTTGATTGTCCGTTTTCACGCCGCTCGCAAGCCCGCTATCAAAGACAGCAATAACTCACCGTTTTATAGCACCGCAATAAGTCCGAAATTTCACTTTAACAATGCACTGTGCCTCACACTCAAGGTTGAAACACGGCAAATTCGCGGTCACCATGTTGTTTTTGATGAACTCCCTTCTTTCGAGTCGCACAGCTTCCCGCAACAGACCAAGCGACTGAATGTAAACCCAGCCACCCCCTAACCAAAACCATGGTAGAAATCGGCGAAGAGCACTTTGCCTGAACCACAAGCAACTTCTTCCCCCGGCTGCCATGTTTTCCAACCTCTACCACACCAAGATGTGTCGTTCCGGAGATACAGTGCTCCGAAAATTAGCGTTTTTTCACCAACTTGCACAAGTAGTTTGTCGCCTCAGTACACATAAGTATTTTTTCTATAGGACTTTGCAATCGTTTTCGATGGGAAAACTTTAAAAACTTATAACATGTGCAACCCGACATTGTGACTTTCGAAAAAAATATTGCAGGGACAATTTTATGCGGCCTTTTATTGAATGAACAATTAATAAAGCCTTGACAAACAGCATCACCTTGGGGGTGCTGGAAAATTAGGCTGTCAATAAGCATTTTTTCCCACTGAAACTGGCAGGAGAATTAAAATCCTTGGCTCTCAGACTTCTGGAGCAGTTTGGCGCAATTTTTGCAATTCTCAAGCTTTCGGAGCAGCCTGGTGCAGGAAAACAAATTTGTATCAAAACTGCGCAATATGCGCAGCTGTTTCACCCCTGAGCATGGATTAGCACGCGAGTGCAAATGGAACACGCAAACTGAAGGGTGCCTATTTCTTGTTTTCTGTGTCTTTAGAGGAGAGAAGGGAGCGTGGGCTGTGTCGAATGACTGAATCCATCTTTTTTCTTCCTTCTCCTTCTTTTCTTGCTTTTTTTTTTTTTGCGACCCTAAAATGGTGCCCCAGCTGCACCGGTCGATCGGCAGACCCGCCAAAAAACCCACTATAAACAGTATTGTGCTCCGAGCAACCGCGTTATAAGCGGTACGCTTATGCATTGAGTTCTATGGGAGGCAAACCAGTGGCCAGGAAAACCCGTGTTATATCCGGTCCCGCACTATAAGCGGTTACGTTATAAATGGTCTACAGGTAGAGAAACCAGGTAGCAATAGGTACAGAACCTAGGTATCAAAATAGACTTTGAAAAGAAAAAACAAAAACAAAAATTACAGTGAGTATGAACCCATAACAGAACACTCGCTGTCCCCCTTATTTGCTCAACATGATCTATTCATTACACCATTTTTTTCCAGCGTGGGTGGGGGTGGACATAGACAGCGAAGGCATTTCAACGTGCAAGCACATAAACACTATCTCCTTCACTCCAGGTATATGTGCTCACTACAAAACGGAGCAGAGTGCGCCGCTGTCCACTGACCATGCCTGGTGACCTGAGCTGGCTGCTGTGCCGGTGGCTGCTGCCGCTGCTGCAGCAGCGGCTGCTGCGGGGGCTGCTCGAGGTGGTTGTGGAGCTGGGGCTGCACTGGGGGCTGCTTGGCCTCCTTGGGGTCCTTCTTCTTGGGGGAGGAGGAGCTCCTGCTGGGGAACAGCTCGTCCCGGGACGACTTGCACTCCTGCCAGAGGGACGAGGCGGCGTCAGTCTTCCGAGACAGCATATATGTGTGCGCCTGGATGCTCACCTCAAAGGGAACCAGCAGGGTTTTGCCGACATGCTGGTTGTACTGCAGGCACCACGCCTCAGAGTACCCGTTCTGGCAGTAGTTCTTGATGGTCTCGGGGCTCAGCCGTACCCACACACCGTCGTCGTTGTGCAACTGAAAGATGATGCCGGCTTTGGGTCTCACATGAACTTTGCTCAGGCACAAAACAAAGAGCAGAGAGGCAGCCAAGATGAAAGCTTACTTCCCCTGTGCTGTACTTACAATGTATTCGTTTTCCTCCCCCTCATCCTCCTCCTCATCATCACCAGCCTGTCTACACCCACTGCAGGGCAAAGGCCTCTCCCATATATCTCCAATTACCCCGGTCCTGCGCTAACTGCGACCAATTTATCCCCGCAAACTTCTTGATCTCATCTGCCCACCTAACTTTCTGCCGCCCCGTGCCACGCTTGCCTTCACTAGGGATCCACTGTCACCCTTAATGACCAACGGTTATCTTGCCTTCGCATTATATGCTCTGCCCCCGCCCGTTTCCTTCACCCAGCTATGGGCACAAGGGCAACACGAAGCTTGCCGCTAGTGTCACTAGATAAGGTTACAGAGTATCGGCACTCTTTTCTCCTATTGTTCCGTGCCGCCCCCATGATCATTGGTCAGTTTGCATCACGTGACATTTGTTTACACTGCGACGGTTCATGGGCACCAATATACTGCTGTTTATGCGTTTCAATCGGTAAACTCTGGTAGACTTAGCTTGTCCTCCCTGCTCTGCAGCTGCGCGCGACTGACGTCACTACGAACGCGAATCAAAGATAACGCATGTAGCAGCAATTCATCAGCAGAAGTCTGTCCAAAAATGCCGTTTCGCTGCATCTTCGGCTCTGTTGACAAGTGACCCGGTCGAAGTTAGCGGCAAGGCCGTAGAAGCGGCAATCTTGCGACACTGATAAACACCAAGGCGACTACCTCACGTGCCTCAGTGGCGGTACTCTGATAGCTTATCTAGTGACACTAGTCGCCCCTGTGACTTCGCATCCCATTCATGGCCAGAAACTGCCTCGTGCAGTACCTAGGTGGGGCAGACACTGCGCAACTTGTAGAGTTTGCAGGGTTTGTTTTAGCATGTAGTTCTGATACTCCTGACAGACTGCATCAATTCCACCACACAAAAAAAAAAAAAAATCCAAACATTTAAGTGAAGCAGCAACTGCCCCAGGAATTATTAACGGACACAGCTGTGCCATTTGGGCAAACACGTTGGCCTTGCATCACCAGGGAGCAACATATAAAAAGGGGAAAGCAAAAAAATACACACTATCTTAATGAATACTAGGAAAACGCACTGTCTTCATTAATCTAGTGCTTAACCCAAAAGCAGTACACAAGGGAAATTATGTGAGACGCCAACAGCACAACGCGACTGGTCCCATGTAAGAAGCCAACGAGCTTAGATATGACGAAAGATGAAGCACAATACGTAACTGCTCTGCCAATATCAAACAGAAAGACCATAAAAGGGACTTAAAACCGACTTTTCCTCATAAGAGGAATGTACAACAAAAAATGCAGACATGGGTGAAGGAAGCGTTCCTCCCCATAAATGCCATCCTAGTGAATATAATAGCCCGTTTCCTTGCAGTAAGGACTAAGAAAACCCAACCTGCCATAAAAAAAAACTTTCAAGCAGGAAAAGGCCAGAATAAAGACCTGTGGAATGCCTCGCAAAATGCCATTTCACAATGTGCGCACATATGGGCACACTTCTGCCTGAAGACGAGCATGTAACCGCCCCCGGCCTTTCATCTCTTCGTACCCAGCATGGAGGAGGTCCCACCACTTTCAATATTCCCGACTACTTCTGGAGACTAAGCACTCTGTGCTGAAAGGGCAGAAGGTTCACCTCGTCCACGAAGGTCACCGTCCCGTCCACCTGCACCACCCCAATCTGCTTGCTCTGCAAGGACGGGTGGCTGCGGATCCTCAGCCCTGCACTGTGCTTGGCCTGGAACCGGCGCATCTGCCAAACGGGAGGAGGAGAAGGAGGGGGAGGCAACCAGGTGACATTCTGGCACCACTGACGAAAAAACGTGTGTGTATGGGAGGGGAATTGGGGAAGGTGGGGGAATGTGGGGGAGAGGAGGGGAGGAGTAGGGGACAGCAGCCCTTTTTTCCTACCCGGGGAAGAAACCACAACAAGAATTCGGGGGAAGTCTTGTCCCGCCTGGCTAGCTCCTGAGCGGCAGTGTCATGCCCAACCTCCTCTGACTAAGAAAAGCCAATACAGTCAGTGCACTTCAACCTGCTCAGAGCAGAATTTGGTCAAAGCAAGCAGAAGAAGATCATAAATTCAGGGTGCTCAAAACAAATCCCATCTGGCCATGACTCGGCCATAAAATAAGGCCAAAGTCAGAAATTGAATCACGTTAGCTACATTCCAATCAGTGGAAGGCCACTTCACCAGACAAGGCCAAAATGCTGGATTACCTTGTTCGGTTGGTGGGACGACTTTTGCGACAAGCTCTTAGAGGGAATCACCAGGCCTTGAGGCGGCTCCTTCACTTCGACTAGCCGGCATTGGGAGCTTCCTACAGAAGGGAGGGGGAAAATTGCAATAACAAAAGAACACACACTAAGTTATTCAGCAAATTTGGGCCTAGAAACACAGCATGCTAACACACAGAAAAAGTGCTTAAAGGATGGCATTAGTTAAGAAACAACTAAAAACGCACTTTCAGTGTGTTAAGACAAAGGAAAGGCATGCCTTCTTTGATGCTCCACTTATACAGCTGCTCCACACTTCAACATGACTAAAGCCACATGACACCTTCAAGCAACTTGGTTGCAAAACAGAGATGATTATGCAGCAGGTCTTTTGCGTTTCTCTTCCCAGTTTTCAGAAGTAGCCACTAAGAACCCATGCACTGCTGTTTAATTATGCAAGTAAGACAGCAGTACCAAGTTGGATTTTATTGGCACTGCAGCCACATCTGGCAACAATATGCAAGACACAAGGCTACAATATTTTAAATGCTGTGAATGCTATAAGTAAAATCCTGCTAGTTAAAAACAGAATGCCACGAAACCATTATTAAAGTTGCTGTTCAAGTTTTATAACACACAAATATTTAAAAACATTCTCAAAGGGAACCCACAGTTTGCATCCTAGCAATAAATTGGGTGCAATAGAATATAAAACTTGCATGAAATTAAGAAAAAAAATCACAGCCCTTACACTCAATAAAAACACGTGTGTTAGTGTCAGGCACTTTTCAATTGTTCACATGATGAAGGGTCATCCCCAAGCAACAGAAAGCTGATAGCCAAGCCCACAATTTTTAGGCAATGTAGCTCTACCTCTGCGAATCCTTCATTATCCCTACAGCTATACCACTCTCTGAGAAGTTTTACAGGGTAGAGATCGCTTTCTTCTGGTTTTGTTTATTCGGATTACCACTTTTTCAGTATTCATAAATCTAACGTCCTTTTGTAATACTGGTATTGTAAACGTGCTTCAGTAAACTGTAAGTTATTTTGTTTGAGTTGCAAGGGCTCCAGCATTCTTACTACCGTCAATTCCTACCAGGCTTAACACTTATCAAAAACTCGCATTTAAGTGGTTTTTAAAATAGTTCATGAGTTTGTTGTGCACTCGGTGAACACGTGGACTTTGGGGCTTTAGAGCACTAACAGAGTTGGAAAAAACGATCAACTGCAGTGTCCTTACATCACATACCGCTGCTAAACAAACTGCAAGAAACTGCATGGCATTTAGTACCACCATGAGAACACTAGTGTCCAATCCAAGTACAGTAGACTCGCGATAATTCAAACTCTGATAATTCGTACTTTCAATTAATCCAAACAAAATTCAAACTTTTGGTTGGCCCGCTATCCTTTCAATGTATTTAAAAGCCACTTAATTTAAGCTCCGTCATTCGGTTAATTCATATTTTTTGCGTGTCCATATTGGAAAATATCTACTGCTTTCCCGCAACTATTTGAAAACTTGCGTGTTTCTATAATCATAACAGTCGAAAAATGAAAAATAAGCACCCCAAGCCTTCAAGGAAAAGGGCATTGCTGGTAACCAAACATTTGAAACGAAGCACAAGAAGGTAGACCGTGACGTTTCTCAACTTTCTAGTCTTATTTACCGTTTTCATGAAGCGAAGTGAAACCAAAAAACAAACAGGCCTCAAAGAACGTCTAAACGTGACTGACTGCCTACACTTGTCGAAGCGGTCAAAACCATGCGGGCCACTGTCACAAAAACAAAAAGAAAAACCATTCGCGTGTCGCGTGTCAGCAAAAAAAGGAGAAGAAAAAACACGGCACGGTGGTTACGAAAGTGACACGCATGGCATTCAGCTTGTGGACCTTACACCTTTGCTTCGCTTATTTTGTGCAGTTAGGGTTTGAAGCATTAAAAAAAAAAAATGTGATTAAAATCAATGCCTAATCATTATGTGTGCTGTCACCTTGCCCAGAGTAATATATATACTGAAACTTCTTGAAAATTTCTAATAATTCAAACAAAATTCTGGGGTCCCTTCGAGTTTGAAATATAGCGAGTTGACTAATTTACATTCTTCACAATGGGGTTCAATTGCGGCTGCTCCAGTGTGGCTTTCCTGTTTGAAATCATCTATAACGTAGCGAACAAAGCTGGCGTACGAAGACTGGTGGTTTAAATCTCCTTTTAGTAGTACCTTTGGGGTGCTGCACTTACTACACTTAAACAACGATAAATGTCACATAATGGTTTTTGATGTTCCCAAGGAGCATAATCAGTGTGATAGATGACCAGCATGTTCTCGTTTTGATGAAGTGCTGCATTAAGAGTTCCCTACCCGAAAACAAAGCTGGAATAGTCCAGGGCATGCTGGTAAAAAGTGCTTCACAGCGAGTTTTCAAAATAGTAGAACGGACAATTGGGCTAGTCGGTAGCTGTTCATCGTGAAGGTGAAAGCGCTCGCACAACAGGGACAAAAGGTAGAAAAGAGACGACACGGCGCTAACAGTATTTGACGAGAGTAAGTAGTACAGGAAAAAATTCTCAATATAGTGTACATTTTTCCAAGCATGTGTTCCTTGTTAGTATGGTGACAATTGATTAGTTTCTGCATACAGGCTTTGTGCTGGGGCATCCGGAAAGCTCCTGCTGCTGGCTGTAGAAGCAGTGTGTGCAAAGCAGCACCACAACTGTGTTAGTGTTGGGTGAAATTATTCTAAATGGCTAGCTGTATGCTACAACTTTGCGTTGTGCTTTTTCGCCTGTTTTGTAACACAAGTACACCAGGTGCAACAAGTCTAATAGAAAAAAAATTTTTCATCTTCAGCTTGGGTGTTCAGTGCTCCTCAAAAGAGATTGCTGAATTTTTTGGCTCAAGACATCTTGGAATAGGTGTTTGTATATTTACACCATCCCCACGGAAATAACATGTTATCCAAGATGCCCCCATGACAGGAATAACAAAATGGTAAAGCACCAAGCCACCCACCGATCTGGTAGCCATCGATGATGGCATGCAGCAGGTACCATCCAACAGAGCCCGGAGTCCAGTTGGCCGTGTAGGTGCCATCATCGTTTGCCCGCACCAGCATGTTTTCAATGAGCCTCTTCTTGGTGGGGGAGACGTAGCGCAGCTCTTCAAAGGAGTAGTCTTCATACGGCTGCAGGTAAACGTAGGAGCACCTGGATTAGTGGCAGGCATAGTGTCAGCGACTGACTAAAGTTAGGTTGCCGTGACTGCTGAATCAAGGATTAAGCAAGTGAAGCTTCTGTATTGTCCATTTAGTTCTTAATGCAGTAACATTGCTAGCTGTGAAGGCTTAAGCATTAATTATATGCTTGTGACGGTGCACAACAGTACTGTGATCTTTTGAATCTGACTTCGTCTATTGGCCAGGAGATCGTCCTATAGGTGGCACCGCTTAAGTTAGGGGGCGCCACGGTCAAATTTCTCTAGAGGGGAAACAAACGACAAAAATACATGGGTTTCTACAGGGCACTAGTGGGTCAAACAAGACTCCTTTAATGTATGAGGAAATTATGCGCAGTGGGGCAGTGAAATCTACGAAATACACATCAGGCATTAGCCTGCATTGCTTTCCGCAGCCGGAAACCCAACGCAAGCTCTGGATATCAAAGCTGAAATTTTGAAGGAACATTGGACTCGGTCTGTAGTACACTTCAGAGCAGAATGTTTCAGGCACATCTCACACAGAAATGATAACAACAGCGCAGAAATCGCCACAGGCATGAAAAGCCGACCCCTAAAGGCTTTATAATCATTCGCGGCGGTGAAAAGACAGCGACTTTTTTACAAGAACAGCTGTTCCGTCGAACAACCTACCCGGTGTGAACACGACAAGCCGCCGAAAATTGCAAGTTTTTCAAGAATTCACATTGAACGTTCCTCCTTACCAGGCACAAAAGAAGTTTGGCTCTACGTCACTTTTGATGAACCCTGTGTGTACGTAGTAAGTTCCATACCTAAGAATTGAGTTGCGAGTCAGTGCAGCAATTTATAAGGCCCCGCCAGCAAAGATGATAGATACCCATACCTGCCAACCTGGTGACATGGAAATTCGTAATAACCGCGGACTGGGGGAAGTGGGGGGCAGCACACTTTAATTTTTAAACGATCTCACGTTTTCAGAACCATACGTGCAAACCGTCAGTGTTGTAGAGTAATGAGCAGCAACTCCATTGGGCAGGGAAGCAAATTCTTACATGTACGATTTCAAGAACACTTGGTAGTAGTCTCGCGGCTTCGAGCCCGCTGTTGCAATGCGAAGGAAGTACCGCGGTCGTACCACGTGTCTTACAGCACAGGACGCAGCAGTCATACAAAGAGCGCCACGAACACGGAAGTCGTAATCGGCCCGTGAACAACACGGTATAAGCAGACTTGGCTTAGATGCAGCGGGTTCTGGATACGGATGCGTAGCCCACCCCAAGAAGAAGACAGAAATCGCTGCTTCACAGTTGGTGATACAAATAATACGTATTGCTTTCTCGTGGCGGCGCAGGTACCACAGTGTCATTTAAAGATGGTCCAATTTTTTTCGAAAATTCGTAAAATTTCAGGCACTATTCGTAGAATCGTAAGATGCGGCAAAATTCGTACATATTACGGATAATTCGGAAAAGTTGGCAGGAATGGATACCCCACAGTGCACGCTAAACCGAAATGCAACTTGAACATGCTAAAAACTGCTCTCAAAATATTTTGTTCGCTAGCAACCTTCGCTTCAAAACAATGCACGCGACAGTGGTCTAAAAACGTGTTCGTTCCATTAAAAACGCGTACAAGTAACATTAGCGCCTGTCTCCTGCAACGCTCACGCCACAGGCCCCCCTTAAAACAAGGTGATGTTTCCAAGATGAAAGCGCTGATGAAGAAATGCCAGGATACGCTCAAAGAACTTACAAAAAAAAAAAAAAAAAACGAGCATAGCACAATAACCTGTTGCGCAACAGTCAGGACCGCGATACTTGCAGGTAGCAACACAAAACACGCTCCTAGCGCGGACGACGACCCGTAATCCGCACAAAATAGGCAGCGCTACACGTACCACACACTCTGTTGTGTGAATCGGTATCCAATGGTCATTAGATGACGTCGCACGGAGAGCCAGCAGCGCATATAAGATGGGCGAGCTGACACACAGACATGATGGACCAAGCATAGGGAATCAAAGGCAAACCGTGAGATGGACACACCATACAGTTTCATAACTCTATAGGACACACTGCACACCAACACAGGCCAGCTAACTCAACGAGCGATAAACCCACACCTTCCGCGCAGCCTTAGCCACGGCCGGGCTAAAGCGGCGGCACGCGCTGTGCACGCCGCCGCTCTAGCCCAACCGTGGTCGAGAAAACCAGTATGTTTCAAACAGAAGCTGTCACCGCCACACCAACGCTCATTGGTCTAAACAATCACGCGACCCGTGGCTCTGTCTGCAAATAAATGCCCACAAATTGTTGGACTGCCGGAATCAAAACAAACCCACAAAAATGCAGGAGGTCACTGCTCTTATTGTTTCCCTCTCCTGAATGACGGGACGCGAAGAAGGCGCGGGTAGCCATTAGGGCAGTTCGGTGGCTCCTAAAGCTACGCGCGATAAGCGAACTTGGCGAAGCTTGTTTTCATGCATATATAACCAGGTCAGTGTCGTGCGTATTTGCACGTATATAGTCTGCGAAAGACTGTGAAAGTATTGTAACTCTGCCCCGTGAAGCGGCTACCGGGTGCGACTAAGTTCAGTGTGGGAGACCAAGTTTTGCACCAGCCGAGGGACCAGTACACGGTCGCAAATACAGTTTCTTATCAAACTGGAATTTAATTCAAACGCCGAGATCTAAACAACGTTGAAGAATTCGCTCCTCTGTCTCTTGTTTTAGCAACCTTTCTGAGCAGCAGTTGTACGGATTCTCATAGCCATGGTAAGAATGACTGAGTGCGGCTGCTCTCGTAGAGAGACGGCAGAATGTCAGGTAAGTGGGGTTTTAGTTCAGACAAAACGCTGTCAAACAGCTAGCAAAATCTTCTCGGGAAATGTGTACAGTTGGAGTAATTCTTTCAGATCGACATATACTGAAAAGTGCTCCCTAGAATTAGATAAACAGCTAAATATCGTTGTCCAGAAATATAAGGTACCTCTTCAGCCATGTGAAAAAGCCTGTGTTGTCTGCTTTGTTTCCCCTCTATTCAGTTTCTCGTTGGTGCCGCTAGGGGCGCCACTCTAAAATCTCCTCCCCAATAGGCCCCGGTCACTGCCCAGAGGGCAGCACGGAGCCAGCAACACCCAGCGCCACCTTCGGCAGGCACATAAAACACTGGGTCGGTCACTGCACGCCCACCCGTTTGTGACTGGGCACACTCCTTTTTCGCCGCACCTGGTAAATCATATTAGTAGCCCTTTTTATGTCTAAATTATATTGTGCTATTCTATATTATTTCTGCCACACAGTGCAGGTGAACTAAAACGTATTTACTCGGTTGTACTTGCGTGTAAGATGGGAGCCCGAAACAAATTGGCGTGACACCCATAAGGCAAACGCATGCGCGAGATAGCTCACGCGTCTTCTGACTTGCCCGCACAACTTCCTCATGATCTGCGTGTTTTGGTTCAAAGGAAACAGTAATTTTGTTTTCGAGTCCTGTAAAGAGGATGTTTCATTTGCAAATACGATATCAGACGTTGCAGTATGTTTCCGCATGTTAGGCAGGCCATGTGAGTACACTTGTCGAAATAAGTTATTGACTGTAGAGCTACTGATTGAGCAACATAAACGTTACATAGTGGTCTAATCTGAATATGGTACTTGGCATATGCAACAAGATAAAGTTCACGTTTGTTTGTGTGTACCAGAACTGGTGACGTTAATGACTGTAACGTACCATCGAATACGACGTCTAGGGAGCTGAAAATCCAATGCTGATTTTGAATTCATGACTTCAATTACAATATAAATATTACAAGAGCCTGTATCAAGCACATCACGTTATCTACTTTTGATGTCTTTTTGTTCGCTTCTGCCGGTTGCATTAGCCTTACGGATAGAGAAAATACGTAGCTTTGTGACTATGTTGAATAAGTTTTACGGTTTTTTAGGTGCAAACCAGCATGCCAGCTGTATAAAAACGTGCTGCAAAAAGAAAGAAACGCTTTGCCAGAAGGCTATCAAAGAACTTTCATTTGGATGAGGAGGTCGAAATGGGGATTGGGGGAGGGGGGGGGAGGTGAGCGGGACACCCAATGAGCTATTAAAATTATTTTAGAATATTTATATTTGCGATATTTTTTGCTCTACACTAGTGGCCCTGGCATTAAAACTCTATCACAGAGTAATTGCCTTGCTTTTATAATTTCAATTTGCAGCAAGAGCTTTTTTGAACAAAAAAAAAGTTGTAATGCGAACATTTGGTCCTGCGTTTTGCATATTTCCAGCTTTCATTGAAGCCGATATTATCTACATTTTTTAGCCGTTCAGTGGGTTAGACAACAGTCTTGCATAGTTTGCTTTGCAAGAAAATGCCGATGTGCGAATGCCGATTAATAGTGTGCGAATGCCGATTAATAGCGTTCGAATCAAATATCAAATCGAATTTGAAAAAAAAAAAAAAAAAAAAAAACGAATATCGAATATCTTTTTTTTTTTCACAGGCCTTGATTTTTCATAGGTTTTTGTGCCAAAGCAGATGCTACTTGGCATGTTCGGGAGACATGACGTTCTTTTTCAACCCGGAGAACGCACTTTTCAACTCGCATCAGTGGTACTCCAGGAATCCGAAGCGGGCACGATACGCATTTGAAAGAAAGAAAGAAAGACAAGAAAAAAAAGGGACTTGCACTGGAGATGCTGAACTGCAATTAGGACACGAAAACACGGCCCAACCACAATCCCGGACCCCGATGAGGCACTTCTTCGGAAGCACAGGGGCAGCGTGAAGCATGAATAATACGCAGCGGAAGGAAAGATCGCACTACAGTTGCCGTGAAAAAGCCTGCGCTATCGACTGTGGTGAAAAAACAAGTAAACACGCAGTAACCATACACCAAGTGCATTAAAAACAGCCAGAACAGCTTTTGATTCTAAATTAATGGAAGCACTGTCAAAACGGCAGCAGTCTTTACCGAAAGCTTACAGTCTTTACCGAAAGAATTCAAAATGGCGGCCAGGGTTGACGGCAACGGCTCGAAAAAAAGGTCTTATCAACGTAATCGCACATTACTCCGTGCAGCGGGATAAAATTTACAGCCTCTGCAAGGTGTGCTCGTCGAAAGCGCGATTTGAATAAAACTTGGGTAGCAACAGTGTGTTAGCGTGCGCCGACATCTCTCGCTTTCGCAAAGCCAGGGAACGTTCAGAAACTCCACTCGACTATTCGATAATTGAATAGTAGATATTTAATTCGCGAATAGAATTATTCGCGGAGGCACTATTCGATTCGTATTTGAATATTCGAGTATTTGCACAACCCTAAAGAACAGCCAATGGTACGATATCCTATAGCTGAAGAAGCATTTAGGGTCATCAACGCCAAAAGAGTCTGCCCCATATGTGGTTGTCTGTATTAAATACAGCTATAGTCACGTGAAATAAGAGATGTACCATAAGGTGGAACTGCTGGGTGATAAACTACACTGTGATAAATGCGCTTGAGCGTCCTCGTTGCGCATAAATATACTGCGCACTTATGCGTATTTACAGCCTGCTAACCAACACTCTATTTTTAAAATGCAGTAACCAAATCAGTAACTATGGCTTCGTACTCACACAAAAAAGAGAGAAGAATCTGCGAAGAAATGCAAAGTCTTCAAAGCAACCTTCACAGTGTGCCGGCCTACAGCTTGGCAGGAAGCCGATATTATTCCATCAGCGCCGCCTTAATTGGGCACGTTTACCTTCTACATTTTTTTCTGCCATCGCTGCAGTATTTCCTAGAGATACGGGAGCTGGCCAAGAAATGCCGCAGCTGGCGCTGCGTTCGCACGGCAAACTCGAGTGTCCAGAGCCTGCGTATCATACTTAGTGCTTGATGGCAGCAGAACAGACACTCACAAAGCAAAAGCACGGACTGTAAAAACAAAGGCTGGCTTGATTTGACCAGTGCTTGTTTCGACCCACCCCAAAAAAGCAGTGCCCCACATGCACAGTGCCTAAAGGTGACAGAGGCAAGAGAACATGCCAGACACACGTGGCAGTCATTGACGAGCTTCTGGCCATATGTCCTGATTGCACCCAATCCTCACAGACGCGAGTACTGTAATCCAGCAAAAAGCCACGAGTCTCCTCCCACCTTCATGGTCGTGATGGCATAGTAGAGCATCTTGTCCCTGACGGTCACTTCGTACGGGGTGTCCAGTGAGGGCGGCGGGTGGCCTCCAAACGTCAGCAGCCCGGCTTGGTCGCCTGCACTGGCCGTCTTGGAGCAGGGAACACGCTCCTGGTTGTAGGCGTTCATTGGCACCGCTCTTACTTCCACCTGCACACACATGGCAAGTGGCAAGGTGTCAGACCCACACCACAAGCAGTTGGGGATGGATGGATGGAAACAACTTTATCGATGGCCTGCAGATCGATGCCCTAGAGCGCCGTGACACGGGCCTCTATGTCATCCGGGTGGGGTGGGGGAAAAAATATAATCACAAAGCAAATTTGTCCCCAGTGCCAATTTGGTCATTTGGTCATTTTCCATTAATTGTGGCACAGCGGCCGGCACCGGCAAACAAAACTGTGCAAACGCGACACAAATAAGTCAAAACTAAAGGCGGAGAAGGCGTGTAGAGCCTGCAGCCTTACAGCTAAGCAAAAGCCAATTTACACGGCAGCTTATAGCCTTGATGAAACCTAAACCGTAACCGCCCTGAAACCGAAAAATTAGACGTTTCAGCCAAGTTTTTGGGCACGGGGCATCATGGCAGTCGTATCTCGCAGCTCAATTCAAGCGCTGTGGCGCAAGACGGCGCTGATAAACGAGTTTAGCGCAATAGGGGTGGATAGTGCAGGTAAACAAGTTTGGCGCTCAACGGGGCACATTGCGCAGCTGTTCCAGCCCTGCAGGTGAGCGAAGAGCGCACCTTCATGTTGGGGACGTGCACCAGGTGTGCGTACTGGTCCCTGGTGAGGACCGTGATGACCGACGGCCAGCCACACTTGAGCACCTCCTGGCTGCAGACCAGCTCACACTGCTTGGGCTCCACATAGCATTCCGGCTGCAGCCACCTGGCGGCAACACGAGCGGGAGGAAAATTCGAAACTGTGCCACTTCAGCGAGAAACTGTGATAAAGATCAGCAAAGCAAAAAAGGCTGCACACAGGCGTCCAAAGAACACAAGTTTACTTTTGTTAACGTGTGGCCATTAAAGCCAGAATTTCGTAGAAAAAGAAAAAAAAAATGGAATTAATCCTGAAATTTTCAGCTTCGAGCCAATTACCTTGGGTCGAAAATACATCTTTCAGGCATTATGCCAGCATATTTCACATGAATACAAGGGAGCTGCAGGAGAGCCCTTAACAAAAAGACTTCAGAGCCGACACCTGTGCCTCTCCTTTCCACCTCAACTCCTTACCTTGCAAGTCGGCCACCACTTGTGCCAGGAGTGCAGGAGACGAAGTCATGAAGGAAAGGACGTTCATTCGAGCGGTCGCTGAATGATAGCGAGCCTTCCAGGGCTTGCTGAATTGTGGGCAGGTGCGCCAGTGCAAAGCCACGTGAAAGCAGCGTTGAGTGGCTGCTGAACACCTGGTGTGATTTCCGGTTGAAGGAGAGGCGGGGGGCAGAGAACAGAAGAAGTTAATTAGAATTAGCAGGCTCGGACGACTTTCGTAAAGTTCCCTCACCTGATGAGCAAGAAATTCTGCAACCTCCATGTCTTCCTCCATGTCGCTTGGCAGCACTATATGAATGAAAGGAAAATGGCAGAGTTTGTAGGGTTTAGAAATTATACCCATCCCAACCCTGTAATGCATCCCTGCACAAAGTGCCTTGTCTCACACTAAACAATTTGACAAAAAGGGGTACTGAGACAAATTTTTGGGGCTGGTAATTTCATATGCTCGAAGAAATAATTTACTATTATCATCCAGCCAGAATGACTACACTCATAGAGTACAGCAAAACCTTATTCCAACAAAGTTAAAAGGGAAGCAGTTTTTAAATTTTAAGGATTTTTACATGCCAAACCTACATAAGCTATTAGAAGCACAGATTGATTTAGACTACTTGGTGATGTTTAGTGTGCAACAAAATCTTTACACACGCTGATTTCGTTTTCCACCTCCATCGGGAAAACGGTCACTGCTGCTGGGATAGAACACGCGTTCTGAGCTAGGATCTCTGCCAGCGCCCTACAGGTGGTATTCATTGAAAAGTTTAGCTGTCAATTTCTTCAGTTGGCAACACTGGAAACAGCCATGGACGTGGCCGCTGCTCCACGCACATGGCGCGGCTTGTGCCACTGCGCCCGCACGCCGAATAAAAGGAAACACTGGCGTGCGTCGTCTGCCCCGTTTCAACCCTATTCTCAAAGGTGGTGTCAACAGAGATGTTATTAATCGCACTCACATTGGACTGGAGGCATTACTTTGCGTTTGGTGGGGTAGAGTTTGGAACATCCAACACAAATCATGTGCTTAGCACGGACAAGTACCGCCATCCCGCGGAGCTCGACGCAACCAGTGACGGCGCATTCACATGGTTACCTGAATGCGTGCCTCGCCAACGTACACAAGCTATACACTCCACCTGGATCCATCGCTGGAACCATTGGATGGCAGACGTACCCGTGGGTAGGATGAGGTCTCGGCGCAGCAGGGACGCAGCGCACATGCCCCCCAGGTAGGCGAGCTCCTTCTCCAGGTGCAGCAGCCCCCCGGTGGCCGAGCCCTGGGGGGAGACCCCCTCGTAGCCAGTCACCTGGCACCGGAAGCCGTACGTGTTGGCCTTGTTGTCCTTGACGTAGTCCGAGGCCGTCTCCAGCGAGAACACCACCTCGTTGCCTAGGGGGGCGGGGGTAGCACTCAGGGTCCTTTTTCGCAAGGCTTTCCGAGGTGTTTACACTTCCGACAATGCCAATGTGTGCGTCCTCAAGTCTCACAAACACTACGTTTATGGCAGGTTGAGTCATGCAGCAAAGCACTGGCGTGACAGAGACCTTAGTGTGGAGCCATGCTCAGGAAGGTGGGTTCCCCTTTAGCCCCAAAAACTTCAAGTGTTTTTTCAGGTTAGTCTTTTGGGGCAGTGTAGAAAAGGTGTATGGGGCCACAACTTCACAGGCTATTTTACTTTTTCCAGTTCTGTTAGTTAAAAAATAATGCCTCTTGTTTGGACATTAACCAGGTTTTAAAGGCTAGTCATTATCAGGGCGCCTATAGTGCAATGGCCCGATGCCACACTGACAATTAGCTTCATCTAGGTCCTTTCAATGTTCCTGAAGCCAAGGTGAACACCCAAATGGCGAGACGAAAAAACAGAGGTCCACCTTACTGCGGTACAGTATAACCTTATTAAAGGGACACTGAAGTGAATTTGTCAAGCTCCCGTTTTTGCTTGCACTGCGTAGACTGGCTCAAATTAGCACACTTTTCATCGTTTTTACGATTGAGAAATCGGTAATTATTTTACAAAGCGCGAAAGAAGAAAAACTACCATGCGCGGTTTGCGGCGGCCGCATCAACTAAAGCTGTGATGTTAGGAGGAGCGGGCACCGTGATTGGACGATGCCCAAGGTGAGCAACCAAACAAGTTTCGGTTTCGGTTCTGTAAAAAACAACCGTTGGCGTTGTTGGATGGGCATTCTCAATAACTCAGTAATCATCGTACCGCGCTTCTGCCATGCTGTCAGCTATAAAAATGCATAAAGATAAGCCTCTTAGGACGGCTTGGAATCGTAGCATTCACTAGCCGAAACCTACGCAGTGCATGAACGCCCTCCGCGTACCCGCAGACGCCCAAATGTCATGCGCTTTTCCCCCATATTTGGAGCTTGCCTCCCTCATGCCTGTATCGTAAAAAGCGTGTTCGCACCAGGCCAAGGGTCTGTTCATTCTGGCCTGTGCTCACTGCCTGCAAGCAGTCGGTGCTTATGGCAACAGCACGCCAACGAGAACTCGCTAGCGCTCCAGTGCCAGCCTGCGCGCGTTTTGTGAACTAGTTCGTGGAGCCATGAACGTTGCGGCCCAAAAAAAGGTGAACTCAATATAGAAAACATCGGCGGAAAACGAAAAAGTTAACTTACAGAAAAAAAAAAACCACGTACCCGCGGGGATTCGAACTCCTGACTTGCAAAATACTTGCAACGGCATATCTAGCGCCCCAAACAACTCGGCCACGGAGCTGGCTCCGCTGGCCTTGGTAATATAGGGTATATTGTACAACCACTTTACACTTTTATTTAGTTTTGGCATTTCAAGCACCTTAGGTGACTATTTGTTGTATTGCGCTCGTGCAGTAATCGTCGCCCGAGTTTCCACAATAGCTCACGTCTAGCAATTGCATTTCGTAGACGGAAAAGCGTTCGCAGATGCGTAGTCGTGCTGCTGACCGCTGTGGTTGTTCGCCCAGCGCAAAAAAGTGCTTCCCGCACCCTAGTTTTACGCTGTACGGTAAAAATATCAGTTGATTTTATTTCCTTAGTACCTATATTGACTTCGCTGAATCCTCTCCCGCCTTCAAGTGGCCTTAAATTTTCCTACTGGCGTACCAGTCAGCGAAGCGTCGCATGTGCGTTTGTGCAGCGCTTGTGTGAAGCGACCTTGACTTGGAGCTAGATACAGTGTACAAACTCACAAAGTAAAGAAAGGCACATTCTTCCATTCACAAACGTGTTGTGGCTTCGTTTCAACTGAGCAAGCGAATTGCAACGACCCGTCGGCTGCCGGCGGACGAAACGCTGGGCCGACTGACTCTGTCTGAAGGCCGGGGAGCCGTGCAATAGCGCAGCCAATTGCCAGCTTATCCCCTCCTGACGTCACACGAAAACGCTGCAGAAAATGGGCGAGGGTGCAGAGAGGAGGACAGCATTTTCGAATTAATTTTTCTACTAAATAAAATCGCGTAAACACGCCCAGGGTGGTCGAAACATGGTCTGGGGACTCCGGACTACAATTTGTGCAAGTAATCCCGCAATGTTTACATATCACTTCAGTGTCCCTTTAACACAGGCCATGACAGTGACCATAATTTCAGTCTGTTATAGAAGAAGTATGAACAAACCAAATACTGTCACTACAGACTTTTATGGAATCATGAATAAAGTCTGTTATAACAAGAATTCAGACTTTTCAACAGGTAAAAATAAACTGAACCATAAGAGTATGCTGGCCATTTTTGAAGATTCAGTTACAACTGAAACAGGTTGCTATTGAAGGCCAACAAACCTTCAGAATGACTTCGGTGTTTCAGAGGTTTCAGCCTCTTGCAACACTATGAAGCCCATCACAAAATCCCACACGAGTCTTCTTACATTTGTTCAGCTC
The DNA here is from genome assembly GCF_048455015.1 of Haemaphysalis longicornis. NCBI lineage: Eukaryota > Metazoa > Arthropoda > Arachnida > Ixodida > Ixodidae > Haemaphysalis > Haemaphysalis longicornis. Next base: position 18,850,957 of record NW_027526335.1, on the reverse strand, counting down.
CTGTTGTACGACACCTCCTCAATCTTTTCATTCCCTCACACTACTATTATTACTCTCTTTCTCTTATTCAACCTACACTTGAATTTCCCTTGTTTCCACATGAATATAAGCAAAGTGCAAGCAAAGGTCTCTTTTTACTTACACTTGCCTCCATATGAATATAAACTAAGTGCGAGTAAAGGTCTCGTTCCTAAGCTTGGAGATTTAGCCATCTATATACAGTTAAACCTCGTTATAACGAAATTAAAGGGGTGCCGCGATTTGCTCATTATAGCCAATATTTCGTTATAGCCATAGCCGACATTTACTGCAAATATTATGCATTGTAGTTACCTAAAACAAAAATCGGGCGAAATAGCATCTTGCTGCACGGTGGTAGTCAGTAAAATAAACACATTCCGGAGGTAAAAAGGAAAAGTCACGAACCTACTTTATTGCAGTTCAAAACTCGTATTTCAAACAGACTTGGCTACGAAGAAGTCCGTAATTGGACGTTGATGCACCTTCCTGATGCGAGCAATGGCTCCCTCAGCTGCGGCTGCTACGTTCACGCCATCTTCGCCGCCCTCGTGCGCGCCGAAGCGACGCAGCACGTTCACCGCATCTGGTGCCTCCGACGCCGTCCTTAGCACTTCTTTTCAAGCCACGTGCAACAGCGCTGACGATGGACTCTCGGTTGGTCACGATGGTGGACAGCGTACTCGTCCACACGTCAAAGTCTCTTGCCACCTTACCACGGAGTGCACCTTACCTTACTTTGCGCCCGATGCGACGGCTTTTATCATAGCTGTCTTCAATTCAAGCGTGATAGTCTTTCGCTTTCACTTCCACGCACACACAAACTCAACTACGCAGCGACGTCGGCGATACGAACAGGGGAGAGGGGGGGGGGGGAGGAAGGCGACGCAACTGCGCGCGCCGTGTGCATTGGGGTTCTTCTCGGACTCACTGCGGATAGTCCGCGGATTTCCCGAAGCCATAGGGATACATGGGAAAATTGAACGTCGGACTGCTTCTCGGGGAGCCCGCGGTGAGTCCGAGACTGTAAATCGAAGGGCCCCATCACAGAACAGGACCCCATTGTCTGCATGCCGTGCGCAGCGAGAGGAGGGTGGGGGCTTCGCGGGCGCAGCGTCCGCATGGCGCGCCATCCAGCTTCGCACGCGTGGCGGGAGTTTTGAACTGCTAATACAGTTGCCGCGTCGCGCACTGTCTCATATCCGCGTTGCGCACTGTTGTAAAATTAGATCAAAATTTGATTTCTCTACGAAATTTGTTCGTTATATCCCGTAACGCGGAAATTTTACCTGGTTAAAACGAGGTTTTAAATACATTGGTTTCTATGGGGACTTTCAAGGGCAATTACGATTTGCTCGTTATATCCATTATTTCGTTATAGCCCGTCTCGTTATAACGAGGTTTAACTGTAGCACGGGGACATGCATTTTTTGTTTAAATGATAACTTTCATATACAGTGTAGACCATTTATAACGTTACCGCTTATTAAAGTGTGGGATCGGATATACCGTATTTACTCGCATAATCCTCGCACTTTTTTTTCGGAAAAGTCACTGCGAAGATAGGGGTGCGAGAATTATGCGGGGAAAAAAAATCTGGTGCACAGTGTTGCCAATTTGCCTTCTGCCAGTCCCGCTAAATGTAGCGGTCGTTTTTTGTATATGTAAGCTCAGTGTTGCCAACAGCAGCTATTTCTTTTTATTTTATTATTTACAACGTAAACAGTCTCCCGTCGATCAGCGTTCATGAAATTGCCGCCTTTGCTTTCTGGCGCGCGCCCTATCTCGTCGGCGTCACGTGCGTATTCTACTCCAGTAACGCACGTTGAAGTCGGTGACGCCGAAGTGCCTGCCTGCGGCGCGGCTGCCGTGTTCGATCGCGTACTCTATCGCTTTCAATTTGAAAGCGGCAATGTAGCTGGCGTTCTTCCCCATGGCGAAGCGGCACCAAGCACAAAACAAAGAGATCAAAAAGTTCTCAAAATGGCAGCGAGATATCCACCACTGACGCGAGTGACTCACTGACTGCTGCTGCTCAACGACGGGACCACGACGGCGACACGACGACACGACAGCGGGCTGCGCGAACGCAGTCTAGTTGCGCGCACACGAAACCGGCTGGCTCAAGTATGGTGCGAGTAGCGTGTTAGGGCGCCTGTTAGGGAGTAGCCATGCAGGTTGTTGGGGCGCCTGGATGGCCTTGGATACACAGCTCTCCGCTGAACGGAGAGGCGGCGGGGGAGGGCGCGCGTTGGAGAGCGCGTGCACCATGCGGGTTTCGCGAGCAGGCAGCTTTCGCCGGTGCAAAGTTGGGGGTGCGAGGATTATGCGAGGAACCAAAAAATCCAAGTTTTGGTGGCTCACATTAGGGGTGCGACGATTACGCGAGTGCGAGGATTACGCGAGTGCGAGGATTACGCGAGTAAATACGGTAATGTGGGTTTTCCTGGCCACCGGTAGGCCTCCCACAGAACTCAAAACACAAGCGTACCACTTATAATGCGATTGCCCGAAGCACAATACTGTTGATGGTGTGGTTTTTTGGCGGGTCCGCTGATCAACCGGTGCAGCTGCAGCATTGTTTTAGGGCCGCAAAAAATATAGAAAAAGCATGGTTCAGCAAACCAACGCATCCCACACTCCCTCCTCTCCTTCAACTAAAACATAAAAATTTTTTTAAAAAGGCACCCTTTAGTTCACATGTTTTGTTGGCACTTGCATGATAACCACACGTTCCCTTCTCGGCACGCCTATGAAGATGACGAATTGTGGAACCCATCATTGCGTGTCATTTCCGTCAGAGGTGGCCCTTGCCAAGGGATAGGGTGAGGGGTGCCCACCAGGGAGGATGGTGGCGGTGGCGGGCCAGTCGGCCGCTCCGCAGAAGCGCTTCAGGACGGGCCAGAAAGGCAGGCTGGCAGTGTCCTCTTCATCCTCCTCAGCCCCACGGCCCGTTGTGCTCAGCAGCTGGCCCCGGCCGTTGTGGCTGGGCACGTACAGCTGCAGGCTGTCCTCGGCCTGGGCCGTGCCACACCGCGGGTCAAACTCCAGGGCCATCCAGCGGACACTGGCAGGGAACCGGACCTGCACACACACACAGGCGGCCCTTCAGTGGCAGGCAACCGCACCTGCCCGCCATCACACGCGAAGGTCACTACCCAGGCGCAGCCTTTGGGTGAGTGCATGCGCAACTGCCTCATGTAAGGGGGCCGCACAGTAAGTGCCACTTAGTGGGTAAAAACTGACAGCCATTGAATGAAAGCAGAATTGAACTAGTCTTTCATCTTCACATCCTTAGAAGGCTTTCCCATAACAGTGAGGAATTGAGTTCAAATCTGAAGCCATATGAAGAGGAACCAAGGTATGCCCAAAAAAGCATTGCCATATCAACAAAACTCTCAAAATAGGCTATCTGTTATCAGCCTTGAAAAAACAAGCTCTACTGCTTTCCCTTTCCAGGCTAGACTTCTAACAAAGCCCTCAATATTTTTAAACAAGTGCACCAATTACCGCCAAACAGAGATGTTGAAAAAATAAGAACAAGCCAGTCAGACCAACAAAGAAACGCCAAATAAAGGACACCAGCAGAAAAAATGAAATAAAATAAAGGCATAGATATGAAAGTAGTGGCACAGCAAGCAAAATAACAAAGAGTTTCAGGGAGGACCACCAGGGAGGGATGCTTACCTTGGACACAGACACAGTGGCTGGCTTGTAGGGGTGGTCACTCTCTACCACTGCGTAGTGAACAGGGCCAATGTTCCCATCTCCTGGTGCCAGCACGTCGGTCTGGGAGGCCGGAGCGCTCCTCTGGTTCAGCATGGACACCCACTTGAGCAGCTTCTGAACCAGGTCGAGGACTTCCACCGCACTCTGCACACAGCAACAACCACACGGGCAGGAGTTGGCTCACCCCAGGCACTAGTCAAGCCTGCCGGCATCTGTGGGAACAGTGCAATGAACGGCTCCTCTTTCGCAATGATGCACGAGTCAACCGAGCTAGAATAGGATACGACACTACCTGCATAACAAATGACAAACGTTTTAATGTGATACAGGAAGTGTATGTGTGTGTGTGCACATAACCTTGATTAATCAAGATGCTATATCAAAAAATGTGGAAAACAGCTTGAATAAACGGGACGCAGAGTAGAACATACACACGGCACTGACTAATAACCAAACTTTTATTGCTTGCAGGCTGCTTAATTACGCATCTACAAAGCAATGGAAAGGGAAAAAGGAAAGGAGGTGAAAACACACAAAACGAACAAAGGTTCTTGTCAAATAAGGCGCTCACATTCATCGATAAACAAGGCCCAGTTATTCATTCAAAAGATACATAATTTCATTTTCATACAATTTATTCGCGCTCTTTTCAACGTTTTTAACATGTACCAACCAGCCCACTTGCTTCCCATTCTAAGATGCTATATCAGCATGCTATTATCCAAGACCTCTTTGCATGGGCAGGAAGTCTGATGATTCTTATTGTATGAGCAATACATGGGGTATGTCAGCAAAATTTTCCAACCAGTTCATGATGCTCTGTGACAAAGTAGGTGACAGAGTGGAGAGAGCACATGCATGGAGGGAACTGCCTTCACAATGCTAGCTTGCCGCTGCCAGGGAAACGACAAGTCGAGGCACGGCTTGCCAGCTGCCTCTGCCTCAACGGGTCCATGACGGTGTACGAGGCACATGGACTTCTCAAGCCAGAGCAAGACATGCAAATCATGCTAAGCACGAAGTTTGCAAGAGAGAGAGACGAGATGCTTTTGCGTGATGAGCATCTCATGCTCATGCAATTACTTTTTTAACCACTGTACAACGGCGTTTGTTTAGAAAGATGTGGCACACCGCTTGGCAAGCTTTGGGAAGGACATTATGTTTAGCCACTGGCAATTGTGGCCCCTTACCTGAGGGTCTGATGATGCTACTGGACACAGGTGAGCCAGTACCAAGGGAAGCAGCTGTGTCATCAAATGCGAAGATCCAATCTCGTGGATGACTTCATCATCTGCAAGTGTATTCCGCACGAAATAGCAATCAGTAAAACGCCTCCAAAAGGCCGAGGTACACAGTTGCTGGAGAGATGTGGACGAAAGACTGTGTTTCACTATGTTTATGCAGTTACATCTTTTTTGCCCACCAGCAAGAGTACCAGCAGACCCTCGTGTGTTTACAAAAAGCAAGGCTTACGCACCCTCATTGGAGCAGGCTTTGCAGAGCGCTAGTACATTTATAATGATACTGTTTATATCAATATATCGGATATAACGATTGACAACTATGACACCGTCCACTTTTGCATGCATTGTATGGTAAAACAAACCGCTTATTACAATTCTCCAGTGCTGCAATATTACATACAGCGATTGAATCCCATTACCGTGTGTGCCAAAAATGCAAGCTGCCGCTGGCTTTCTGCGCCAATGGCATGCGCTGCAAGCCTCGATGCGCCTTGCATGCCTTCCACCCCTCAGAAAACGAGTCGACTGGGCAGCTTATGAGGAAGCGAGGGGATGAAGAGAGCAGTTTTCCTCCCGAACCCCCCTCCCAGCGCCACCGCTTTGGCTTTGTCCCCTCGTTCGCTCGCACGTTTGCCTGTTGTGTCACGTGTGCACCACTTTGAATTTGACTGGGTGCCTCCTCAACTGCCTCCGTTTTGCCGCGGAAGGGATGCAGGGGCCAATGTTTTGCAAACTTTCGGGTGCCTCACTGAAGAGGCGATTGTTGCGCAGATACAAGCTGTGGACAGTGGTAACAGTGACAACTCTGATGACGTGGTTGAGCAGCCTACTCAGGCAGCGTCTTCGCAGGGGGCCCAACGCATTATACCGTCCCTCAGGGACTTCGTTTCCACCAAGGACCTTTCGCTCAGCCAGGTGGAACACCTATAGATGCCCTTGAAAAAGATGTGCACCAGCTTTGCGTGCAGGAAACAAAGCTGGCCAACTATGGCTTTTTTTCTGCAAATAAGTAGTAGTACAGCCTTACTTGCATGTGAATAAAATGTTTTGATCTCTGTTCTGTCTTTTCTTTTTTTTTGCAACCCATTTATAACAATAGAAAAAATTCTATTAAAGAATTTGAATATTGTTATAAGTGGACTAGACTATTGTACAATGCTGCTGCCCTTGGAAACAGCAGTTAGGCCTTGCTACCGTAGAAGTAGAAGAGACACACAAATATTTTACAGCACCCATAGTGTACATACGCAATGTGTGTCACTCTAATCTGCTGCCTTCGCTTCTTGTGAAGAGTGGAACCATGACCGGTTTCCATATCGTTCTTTACAAGTGTGACATGGTGAAGATGATTATGATCATTTGTCGTGACTTAAGCCCTTGCACATGTATGTGCACACAAATTTTCCCTAGGAGACAAGCATACCTCATATTTTAGAACATAGCAAGCGCTCTTTCACCTTGCTCAGTGGCCGCCTCCGACAGCAATTGAGCACTGGCCTTGACGATAGTGCCACAGATGTTCAGGACGTTGCGGCGGGCTTGCAGTTCCATCAAGTCTCGTGTGGCCTGCTGGCTTTCCGTGTCGTGAGGCGTACTGCACAAGAATGCACAGGTGAGACCCCACCCATCTCGGCCCGCAGGAATGCCCACACAATGAAAAGATGGCAACAGATAAATGTGTCAATCTAAACTATCCTACATAAGCTACCACACACAACAGCTACTTGGGATCCAAGCTCTGGACCTTTTATTCCACCAGAGCAGGAGGCTGAGAGAGTCACCTGTAGTAGAGTATCTGTGGTATCTGGCCCCGGGTGTGGTTGGTTCCGTTGAAGCTTAGAGAGCAGTCACTGAAGGTAAACATGGTGCCATCGGGGCCCTTCACTTGGGTCACCCCGCCATCGCCGTTGTTGGTCCGGGCCCCGTGGTTCCTCAGCCTCACAGCATACTTCGTGTTTTCCTGAACACAAACAAGAACAGGGGACATCACAAAAATGAAACACATCAATACACCTTCTTCTACAGTAAGTTCGTCTACAGTAAGTTTCAAGCTTGCTGACGACGTTGCTCCTGTGCCCTCTTTAGTTAGCTCCCATAACGGAAAACTCAGAGACACTGCTCTTAATAGCTTCCTTCCTTAACAGCTTCTTAAAACAGCTTCCTTTAATTTTTAAGTAAGCTGTGAAACTTGTCAATCTTGCTGCTTTTTTTTCTGCTGATTTCAAATATGCCATTTTTTTAGTAGGTCAATTAGTTACCGAGATAATTAGGGATAATTAGACCTTTTGGGAGGAACAATAGACAAAACAGTGTTGGTCACAAAGCTGTAGTCTTCATAGTTTCCAATACTATGAACCATGGTGAGTGCAGTAAGAGAATAGGTTTTGCGACGCACTGTGTGGAACTGATTTTACAGCTCATTAAACTTTGGCGTTCGAAATGGGAACATGAAATGGTTCCTTGCCACTGGTGCCACCAAGGTTTAATGAGCTGTAAAATCAGTTCCACACAGTGCGTCAAAAAACCTATTCTCTTACTGCACTCACCATGGTTCATAGTATTGGAAACTATGAAGACTACAGCTTTGTGACCAACACTGTTTTGTCTATTGTTCCTCCCAAAATGACTAATTACCCCTAATAATCTCGGTAACTAATTGACCTACTAAAAATGGCATATTCGAAATCAGCAGAAAAAAGCAGCAAGACTGACAAGTTTCACAGCGTACTTAACAATTAAAGGAAGCTGTTTTAAGAGACATTTCCACCCTTAAGATGGGTGGCTCATGCAAGCTCCCTAGGCTAAAAGCACAGGTGCTCAACCCTTCAAGGCAGGCTGTGGTTAGCAGGTGAATGTGGGCTTGAGCCATGCAGAAAGAGGAGTCAGTGTCCACTGCCTACCAGAAGGTCACCCGAGCTACGAATTGTCCTGCCCACGACACGTCCCACATTTACGCTTTTGTGGCCACCCACTTTCCTTTTCTTGCACAAATTCCCTTTGTGCTGCACACTACTATCTCAAAAGCACAGCTCCCTACCACTGCTGCACAGATGCCTAGCACTTTTAAAGCGAAGCTTTGGTGTTGTCACTGATGGCGTCTGAAACGCGGAAACAGGTGAAGTGAAAGAAAAAACACTTCCTGTGACGGTAATCGAACCTGGGTACCTCGCATTGTGAAACCGGCGTCTATCCGACTGCTCCATTTCCACGTGGTCGAAGCGGTTTGGTTTTGGAGACGGGTGCATGGATGCGCAAAATTAGACAGGAAAATCTTGCACCCCACCGCGTACAGACGACGATGATCCGTCATGAGAAAACTTTGTGTTCAACCATTGTCGTCGTTAGATGAAGGGGTGCCTGATTTTTTGAACTAGGGATGGCAGATCTTGGGAGCTCACAAACGCAAAAGCAGCAATATGTCAATTTAGCCTTCCTGAGGGGATCATAACACATGCCTGGCTGAAGTGGCAAAGCTGGGGGGAGAAGGAGAAAAACTTTTATTGATGTTAAATAGGAGCGCTGTGACTGGAGTCCTCAGTGCAGGATCCCAGTAGAGCTTGCCGCCGCCTTCGCCCTCTCGACGAGCCGAAGCCGAGGATCAGGATCAGAGCTGGCCAGCTCTCACTCCCACTGCTCTAAAGTTGAATTTCGTATTGTGTCTATATTCCTATTATGTTGACAAGCCCACACCATGTGATATAAGGTTGAAAGCTCTCCACAGTGACGGCAAGTGGATGTATACTTTGTAGGGAATACAGTGTGAAGCCTGGTAGGGTGAGGAAAAGTATTGGCCTGTAGCTGCCTAAGTGAGGTTTCTTGCTCTTTTGCAGGATGCAACTTCTCAAATCGTGCGCCCGCTAATAAATGCGCAGAAGCAAACCAGTGGTCAGCCAGTGCACCGGTTAGATGCTACGAAGCTAGAACCGACCTTGATGGCAATGGGACGGTCGAACTTGACCTCAGCCACATCTGAGTAGCAGTCCTCAGGGCCGAAGGTCCCACGAGCCACGTCGAGTGTCTTCCAGCGCTGTGTGTGTGGAAGGTCCCCACCAATGCCACTCTGCAGGAAGAGAGAATGCTCACCAACAAGGCCAAATGACACGGCGTCTCACGCACAGCCATCCGCGACATTCCCAGTTTTGATTACAAAACATTCAATAAATTAATAACGCCATTGAAAATTCACACCCACCATGAATGTTGTACCACGCAGCAATCAACATAATAAACTCTCTAGCAGTGCATGTGCTCTGATAAGCTCGGACAAGGGCTTCGCAAAAGCGTTTACACCAGTACACCGTTACACCTTTTTTCTTTTTTTTCTGCTGGTGTGCGCTTTGAGGGGAAGGCACAATTGTGTAAGAATTGTCTTGCCTGTGGTGAATGACAACCAAAAATATCTTGGGCATCCCAACTTCCGTGACAACTTGCATCTACTTACTGCAATGACATGCAACAAGAGACTGCACTGAATGCATACTCATGATGTCTGGATCGGTTTGTTTTACCAAAAATGGCATAGCCTTCCATGCAAGTGTCTCAGGACTCTAGAATATCATGCTTCAGGAAAGGTAGAACACTCAATAAAGCCTGCTTTTCTTCCATGCGAACACAAAAGAGGCCCTAACAAAGGGAAAAGTAAGCTGCAAGTAAACTTTAAAAAAAGAAAAAAAAAAGAAAGAAAAATTATGCTGGTGCAAGCTAGTGTGCAGAGCAAGTCTTGAAGTGCCCATTTGGTCCCCCAAAAGTAGGGAAATGTGAGAGTCTGTTCGCTCACGTCGTCCAGGAGCTCCAGTTCGTAGTGCCACTCATTGCCCACACCGCCATAGATGCAGGCCCCAGCAATGAGCACGCCCGGCCGATCGACGCTGAAGCAGATGGCATCGGGGGAACCGTTGCCCGTGTTCCAGGTTCGGTTCTGGCTAACTCGCGAGAACCGGGACGGGGTGCAGTGCAGGGCCTGCCGCGTGGCACGCTGCACATCCACCTGCGGACAGATTTACGGACACGACCGACATTCACAACAGCTCATGTGACAGGCTGGTGCAAGGAAATGATCGGCAATCTAGAATGCAGGGGCACATTCCTTTCTTGATTTAGCGATTGTCACGCACTAAGCCTAAATCACACACACACTGCTCCGAACAACCACGCCGACCGACTCCTTTATTCCCAACACTCAACCCTAACCCCTCACACTTTACTCCTTCCTCTCTTCTCCTAGTCCCGATGGTGATGATGGTGCCATCACGTGGCGCCCTCTCTCAGCACTCCCTGCTTCTGTCGTCGTCTGCGCCACGCCACCCTCACACGATCAATACGACATCATAACCTCAGACAAACCAGAACAAGTCAAATACTGTGTAGACCATTTACAACGTAAGTGTTTATAGTGCAGGACCAGATATAATGCGGGTTTTCCTCGCCACCGGATTGCCTCCCATAGAACTCAATGCATAAGTGTACCACTTAAAATGCGGTTGCCTGAAGCACAATAGTGTTTATAGTGCGGTTTTTTGGTGGGTCCGCTGATCGACCGGCGTAGCTGGGGCACCATTTTAGGGTAGCGAAAAAAGAAAGAAAAAAGATGGATTCAGCCATCCAATGCAGCCCACGCTACCTTCTTTCCCCTAACTCAGACACAGAAAATAAAAAAATAGGCACCCTTTAGTTTGCATGTTCCGTTTGCACTCGCGTGATAACCCATGTTCTCGGCACACCTCCAGAGATAGTGACATTACCCCCGGGCGGGGTAAGTTGTTGCGATTAGAACCTTGTGCAGACAAGGAACCACCCTTTTCCTTTCCGAACATCTGGAAATAGTGAGCCAAGCCGTGAGGTCGAAGGTTTTCACGACCTGTACGTTGTGCTGATAAGCAACCACCTTTGGCATTGCGAAAGCAAGGCACATATAAAAAAAAAAATCCATCTGGCATTCTTATCACGTTGTCTCGCCAACGTAAGCCGGGCTGCATTCCTTCTCTGCAGCATCTATTTTTCTAGACGCTAAGAAACACAGATCCCACAAAACATAAACACAAAGTAGAAGTTAAAGTCGCTGCAATACCATGCATAAGCGTTAGATGCGGGGGAAAAAAAAAAAGACGAAATAAAGACCGTACCATTGCTTTTAGGTGGTGTTCGTTTGAGTAATGATAAACGAAGAATTATTGAAGGATGGCTTGTGATGCGGTTGAACTAATGCATGTTTTGGTTACAGTGTAGTTCAATATCGCTTATAGTGAGGATTTTCGTGGCTCCCACAGCGGTCTACGCTGTACCTCTACGTAACCACATAGCAGGTGCAGTGATAGCAGCCGAATGCCTCTGCAGCCATATCAGACCCACATCGCATTGCTTCACATTGCTCTGAACATTCTCACAGAGCAAGAATTCCCGGCCCACGGAATCAACGCCCAATTTAGCCCCTGGGGTGCAAACGCCATTAGATGGAACTGTATATCCATACTTGAGCACAGGTGCAACCAATTGTGTGTTTCGATCAATGTAGCACAATTAAAAGGTAAGAAATAGTACCTAAATAAAATAATGGCTAGTAACCTTTCTTAGGAACTAACAGCCTCAAAATGTTTCGAGTAGAAAAAAATGTTTAGGTGTGTACTAACAGATGATAACAGATAACAGCAGACCTCTTGAAGGATGGCGGAGAAATTGTACTTGAAAAACTGGCAAACCTGTATACGCAATGCCTAATGACCGCAATAGTACCGGAATCTTGGAAGAACGCGAACATCATCCTAATCCATAAGAAAGGCGACATGAAGGACTTGAAAAATTACAGGCCGATCAGCTTACTGTCAGTCGTCTACAAGGTATTTACCAAGGTAATCGCTAACCGAATCTCTGCAACCTTAGATTTCAGTCAACCTAAAGAACAAGCAGGGTTCCATAAAGGTTATTCAACAATGGACCATATTCACACGATCAATCAGGTGATAGAGAAGTGCGCTGAGTATACTGAACCCCTATATATAGCCTTCATAGATTATGAGAAAGCATTTGACTCGGTCGAAACCCTAGCAGTCATTCAGGCATTACGGAACCAGGGGGTAGATGAGCATTATGTAAGAATACTCGAGGATATCTACAGTGGGTCTACAGCTACCATCATCCTCCATAGGGAGAGCAGTAAAATACCTATAAGGAAGGGTGTCAGACAAGGAGACACAATCTCTCCAATGTTATTCACAGCATGCTTACAAGAAGTATTCAGAACGTTGGATTGGGAACAGGTGGGAGTAAGGGTTAGTGGAGAATACCTCAGTAACCTCAGATTTGCTGATGACGTTGCCTTGCTAAGTAACTCGGGGGACGAATTGCAAAGCATGCTTTCCGCACTGGGCGAACAGAGTAGAACCGTGGGCCTGAAAATTAATATGCAGAAAACTAAAGTAATGATCAATAACCTCGGGACAGCACAGCAGTTTGAGATAGGTGGCGAGGCAGTGGAAGTGGTAAGCGAATATATCTACTTAGGCCAAGTTGTGACCCCAGATCCCAACCATGAGGCAGAGATAATTAGAAGGATCAGAATGGGGTGGGGTGCATATGGCAGACATTCCCAGATAATGAATAGCAACCTACCATTGTCACTGAAGAAGAAAGTGTATGACAGCTGCATCTTACCGGTACTCACCTACGGGGCAGAAACTTGGAGGCTCACTAAGAGGGTTCAACTTAAATTGAGAACGACTCAGCGGGCAATGGAGCGGAAAATGATAGGTGTAACATTAAGGGACAAGAAGAGAGCGGAGTGGGTCAGAGAGCAAACTGGTGTTAAAGACATATTAGTAGAAATTAAGAAGAAGAAATGGACGTGGGCAGGGCATGTAATGCGAAGGCAAGATAACCGCTGGTCATTAAGGGTAACAGAGTGGATCCCTAGAGAAGGCAAGCGTTCCAGGGGGCGGCAGAAAGTTAGATGGGCAGATGAGATCAAGAAGTTTGCGGGGATAAATTGGTCACAGTTGGCACAGGACCGAGGTAATTGGAGAATAATGGGAGAGGCCTTTGCCCTGCAGTGGGCGTAGATAGGCTGGTGATGATGATGATGATGATGATGATGATGATGATGGTGATGATGAACAGATGATCATTACAACAGGGGTTGGTGCATACTACCGCAACTACGAGCAGGGTGATGGGTGCACAGCCGAGGAAAGTAACCCACTCACCACACAGCCAATGGTCTGAGACGACAGCTCGGCTACCACAGCAGAGAGGAATGCGCATGTGCTGGACACCAGTTTGGCCGATGGTTTCTCCACTTCCTGCATGGAGGCACAACAGTGTCAGGTAAATGTAAGGGAAAAAAAAAAGAAAACAAGAAAAACTGAAGACTGTCCCCAAAATCATCCAAAGCAGGTGCTTAGCTTACGTGTTTCAATGCACTTTGGACAGGAGCAATCACAATTCCCAGCAGCCGTTCCAGCACTTCCCGGAAGCTGCAGTTTTCAGGATGGTAGCCTTCCTTCTGGAATGCATTGTGAGGCAAAGTTTTAGCATGCTGTGCAGGTCATCTCATTGGACCAATAAAGTATGCTGTGACCACCCACCGCCATTATACAGCTAATCTACACTGTATGTGCCCCTCAGCCTTCCATTTCATCGTTTTACAATGTAGGTACATCCCTCTTAATGACCCCCCCCCCCTTGGTGTAATTTGCAACAATAGGCACCCCTAACTCTGCAGGTACACAATGTACTCTGATGTGCTCATTCAGAAAAAGCTCTCTGAAGCCACTACATTCACAACTGTCAGGGTGTACATGTCACTAACGCTTTTTGTTTTAATTCACAACAAAACACAATGTTATATTAACATTGACTACAGTGCAAATTTCCAAACTTCTTTACATTTGTCAAATCCTCCGAGGGCTGGCACCTTTTGCGCGGCTGGTATAAATAAATGCATCAATGACCAACACTCCTTTGAGTCAAAGTGACCCCAGTACATGTGTTGTACAGAGGCAAAGAGAGACCACCACAGCCACTGTGCAGCAGGAAATATCACAGTCGAGACAATTTTCTCGTACAATGAAATGTGGCTGTGTTTCTTAACATGCTTTTGTTCTGAGATTCTGAACAGCACAACACCGCACCAAACAATCAATATTGGACAAAAAAAAATGTAATCAATGTGTTCAAGAGAGGAGCCACCGTCTGGCCTCACAGTAGCTGGCACAGAGTGACGTACCAGGGTCTTGCGTGCCACGACCTCGACAAGCAGCGGGTAGACGGTGGAGGCATCCGAGGTGTCTGGCAGCGGGGGCCCTGCCCCGGGGGGGCTGTCGGGCGAGCAGGGCCCATCCCAGCCCAGCCTCGGCTCTCGGTCCAGGCTCGGGGGCAGCAGCTGGGTCAGCTGGGCCGCTGGGAAGCACAGGGACGCCAGCACCGCCGCCAGCAGACGGTCGCTGCTCTCCTCCTGGGCTGGCCGCCCGGGCTGGGAGGCAGAGGACGACCCCGTAAAGAGAGCGACACACCCAAGACCCAGTGAAGTAGTTAGCAGGTTGCGATGAATGTTGCAGGAGCCACTAACACACAGTACACAGCCAAAACACGCCCAAACCAGGGCTTCATGCGCAACCTGCCTTCCAAGCACGCTTCGTTTATAACCACTCGAGCATGCTACAGCTACCTCAACTTCACTAGCAACACGAAAGGCACTTGCTTACAACACTCCAATGAGAGCAAGGCTCACCGGCTCGACGAGGAGCTCGCAGAGGCCGCGCCACTTGAGCATGGTGCTCGGGTAGAAGGTGTGGTAGCAGGCCATGAAGGCCGCCTCGCACTCCTCCAGCAGCGTCGTTTGCATGGCCACCCCTTCGGCCAGCAGGGGCGAGGGGGAGCAGTCCCCGCTGACGTCCTCCAACGACTGGGCGCTGTCCGCACGCAAGCTGCCGCCACCGCCCCCCGACAGGATGCAGCTGAGCAGGGCCTGGGTGTCCGCCACGCACTCGGCCATCCGCGACGACTCGGGCTGCACCTTCTTGGACAGCGCTGCAGCGGGGCAACGTACGTGGCACTCCTCCATAAATGAGCCTCTAACAGTAAATAGTGACATCTCACAGCACTGGCAGGAACCACACAGACGCCTTTTGACTGTGAGAACCACCACCAAATAGTTCTTTGAACAGTAGGATACCAGCGAGTTTGAGGAGTTACATAGCCAACAGAGCCCCCTACCGAGCCCGGCCTGCGAGAGGGAAACAAATTCTGCAAAAATTCCGCCAATTGTCTACTAATGCGTGGCATTCTTATGCCACTTGTCTAAAGTGCGAGTTCTTCACAGCCAAATTTTTTGGTTTTTCTAAATCCAGTCTGACCAATGTGGAACATTCGCGAAATCTGCATTTTTGAGTAAATGCAGGGCGTTACGCAGTTTGAGATTTTCAGTTTTTATATTTCTCTTAATTCTTGGCTTTTCAAAATTGTCCTACCAACTGTATCCATTCATGCTATTATCACGATTAAAGATGGAGGTTCCGCGAGATCTGCATCATTGTGGAAGTGCAGGGGTAGTTACACGGTCGTGGCTGTGGGGGGCACTCGGCAGAGAGTGCCCCGCATCTTACAAAGCACTCACGGCCCACGGGGTACACCTCGTTGATGTAGATGCGCAGCAGGTGCAGGGAGGCGGCGCAGATGTAGAGCAGGCGCCTCAGGTCCAGCACCAGGGCCCTGCCGCCTCCAGAAGAGGACGAGGGCCGGTCGGCCAGCTCGCACAGGCCCGCCCTGAACGCCTTCCAGCCCCAGTGCAGCAGCTTCAGCAGCGAGTGGAAGCACTCCTGCGAGCACAGGGCAAGCAGGTGAGCGGGGGCAGGGAGGGGCCCCGGAACACCACCGAGCTGCTTAAGCTGCTTTGAGCACTCACACTTAGGTTCAGAAGACCCATTCAAAAGACATCATCAAGTGTTTTCCTGATAACCATATTTACAGCAGACTCCCATTAAGACTACTTTGAGACCAAGAAGTTGGTTTGCTTAATCATAAATTCATCTTCAGTGAATGTCTTTTCTTGCTTGTTTTACGTTGCACCTGCAACCAGAAAATGATGCCACCCATTTATAGCAGGTTCATTTTAAGGAAGCATACCCTATTCATGAGTAAAATGTCGCTTCAAAGGCTTCCCCCCAAATAGCTGAACAACACCGGCTCGGCGATTCCCACATTAACTGGTAGTTCTCATCCTGGTTAGGCCAGCTGACGGTGCGACTGCTCTGCCAAAGTAATGGTTCTGAAGCACAGGCCCACAACTGGACTAAGCATTCCTGGAACTGCAAAGATCAAAGCAGGCTTTACACCTTTCCTAAGTGCTTGGCTAATAATAAAGCATAATGTCCAGTGGCTTTTCATTCATGAAAACATGAGCTGCCCTTAAACAAAGTTTAACTACATGAATGCACCCACAAGATCAGATGTTAAGGCAAAGACAAACATAACAGCTTACCTGACAGCATATCAGTCAACAGTATTATGTTTAGTGGCTTATAAGGCGACAAAGTAACACTTGAAGTACCCCACTGCACACCTATAGCAAATACAAAAGCTCAGTCTGCATGGACTAAAATATACAAGCATTGAACAGTATATGAAGAAATGAATTAGTGCCATATAAAATTTCTTGATATGGGAGAATTAACCCTTTCAGGGTCAATGATGTACATGTACAAAATCGCTTGTACGCTTAATTAAAAAGTGTGCCTTTTTCGATCATTTCTCTCGCCTGGCATGTGCTGCCACACTGCAGAAATACGAGAAATTTCTTTCCTGCGCCGGTGACCCCTCTTCCCTTTTTTTTTTTAATGCTTTATAACAGGTGTGCGCCGGCTATCGCTTGCGCACCCGTAAACGTGCGGGCACGCAGTAGCTAAATTTGGTTTCGTCCTCCGGGTGCTTCTCGCTTTTTGTGCCCGCCAAACTGATGCACTTCTTGCGCTTCTCTCCCTCCTAGCGCTCGCGAAACTTTTTTAGAATTCTTCTTGTGTTACTCATGAATAAACCACGTATATGTAAGAACACCAACAATTTTTTTGTCACTTTGAGGTCACCCTAAAATATTACAATTTGTTTTTTTTTTTCAAAATGGTTCATCCGAAGAATTTAAATCAGCAATAAAAAAATATCGACCTGGGTGGTCGCATTTGGCAAAAAAATTTGACTCTCAAAGGGTTAATATGCACATAAGACCATAAAAAGCATGGTTGCAAAATAACTTGTGCCTCATCACTGTTCATCCTAAGACAAAGTTGACCACCTGTAGACATGGGGATATGCCTCGACCAAGACTTAGAAAAACACTACTCAGTTGTGGTTAATAAACATGCATGGCCTGCCCATTCCCTCAACCCTTTCCAAGCCAAACATGCACCAAAATGAAAGCTGCCTTATGACAACAAAGCCTGGAAAAAGTGTCCCTACCGGTGTGACAGTTCTTGAAAACTTGTTGCTGAGAATGGTGATGGACTCCGACTGATCAGCAGGCTGGTTCGATGTCTGCACGTCCGGAGTGATGACCCTGGAAACAAGAGCGAGAAATATAACACATGACGTACAGATTGAAATGCAAGACAATAAGTGTGCTGTCCTTTTTAAAGCGTGCATCCCTTTTTACCGCTCTTGTATAAGCCTAACACAGTATCTGTTTCATGCAGTCCACTGCAGCAAAGCTTGCTTTGCACCAGATGTAGTCATGCATTTGAAAATGAACATCCAACCACTAGACAAACCAAAATGTTAGTCCCAGCTCACCGGTACAGAAGCTGAGGAAGTTGCCCCGCATTGACGTCGGTTCCGTTGTTTGACTTCTTGGAACTTTTAAAGTAGAAGACGACTCTGAAAGTGAACGCGAGTTATTAGTGACCAGGGGACACACTCCCACAGAAAAGGGACAAAAGAATAGTAAATGAGGCTACTACAACAAAAACCAAGCATTGATCAAGTAAAGAAAAAAAAATGGGGAAAAATGCTTTGGACAATGAAGTGCTGATGTCTGGTGACAGCCAAGTTCACCATTTCTCTTGCATTCTTTTTTACCCTAATTTGGCTGGCTGCACCAGGTATCTGTGGACGAGAAAAAGCCCAGTTGCACTCACTGGTCCTCAGTGGTGACGACCGACTGGCCGCTGGAACCGCAGTCACTGCTGGGCCCCGAGATGTGGGCCCACACAACGTACCACCGGTTCGACTGCAGCAGGATGGGCTCCTCAAACAGCATGGGGTACTTGTGCCTGGCGTTGTGCAAGGGAATGTGCACGCTCATGCACAAAGTCTACGCAACAGTGCACCAAATAACATTAACCGTTCACGCTCTGATTTGGTAGAGACTGTATGTAGGACTTTACCTGGCGCCGCACTCGTAGGGTATCTCCTCAGTCTCAGCCAAAAGCTCGCCGTCTGTTTCTTGGTCCCCGCCATCCACACCAATGTCAAAGACCTGGCAAACAACAGGAGAGCATTATCCAGCAGTAGCCGAGTTGGGTGTTGAGTGCGAGCAGCTTTGCACTGTTTAGGCTCGCATAATGGACGCATTATATTTTGAAGGGGAAAAAAAGGCACTTTTGCGGGCCGTGTTCACTGTGCAATGCAAGCCAATCTTTCTCTGACTTCTTCCCCTTCGGTGTATACTTTGCCCCTGGCTTTGACCCCATTAGGATTCAATTTCACGACTGTCTGTGCAAACATGCCATTGCCGCTAAATGATGCTCTGCAAATGCCTCAACCCGTGCACACCAACCAACAGCTACACGAGACTTACCCCATTACAGTAAAGACGTGAGAACCAGAAAGTTTACATTACCGTGCATTATAGCCTCCTGAGAGTCAGGGACTGTGTTCTTGTACCATAACACGAAAGTTTTTTTTTAAATTTGGAGTTGTCCATGACAGGCAGCCATGAGCAAGCAACCGCATGATGTTTGTAATAAAATTTTATACAGTGCTCAATCCCATCCAAGTGCTGGCCACAGCCTACGTGCTCGACTTCTGGTTGGCCTAAATTTAGAAGTTGAGTACCACTGCTTGAAAGGGACGAAAGATCAACACCACAAAGCAAGAAACAAGACTGGTCTTAAACTTATCCCGTTTACTGATCATTTCTCAGGGAAAAAGAGCAGCCTATCCTTCACTATTCCTTAATGCCAAATACAATAAATTTCCTGATAGTAAAACTACGAGTAAGCGAATATCAAAGAATGTATTACTCTATCAAATATCCAGAAAAAAAAAGAAACACATACAGCCTCCGCTCGCTACACCAAATCAGGCAACGACAGACTTTCAGTTACAACAGACCATTTCTGTTGGTTTGTTTGGTCCCTATGATTTATAAGTGAAATTCATTCTGCTCATAACCGACCTGGCTATAGCACACTATTGGCGGTGAGATCTTTGAGTGGCGCCCCCTGGCTCTGACGTCGGCTTAGGGATTCGCGCCGCTGTCGTCTGCTACACTCCGCTTGTGAGGGGCAACAGTGCCTGGGCTAGAAATCGCCCGCTTCGTTGCTGTAGTGCGTTAAAAAGCGTATTTCTAGCGACTCAGTTATTTTGCCAGCTTCTGACGCATCTGAATAATTTGAAGCTGTATCCCCCACAAGTTTGCCACACACGAAGAGACAGAGAACAACTTTCTTCGGAGTATCGGTCAGAAGATCGTGTGTAACTCGTCCTTTCTTGCTTATTCGCGAGGATCAGCGATCAGAGCTTCTCGATAAGTATTCAAAATGCGTAGGCTTCCCTGCAGTATTTTTGAGATGCTCCTATGAAGACTCAACAGTCTAATACTACGTACCAAGCAGCGGCCTCTACACGCTCATCGCACAGCAGGAAATAAAGCAGCTTTCTTCTGTTTCTTTCGTTGTTGTCTTGCATCGGATTAATGTTTCTTGCTTTTTTTTTCTGCCCAACGCATTAATTTTGCTGCGCCGTCACCAACTTCTTATTAGGAGGTTTCGGGATGTTTGGGAGTTTCACAAAGGTCATGTGGATATTTCCTTCATTTTGTATGGCATACATTCCCTTCTTCACAAATTGGCTTTCATTACGGCTGCGTGCAAGAAGGTGCATATCCGCAGCGTGCTTTGTTTATTCACATGCAAATACAATGAGAAGGCTTGTGCTACGCCACCGCGATCGCGCCCTAAACAACGTGGTCCACAGTGCTCGAAGGCGGCTTTTGTGCTCCGAATTTCTATCGTAATTATATCGTTATCATAACGAACTGACTCTCAACTCGAACAATGATGACATGATTACGATGTTGAAGGCATGATATACTCGCTAACTAACGTAATAAATAGTATACCTGCATATATTACAAGACTCGAAACCGAAGAAGAATTCCAAGTAGCTCTATATTGCTTTTCAACCCTTCCAGGCGCGAAGAACAAATCCTATTCTACTCGAGATGGCGTTCTATGATTTGAAGAAAATTACTTTTGCTCTCTTGTCCTGGACTGAGGACCCGGCCCACTAACCAGATCGATTTAATTGTTAAACAAAGTTTTCCCCTCCTCCCCTTACTCATCCTTCTCCTCTTGAGTGCAGTTTTCCTATAACACATATCCGAATATCGGGAAGATATGGCTGTGCAAAATGTTCCGAAATATCCCTCCAGGTCTTAACAAACATATATGTGTTACTATAAATTTAACGAAGACGTGACTCGTTTTGCTCAATAAACCTCCATACTGGTTAGATGCCTGGTATAGAATCAGCACGCGCGTATATACACACTGGGTTATTTGGAACTCAACCTACAGTTTTTGCAGTCTATAGTGCATGTCGGCAAACTTTCATGCCTTGACAACGTTAAGTGATGTGACAAAACGCGTTCGAGCGTTCGGCAAGGTTGCAAAAATGTTTTACCTTACATATGATTACCGGGAATCGTGATGCCTTCTGCCAAAGCCGACAGCCCTGAAGGCCTAGAATTTGTTTTGGTCTTCAATTTTCGCTGTTGTCAGTTATTAGCAGCTGACTGTTCCTTTTGTTCGAATGCTTACATGAGAAGCGGACGCCTAGCTCCGACTCTTCGCGCTCCGCACAGGACCGGCTTCGCAAGAAATGGGGTGGCGCCGGCAATGTTTCTCTCGTAGCGGTATCCGAAACTATACTTTAATTGACACCATGAGCTAGTGTATGCGATTTTAAGCCTATTATTATGATAAAAAGTTACCCGCACGACAATTCTGGTGCGGACAAGCATCAGACGTTGACCGAGCGCAAAGAAACAGCAGGGAGAGTGATCCTGAGTGAAGCAGACGACAAATGCGAGAATCCCTAAGCTGACGTCACGAAGGCGTGCTTCGCAGCGCCGCCTGTGTTCGCGCTCACCGCCAATAGGATATACTAGTAGACTAAATTTTGGTCGAAAACTGTTTTGACTGAATGTCAATGGCAGACTCCTGTGGTGCCAGCACCTGATATGCTTTTTCTTTGTTTATTTTGGCGAGGAAACTACTATGCCTGGCAACATTGTCGGCATAGAACGGGTCATTGGTGCCACCAAGCCAAGCCAGTGTCCCCCCACACTTTTTTTGTGCGACCAGCGGCAGGGTAGCTGACTTCACTGTCAGATAAAGTAAGCATAATTAACGCTGTCGAACATGGCAAAAAGCAGGCCAACACCGCCAGAAGTACGGGCCTGTCTAAGCAGATAGTCTGCTAGACCGTCAAGAGCAAAGACGCCGACTAAAAACGTGACTTTGGTGAGAATGAAGGACAGCACTTTCAAACACGCTAAGTGGTGCACCCGGAGGTCAAGTCAGCCCTCATCCCTGTTTCTTATGTAATAAAGAACTCAGGCTCAGTGAAGCTTAACATTTATCATTCCCACGCATGTATTGGTTCCATTCTGTTCGACGAAAAAGTTAACAAATGACTCAAGCAGGGAGATGGCTCTCGTTCATTGTGTGCAATCTGCCGCTGGTTGTGCGGACTCCAACTGGCCTAACTTTCCGTTTCACAGCCGTCCTTCATCAGATCACCTTATATCAGCTGTTTTACGGACCAGAATGCGGTGATTAAAAGGTGCGCAAGCAGCCTTGGGGAACGTCAGGTAGCGATCCGAATTGTTTGACAAACGGTTTCAGGTAAACCTCCTGCCTCGTCATGAAGGCTTTGAGAAAAGCCTGGCTAATTCTGCTGGCCATGACTGATTTTTTATAGCTGGTTAGTAATTGCTTTTAGTTACAATCTTGCTTTATTTGCTCAGCTTAGCGCGCATCTCTACGCACTCGACTGCATGAGCTAGGCCTTTTCCAAGTGCCGGTGCTAAGCTTTGAAAACAGCGATAGGCAATTCTTTTCCCCCATGTGAACGCTGTGCAGCGGTGCTGCAGGCGTGTAGAAAGAACAAATTTGCCTGTAGTAGTATTTACATGCAATACCGATCACAGTTCTCACTTTACGAAAATATACCCCTCTTCCCCTCTTCCCATTCAGATACTGCATACTTCGGATACAGCGGAACAGGGCATTTTTTTCCGGATTTAGAGGTCCATTGTTATTGGCGCAGACTGTACTACCTTTGTTATGAACTTAGCTGTTTTTCCACACAGTGAACTTTTTTCTACACTTTGCTGTGGCATTAGCGCTGGCACTTTAAGCTTTTTTAGTAGTTTCAGCAAGCCAGACATTAGACATCACAAGTCCCCACTATTAAATGACCTTCCTAATGAAAACTGAAGAGTAAATCAATGGCAACATATAGCTAGGAGAAAACTAACAGACACACTAGTATGCCTATAATAGAAACCAGTGGTGCATTGTTAAAAAAACACACACAGAAGGCTTGTAGGTTGTGACACCCGACAACTCACCCTGATTCGTGCAGTGTACTCCCCACGGCCACCAAAGAGTCCCACACCGCCCAGAAGGATGTCAGTGTCGGCCATAAAGCGAATCGCCTCCACAGAGTGCCCAGAGTAGCCCCAGCCTCCACCGTGGCCTGTTAAGGGTATGGAAGGTGGGAATCAATATTGCAGGGGAAGGAGCCCTAGAAATGGATAACTTTTATTCTCCCGAAAACAGCATGCACGCAAGGTGGGCAGCCATCTTGCTAGAAGTCATCCGGAAAGAAAAACATCCCTGATGCTAGAAATGAAGCTAAATAAACCAGTTTCTACCTAAGGCTACAGATGAGCAACATATCCTAGGCCCACCATCCAAATGCCGGCTGCACAAACACCAGGAACAATGCTGTGGAACAGTATTTACAAACACACGATGCCCTTACCAGTGCTCTTAAAGGCCAACTGCACTCAAATTTCCCCTTGACCAAATTTACTTTGAACGTACAGTACATACCCCCAAAACAACTGGGACATGACTGGCAGCACCGTGAAATGCATTGTTAATTAGTTATAAGCATTTAAAATAACTCCGTCGCAGGCGCTGCTGCAGCTGCCGGCGGATTGCGCAAACAGCCATTTTAAGCGGAGCAGATATTGTGGCCTTTTCCTCTGGGCAGTGCTTTTTCCTTCGGCCGGTCAAAAAAACTAGTCGAGCTTTGCTCACTGCCTTTTTCCTAGGGTTGCTGCAAGGGTGAAGTGTTGTGCGCAGGCTTGCTCAAGCCGGCTGACCATGTGCAGCAGCTCGCTCGCCCCCTAGAACGGTATTTCAGCCTTGCCATAATGGCCGTGCTCTCCTCAATTTTTGTTTCAAAATCTCCCATTTTCAGTGGTCGTTTGGGCCGTGGATATGCGCATTTCAGCTGTCAAAATTTGTATCTCGTAGTCTTAGGCAGACTATATGGAAATAACGTTTCCAGGAGGTTGAAATTTTCAGAGCAGTTGGCCTTTAAATGTGTTATAGCATGTGGTGGCATATGTGGGCATGGTGGAGAATTCCAGAGAAGTCAATGCAAAAGAGGGATTCTGCATATAGCAGATGAGAAGGCAGGAGGAGGCCATCCTTTGTGCTCTCCCACTCTGCTACAATCCGGTTACAACAGAAATCCTGGTCACTCTTTGGCAGTGCCGAACTAGCTGTCAATGTTATCGCACTTCGGGTATGGCGAAGTGACTCCAGAGAGGAAGGCAATTTGAAAGAGGGATTCTGTCACCTAGGTGAAGAAAAAGGAGGGGGCCACTCCTTCTGCTCTCCTGCCCCTCTGCACATCTTACCAGGTTACGAACTCTCACAGATAAGAAGGCCCCATGAGTTGGTTAAGGAGTCCTGGACTGACCAGACACCTAATAGACTGACACGGCTGCTGAAATTTGTCGGCTCCACACACACATGTGCACCTTTAAATGCACACAGGTCGTCCTACAAGCCGGTTCTGCAGCTATTCCAGCCAAGCCTTTCCCTGTCCCCACTCACTCTCGAAGCGGTTGACCGTGGAGAAGTCCTCGCGGGCATAGACGCGGGCGAGGCTCTGGTGGCGGGCCCGCTCGGCGTCCTCCCGGACGCTGAGGTCCCGCTCCTGGGCAGCCGTGAGTACGTCCAGGGCGGCCAGCAGGCCCAGGGCGGCCTGGCCCCGGCCCACGGGGTGCCCCGCTGCTCCGGGCAGGCTCAGCTCGGGGCCGAGGAACAGGGGCAGCGCTCGGTCGGGGGGCACGCCTTCCGCTGACGTCTGCAGCGGCACCGCCTCGCTGCACAGCACGCTGTACCAGCTCAGCTCCAGCGTCTGCTGGTTCACGCTGCACAGCACAAAGGGACATCCTGCTTGCACTTCCAACGCAGAGGCAACAGCAAAATGCCTTCTTCAATTAAACGTTAACCCTAGGGTGTCGCCCTAGTATTCTTTTGCCTTCCTTCTTCCAGAAGCTGGAGAAACTTAGCTTGCGCGATCCTACAGCTTCCTGGATACACAATCACAAGAGACATGCCAGGTAAGCACTCACCTCCACAGGACATTGTAGACGCTGTCTAAGCAGACGGCATGGTTCCTGAGGTCCACTTGGTCTATGGAGTTAAACCTGAGAAGATAAAAAGAAGAATTAATGCCTGAATCGTTAATTCTTTGTAGCCAGTACCAAACACTCTGGGTTGTTTCGTATGCTGTGCTTTAATATTAGCCAGTGGTTATTAGTCAAGGGATGTTTTTGGGTTCATAAAGCATTTCCATGGTCTGCGATGCTTTTCTTGTCTCGAGTAGCCAAAACACTCATCTCATTTTTTTTTTGTCGGGCAACAGCAATGATCAAAAACAAATCCTATCTTTTGGTATTTCCTTACACCACTGCCCTTATTGTGGCTCCTCTGCACAGTACCAAGACTGAGCGAAAATGGTGAAAATGTGCAAGCACATACAAAAAGAGCTAGGCAATTTCATGCCCAGGGAAGAACTTGTAATTGTAATGGCAACCCACCTTGTGCCAACATCATTCTGCCACCCATCCTTTTCATTTTGGGAGGCAGTTCAAAGACTTTTAGCTGTCCATTAATGATCCTTCATGCATCCATGGTCGAGGACCGCTGATGTAAGTTGTTTCTTTAACATGGTATCTTATAATTGCTATAAAATGTCTGTGAGGTGCCCACTGCCCAGCAAACATTGAAACAAACAGTTGCCGAGCAGAGACTGTTCAGACAGCCACAAAAGCAAAGCCAGAAAGGGAGCAGCTCACCCTTTGCAGCTGCCATCAGCTCTGTTGATCATGAGGCACTTGAATTTGGATGCTTGCTCTATGTCTTTCGAAACAATCCCTGAAACAAAAATGCACAGTTTTAGTTACACACATTGCCTGCATAAACTCAAGCTCAGTGTCACTAGCTGCCTGCAGAGGTAAAAATTACGTCTGTCTTTGACATTAAAGTACCGCAACTTCTTGCAATCAAGGGATAGACTAGGCATGGTGAATAGTGATTTTGCTTTCGAAGCAAAATCACTATTTCGGAATTATTTCGGAATTAATAATCCATATAGTTGCACAAAAAAAGAAAAAGCTAACCAGGAGCCACAACGAACACTGCAGTGAGAAATGGCCATTTATTTTTACGCAGCGCATGCAACAGTTGATGAACGCTGACAATTGAAAAACAATTCTAGAGACCCTAATTGGAGTCTAGAGGCATGGCCAAACAGCCATCTCCAGCAGAATTATTCGAGCAGCACCTTCAAATCGATTTCCAATGCACAACAACATCCGCGTCTTGTTCCAGAGCTCCACCATTGACAGGGGTGACTGCACACAGGCAACCCAAGCACAAGCGTTGATGACGAAGTGTTGGTTCCCAACTTCGCGCATCTTTCAATGAGCCAACCCCAACTGTTCTTCATGACACATGGGTGTCATGAAGAACAGTTCCATATTTCATGCACTAAACGAAAACAAACCATGGCATTCCCGCTTCCCCTACCACACAGAAGCCTTTACAGAGAGAAGAGTGCTTGCTGTGGTGACCCCCTCCCCCTACAGAGCCCCCCCCCCCAACAAGTGTGGCGAGAGGGCACAGAGGCAGCTCACCGACGCAGGAGCGGTTGGCCACGAGGCTGCAGTGGGCCAGGCTGGTGGCGCTGGTGAGGAACTCGTCCAGCTTGACGAAGGTGTGGTCGCCCGAGGCCCCGACCCAGGTGGCCCGGCGGCCCCGCTTCACCCCGATGCTGGGGATGGGCCCCGGCGTGGCGTGCCACAGGGCCCCGTGGCCGCCCTCCCCGATGCTGCCCCGACGGCGGCTGCTCCTGCCGCCCTCGTCCCCTCCCAGCGGGGACGGTCCTCGACCCAGCTGGCCCCTCTGTGGGGGGAGAAGAGGCACGCCAAGAGCAGACCTCTATTGGCCTACCAGGGCCTACCAGAAATGGCCTTCCAAGAGTGAACGGCACACAAAAAATGGCAGTTAGAGAGTAGAGGCGTGCGGATATTTGCAACATATGAACACTGGGGCAAGTGGTACGATGTTCAATTTGGCTTTGAATCTCGTACGACTGTTAAAGGTTCCAATATTTCCAAAGTATTTTGGAGTCCGAGAATGCAAGTAAACTGTGATTTCAATGAACTCAGGCACATAAAATTGCACCTTGTTTAAAACGAAAAATGCCCAGCTTATGCCCCGCTATGAAAAGGTTTGCTAAGTTATCGCCAACAAAAAGGAACAGAGCGGAGGACGGGGAGGTGAAGAGTACTGATTTTGACAAAATGGCTCCGGTGCAGTATGTCGACAGTCCTTGGCCAGTGGCAGTTAAGGGGGCAGACTGGTCTTAAAGATATTTTTTTATTTACAAACCAATTTTAATGAAACTGCACAGCATTATGGGGTTTTTTGCGCTTATTTCAAACTTGCAATTAGATTTTTTGCAACTTGATTATTTTTTGAGATAATGTATAATAAATTGCCATTATTTTGGGTCGCACTTAGAAAATAACCGCTTCATACACAATGGCAATTACCCCGTGGCTAGGCAGACAAATAACTAAAAAATGCAACGTTGGAAGAACTTTTTTGATTGAGCTATTTTCGGTCATTTTACAACACACTGAACTTCACTCCTCCCGCGCTCTACCAGAAATGGCTCACAGGTGGTGTCAATTCAACACAATAATAATTTTCCAAAGCCTCCCTTTGAAAAATTTGTTTCCAACATTGTATTCTCCACACATTTAAGCATCAGAAGCAAAAAAATTACGGTTGTACCTGCTCTGGGTGCCGACATATCCGAGGACGAAATGCTAGCTTCGCGTTGCAAGAAAAGTGTTGTTTCACCATCGAATTCTGCGCGAAGTGAGCTGTAGAGTGCACTTTAAAATGCTATTTACAATAAAATATGGTGCCTTTTGATGAGGAAATTTGCGGACTGATAGAAAAATGGCCGTGGATGCCGCAAATGCTATTTTCAAGAAAACATTTTTTTTACTGTTTTTTGGCCCTAAAGACCCAGCTGCCCCCTTAATGTGTCCCTCTGTCAGGCACTGTTATCATCAACTGATAAGCCTTCGATGTAGTTCCCCAGGTACATCTATGCAGGCAGGACACACACTGGGAATGGGTGCGGACAAAGCAGAAACAAGCAGGGCATGGGGATGACCTTACAAGCATAAAGAAGAAATGCACCCCAACTTCCTTGCAGCTATGCCTACAGCATTAATTTTACCAATGCTTTCAGGTGCCAACATCGGAGCCCTAACACACCCGATATTGCCAAATCACCTTTGGACACAGTGCACCTTGCGTGCCTGCAGTACACAAGCCATCAGCCGCAGCACAAAGACGCGTACCTGGTGGCTGCCGCACGTGTAGACCCGTCCCCAGGCAGTGAGGAAGACCGAGTGGTTGCTGCCAGCGGCCACTTGCGTGACCGTGGGCAGGCTGTAGACCAAGGTCGGCGACCCCCTGCAGGGAAACACGGCAAGGCCTTCGTGTCGGGCGTGACCATAGCGTGTGCAAGACAATCGCATGCAGGTGAACTGAAATTAGGCAAAACTGCACACTCGTCCGGCTCTGAAAGTGACATTTGTTATTCAAGGTACACAAGTCGAAATGTAAGTTGCTCTAGATTGATAGATTAGCTTACCTAAAACACGAATATGCCACTTTAACACAGAGCTTTGCCAAAAATAAGGTACAAAATAGCAAAAACGTGAAATACAGGTGCACCGCCACTGGCTATACCACGGAACTTGCACCGGAAAAGCTTTAAATCGTTTGGCTGAGCAACGTCTTCCTTAGCTGCTGCTCTGGATGGCGCCACTCGTCCATACTTGAGGTGGCAGTACCACTTTTTGAGGAAGCGTGTGAGGTACGCACGAGTGGTTGGTCTCATCTCAAAAGCTGGGTCACCCTCTTTGAACTTCACAGTACCTCAATCCTAGTGGGTATGCTATAAATACTGCCACAAAATTTGTGCACTCGCAGCAAATACATGCTTGATTGCTGTTTCGAACTTCAACTTTTTTTTTCCAGGTTTTTGGTTTTTATTTGCTGCTGAAGGACATTTTAAACACAATTTTCTAGGCTTGTGCAAATATTCGGGGGCTTCGAATATTTGAATTTGCTTCGACCCGAATTTAAAATTTCCAATATTTCGAAGTATTCGGGGTGAACGAATATCAAAACTACTGTTCAAGTTTCGGTTTCGTTAGGCAAGCCGCAGTGCCATTGACATAAGGCTTACATCTTGACTACATGTGGAGCCAAGACAAGCTAAGCCACATTCAGAACGTTGTCGTAGCCTGAGTCGCATGGCGCGTTTTTGCACGTGATTCAGGCGCGTCGGCGTTGTGCGTGCGATTTTTCGATGCCCGTGTTGACAATTCCGCGCACGCGGCAGCTTCTGCCTCGCTCAGAAAATGACGGGTGTCGCGAGCGGCAGTGGGAGGAGTTTGACGACTTGTGCCAATGGGGAGGCACGCACCTCATGGCAGCAGTTTCGAAGCGCTCGAGACAGCCGGCTGGCTCCGCCAGAGATGTTTAGGCTTACCACCCCAGCAGATATTGCATGGGCGCTTTTACTAGCAACGCGGATGATGTTTTATAGCACCGTTTTCGCCCACATTACAAGCTCCTTTACCGCACAAGCAACTTTGTGCATGCCTCGAGCGGCATTTTAGAGAGCGCTTAGAAGCAGTCGCTCGAGCTCCCGACACCACTTCGCGGCCACCGCCGTTGCCATGTTGCCGCCGCCAGCAGCGTCGCGCGCAGCGTGGTTCCCCGGCAGCGGCAGCACGCCTGTGATATGCGCAGTGCGTTTTTGCGAGCAGAAAACAACAGACCGGCCGTTCCTGGAGAAAGAGTGACAAAGAGGGGAGAGAGAGCCCGGACGTCGCCGTCGCTTGCTCGCTTGGCGGTCGAGCACCTCGCCGGCTCGGTCGTATCATCCGCCGGGCCGCGCAGGTCCGTTCCTAAGGCCGAAATTTTTCCCATTGCAAACAATCCGATTTCGCTGGGACTTATCAGAAATTCGTATTATCCCAAAATTCTTATCACCCAGAAACGTATCACCAAGATTCCACTATATAGAACTTTTTATGAAGGTCCTGCCAAGCCCGGAAGCTCAGTGTCTCAGTGACAGGAAGCTCAGTGACACCTGACAGCTATTCGAATTCACTTCGAAAGTATTCGACCCAAGGACTATTCACTTCAAATTCGCTTCGAACTAAAATATTACTATTCGCACAAGCCTACAATTTTCGCTCTCTCCAAGTAATCAGCATGCCAGCCCACATTGCAGACATCCTCGAGACTAATGTCCTTCTGTTTTCCCAGAATCACTTCGATCAAGAATTGGTGGACAATCCAACACGATGGAACAGCCGTGCAAAGGTGCGACGCGAGAGTGGTGACGCAAGTATCGGCCTAATTTCATTCCAGCCCAAAAGTGGCCGCCTAAACTCCAGACCTGAATCGGCTGGACCTTCCTTTGTGGTCCAGTCTTGAGGAGAAGACAGGTGCTAAGTTGCATACCAGTGCCAACTCCCCGAAGAGGTCTCTAGGGGCAGCATAAAGAAAAATTCCCCAGGCAGGCTGCTGCATCGGCAAAGCATCTAACGTGTGTGTTAAAGGAGCCATGAAGAGAAAACACAAGTTTGGTTCATTCAAAAAATTGCCTCGTTAGAATCATACTGACACCACTTTTAACGTAAACTTCGCTCGAATAAGCTACATAATTAGGAAAAAAGGGAATGGCCATGCGACCCACCAGCTCATTTCCCGCAACAGAACCTATGATGTCATTCGAGCCAGCCCTGCGATTGGCGGAGGCCGGCAGAAGCAGACGCAAATTAGGTAGAGCTTACAAACTAGCCGAACGAGCGATTTGCACTTAAATTTAGGGCACATTCTTTACAAAGCAATAAGAATGATGGGACAAACAGTGGAAGTTACGAAAGCACATGTAAACATAGAAGTACTGATGCGTACTGCTGTTCGTACTGCGCACAGCATGCTTGGTTTAGCTGCACAGCACTACGGGGCTTGGGGTTGTCTCAGACGACACTGGCCGATTGACGCAAGCAACGGTGTCTTACGTGACCACATTTGTCGAGCGAGCACTGTTTCAGGGAACGAATATTTTCTCCCAGAACAAAAACAAGTCAAGTTTAAATACGGGCAAAAACAAACCAAACGCTTGCCACGGTATGGTGGCGCCATCTAGGTTCGGGTAACGTAAAGAAACGCGGGAACAAACCAACACCGCTGTACAGGGTGGAGACAACCTTTGAACGGTCCCGTGCCGCCGCAATTGAGCCAACGTGCTCAACGCGTTGTTCTTTTCGTTTCCCACGAGACCTAGCAACGCGAAACAGACAATATGATTCAAACTTCTTCAGTAAACCGCGTTGCGGCGATAATTTTAGCACGGTTTTGACACAATGACTTGCTTCGGCGGCGAGCGAGCGACCCAAAATGGCGGCGCCAGCGTACCGTATTTTCTGGTCTATAAGTCGCACCTTTGTATAAGTTGCACCCCCCTCAAAATGACAGTTTTTCCGAAAAAAACGTATATAAGTCGCACCGGTGTATAAGACGCACCGGTATACAAGACGCACTTGTTAATTAGGTAAGCTCATAGTGAATCAGATCGTTAGAAAGTGCGGCGAAAGTACATGGTTGCTGCAGCCGCCGCCTGTGAACGCACCCCTCGGTAAGGAGGGCTAGACGTGCATATACCGTCCAAAGTCTAGCCAGAACAAACTTCTCAAAAATGGTTTATTGATACACACAGATGGCGTGTACTTAGATGGTGTTTAGACAAAACCATCGAAGCCTTCTTCCGCAGACTTACTAACAAATAATTCAGCAACTTCAAGTGGGAATTCCGCCAGCGTATCGCTATCACCCTCCGACTCACTGATGTCTTCTTCGCCAACATCGTCACTACTCGCTGACCGGGTTACTCTGGCCTTTATCAACCTGGCTACAACTGTTTTTGTAGAAATGGAGTCCCAAGAGTCGGAGACCCACTTGGCCACCTCTCCAAACGTCGCGCGGGTCTTGCGTGCTGTCGTAAATCCGCGCAATAAAGGTGTCATGGCGAACAAAAGTGACGCGAACGGAAGCAGCCCGAAATTCGAAACTTATCAGCAAGCTGTCATTTTAAAAATTAGCAGCACGTTTACCTCCTTCAGAGTAACTTTGTAATAATTTATAAGCTGCATGTTGTTTTTGCAACCCAGTTTGATGTTACTTTGAATTTATTCTGCAATGTAGTTACTGCGCATGGCAGAAAGTGACGCGCAGTTGTTGCAGGCCATTATGATTGTTTTTGACTAGAAAAGTTGCAAATTCTCTGGTTTAACGTCCTGAAGCAACATATGGGCTATGAGAAACGCCGTAGCGGTGGGCTTCGTATTCATTTAGACCATAGAGCTGTGTCTCAACGTACGCTGGCCAGGCGTGGTCGCCGCGAACCGGATTTATTCCATACATAAGTCGCACCGGTGGATAAGACGCACCAACGAAAATGTCAGAAAAAAAACGCGACTTATACACCGGAAAATACGGTATACGTGTCTCTACCCTGTACGGCGGATGCGTGAATGAAGGTATTCTATGCTGCAGAGCGGTCGGTTCCTGTGATGTCATTGCAGACCCCGAAAACAAACGATTTAGCGGGAAAATCAAAATTTTAACTTAAATTGTTTAATTTCTCAGTGAATAAAGCATCGTTTGTATTCGGACAAGCGCTGGGGGCCCTATAAAACACGAAATCTTTCGAATAAAACCAACTTGCATTTTCTCTTCATGGCTCCTTTAAGGCCCAACGGTGGACACAGTGAATATGGCAGACTTTTCCGTACTCCCAAAAACCGAAGTAAATGTACTCGGAGAGCATTTGTGAAGCACAATTATTTCGGAATATAAATCCAAAGAAGACAATGCGGCGACATTTACAGAAAATGAAAAAAGAGAATGCCAAGGAGCTCACCGAAGGATGAGATCTCCGTGGCCCAGTTGGCCGTGCTGGTTGCTGCCAAACGTGTACACCTGGCCATTCTGCAGGAGGAGCACTGCACGGGAGGAGAGAAATATGTTACCAAACTGGGCAAGGCGTGCGCAATTCAACACCGAGCACTGTTCGTAGATACGGTAGTGTGCAGTCACCCGTATGGTGCATCCCACAGGCCACCTGCACAGCAGGGCTGCTCCCAGGGAGCAGGAGTTGCGCCGGAGCAAGCAGCGTCAGCTTGGAGGTCTCACGCTCGTGGTCACTGCCCACTGCATCTTCTGATCACGGCACATGCGAGGAAGAAGAGAAGCGACAACCTTGGTGTGCCATGAAAGCTTCACTCAGAGTAATCTTGTCCGAAGCAAGAAAGAAGAAAAAGAACGAACGAGAGGTGGCACAAAACATCTGGCAGTTTCTAGCGTTCCTTGATGCACATTAACTAAAACTTTGCCATTGTTCTTAGAAATTAGTAATTCAGAAACAAATGAGAATATTCAAGGCAAGAAGCTGTGGCACATCATCAAAAAACATACCTCCTGTTAATGGGCTACTTCATTGCAACTATTTCAGGTAATGTCTCGCAGGTTGTTCAGATGAACCGATGCCCGCTCTGAGGAGCTGAACACACAGTCAACAGCACTTTTCCAATATTCAAAGGCATACTCCAAGGCAGTCATTCTAAGGTAAGGCAGCTGATGGTACAAAGGTCATCTCTGAATTTCTTGACAGGCCTTGTCATCACGCTGAGTATGCATGATGACATGTTTCTACAGGTTGCAACCACTTCACCAGTGAAAAAGGGAAAAAAAAATGCGGAGATGCACTCATGCTTGAAACATCATACACATTGTGAATATTGACTGCTGTTCTATTTGATTCACAAAGCCGTTCTGTTGGTCAAACTATTTTTTAGTGTTCTAAATTTACACTTAATGAAGTAATAAAAGTTTCCTTTGCCACATTATGCACGCATTTTTTAGAACTTTGCCGAAAGGCATTCGCACTTCAGTTGGTTTCCCCACAAAACGCCAGTCAAACGACGTGGAACGCCGCTTGGTTGCAGCTAATTTGCAGCTAATTGCAGCTAATGCCTGTTGGATATACTTGCAAACACACTACCACCCTGCATCTAACAGTATGCGTACATAACAACTAAGCATGGAAACCAAATTTCCCCCGTAAAGAAATTACACAAGTGCAAGGAAACAACATTGGCACCAAATGCTTGCCCACCCGTCCCACCTTGGGGCAGCCCTGCCGACGCCTGGGCGTCCGTGCTGTCCGCAATCCTGCTGAACGGGTTGAAGGCCCCCACGGCTGCAGGCCCCTTGACCTTCAGGGGGTGGCCACCCTGTTTCCGCCGGATGTGGAAGCGGTACTGCTCGATGCTTCTCCGCAGACGGTCTTCCAGGCTGCCCATGTGCCCTGCAGGGGAAGTTGCAGCACTGTTTCCTGCTAAGGCTGCGGGGGCCATGCCAATGGGCGTGCTAAAACAAAGGCTGTACAAGGGAAGACCTCCCCCGGTCCCTTGGTTTCAGCCACTTTATGGTTAAGGTACAGATATGAGGAAAAAATGCTCCATAAATGTGAATTTACAGACAGGCACGTGACATAGCTTCGGGGTTACATGTTGAACACTATGGTACTGCACTTAGTGTTAAAAACTGCTTCTTTCGCGGAGTGCTGTGCGTGCTTGAGCCCATATTCTAGCACTGGCACTACTGTCCCTCACCTAACTCCTGTTTCCAATAGCTCCCCCCGTTCAAGAACAAAGCCGAAGCTGAATCTGTAGTTTACATGAGCTTACGCAAAATTCTGTCACACATTGACCTGCAAGCAAAATCAGCCAGAACACAAACTTGTCGGACGACTTTGTCCACCGTGTGTGCCTGTCACTGGCGACCATTTTCCAACCCACACTCGCAGTTTGCATGTGTCTGGTAATTGGCTCAGATGAAATAACTTTTTGACGAGCAAATACAGCTATAGTTTTTCAACCACCAAAAGGCACAATGAATTGCAGTTTTCGGAAAGATGTCATTACTGCATACAACTGACTGGTTGAACAATTTGCAAGCATTGTGCACCACTCCCACCAAGCTACACACACATCCCCACAACTCCTTACCCAGCCAAATAGAGATAACAGGCGGCGCCCACCTTTGTAGCGCACGTCAAAGATGACCACCTTGGCCTGCTTGTTGTCAAGCCCTCCACCGACCGCCCCGGCGGCTGCACCGTCGGCCACTGGGGCAGCGGCCACCCTGTTCCAGGCCGCCACCTCCGCATCGTAGTCTTCCTCGCATGCGCACGTTCGGCAGCAGCCACACTCCTCGCAGCCAGAGTCTCCTGAACCACAGCCACACTCCCTGCAGGTGCCACAAGGAGGGGGGCCACACCCGCTTTCAAAAGGCAATCGATGAAGGTACGGAATGCAGGCGCTCATAACGGGCTTGGCAAAGACTCAAAACTCAATTGGTAAAACTAAGTGTCACTGGATATCCTGGTCAGTTATGCACCATTACAGCAACCCAGCTGTAGTACAAGGCCACCGATATTGTTTTGTGTCACCACAAATGCATTTAAAGTGACTTTGGAAGCTCCCAACAAGACTATGTGGATTTAAAAGTTACGATTCCTCATAGGGCCAAGCAACTTCAGCAACTACGTATGACTGTGCATCGTAATACACACACGTGATTGTAAAGGCCGATCCACACGACGGACCGAGTCCGCGGTCCGATCGGTCACGTGATGCCGCGTCACGGCCCGCCGCGGTCCGATGCAGCGCCGAGAGCATCCACACGGCGGACCGCCGTAGCAGACGACAGAGCGGTCCAACCAGCAACACTCTCCACCACAGTGCTTCCAACCAGAGGAACTCGCGAACCCATACGAACGGCTCGCGCCCACGCCGCACATGTTTTATGTGTATTTTGCGCTTGGTTTCGCGGTTCCGCGCGCATTTTGGAGCAGTTGAAATGAAAACAGAATGCAAGCGTCGTTTGGCCGCTATGGCGTTAGCTTTGTACGTTGATGAAGAAGACTACCCTGCGCCTAAAAGGTCGTGCTGGGTTAAAAAGTGGATGTGTCGAAAAGAGCTGGGACTGCGGAACCAAGTTGTGGCGTGCGGAATCGAACGCATCCACACGGCGGGCCGGCTGAGCAGACCGGGAATGGCCGACCGTCTGAACACGCAAGCTGGAAGGTTGAACACAGGCGCCGTTTGGCCGCGAAAACATGTTGTAACGCACAAGCCTGCACGAAACGTTTCATCCCTACAGTAACAGCCACCTCCGTGCCAGCCGGGTGGGCGCGCTCACGCAGCCGCCGGCGTCGTTCGCACGAAGGCGACACTACGAGCGGCGACGCCGGGGTGATGCGGGCTGCATACGGCTCGTCACCGCTCGCTGGAACCGAACGCTTCCCGTAAATTGAGGTCCACATGCGTGAAACAAAGTGATAATGATGGCTAGCATTGCACTAGTATGAGTCGTAGGACTCGCTAGTAAAAGCGCGGATGAAGTATGCATCGCGATTGTAAGCCTAGCCCGCCGGCTATCCCAGCGGGGGTGATTGACAGGCTCCTTCGAGCGCTTCGAAACAGCCGCGCTGCCTGCGCCATTCTCTATTGGCGCAACTGGACCCGGCTCCGCCCACGCGGCGCGGGAGCTGTCAGACCACACTGATTGATGTCGCAGTCCGCCGTCGAGACCGCGGACCGAAAAGCCTCGGCGAATAGTTGGACCGCGAGGGCCGCGGTCCTGCGCGGTCCACTGACGCTCCGCGCGAACTGGTGACGTCCTATTACGTGATACGCGGACCGCGGTCCAAATAATCGTTTTGGTCCGCCGTGTGGATCGGCCTTAACCGACACACCATGTCTCCTCTGTTGCCCCAGCGAGTTTTAGTCCAATGGAAGAAACAGATGGTAAAGGTTGTGAAGTAAGTGCACGTTTGCACTTCTTGGGAGCTTTATCATGGGCCTCCTTTACACTGTTCCCATTGAATGATCCAAACACTTACCACTATACTTATTCAACATGGCAGAGGTGCTCTGTCAGGCACAATGCTCAGAAAAAAACTAGTTTGAAACATGTAGATGATCAAGGACAAATGCCAAGGCACATGTCACATGCCAAGGCACCCAGCCCAAAAACCTTCAATCACAAAGCCAATGCCACATTCCTACAAAAGATAAGCCACACCGCTTGACATACAAGGGAAAAACTTGACGTACACAGACCACACACACACACACAAGCGATGGGCTATTACAAAGATTACAGGCATTTGGTACATGTTTTGCCAAGACGCACACATTGATTCCCACAGAAACAACCATTTTTTGTGCACATTTCTGAGCCACAGAAAATTGTCGGAAACAACCACCAGCTCTGTCATCTCGTGCACCACCACCTATGTACTTCTTGAGCCTGTTAAATGCACACCAAGTGCATCCCTACATGGAACCGACTGGCCCCAGTCCTGGTGCACCCCCACCCCCAATGAGAGGAAGAGGAAGCGAGTGCTCACTGGCCCGGCTCCCGGCCGATGGGCCTGCGGTTGGCAATGCAGGCGGCCCCGTAGCCCGTGCACTCGCCGCAGGCCATGCACACCATGCAGTGGTCGTACTTCCAGCGGTGCCTGCCCGGGGGGCACATGATCTCCTGCTCCTCAGACTCCAGCTCCTCATCCTCCTCCTCCCCTGCTCCTGCTCCTCCCCCCACCGCCGCCGCTGCCGCATGCTGGGCGGCCTTGTTGCTGGCCCTCGGCACCAGGCTCGCTGGCCCAGCCACCATCAGGGCCATCGGGTGCACCGTGCCTGCAGGTTCACACTCACGTCTCAGGATTTCACATTCTGAAATGATTCATTAAAAAGACTGTGCTGTTTCGATGGCAATTATACTAGCTTTACTGCGAACGTCAAACATAATCGAGGTATTCAAGGAAATGAATGAAGCACTGGCGACTCCCCAGATGCTTTCCAGCGATTGTTCCATGACATCACAGAATGTCGTTTGTACAAATAGGCAGCCACCGCCAAGAAACACGACTGGGCAATTGAAGTGGGGCCTTTGGCTACATTTGATTGTATTGCCTGAATGCAAACACGCAGTTAAAACACTGACAACTGTTCTTAGTGCTGACCCAAAATATCCACTCTGTAACAATGGGGCACTTCGATTTATAGTCTCAGACTCACTGCGGATCGTCCGCAGATAGTATGCAGGTAGTCCGAGGATTCCTCGAAGCCATAGGGATACATGGAAAAATCAAACGCCGGACTACTTCTCGGGGAGTCCACAGTGAGTCTGAGACTAAATCGAAGATCCCCAATATGTCACTGCTGCCTATATTACGTCACTGTGGTGCAAAATTTGAATGGTTTTCAATTATTCTTCCGTTTTTTTTTTTTTGCGCCTTTTGTAGCTGGAATGCAGCTCACCTAAGTTACCAAAAGTGAGCTCTTTCACTTGTTGTATTTTGTCTTTATGGCCCCTTTTAAGGGGGCACATGGGTCTTTGATCAAAAAGTTTATTTTTCTTTATTCGAAAGATTTCGTGTTTTATAGTGCTCCTAGCGCTTGTTCGGCAGCAAGTGATGCCGTATTTACTGAAAAATTAATCAATTTAGGTTAAACTTTTGATTCTCCCACCAAATCGTGCGTTTTCGGGACGTCAGCAATGAAGTCATAAGCGTGCGTATACAAACGAACTTGCACTGCGTGATTCGGCTGCAGTGCTGCTTGCCGTCAGTCTTCCCAAATGACGCTACCATACTCATGCACGGCCCGTTGTCTGCCGTTGCTTTGTTTTTTGACCGTATTTGCACATGGCTTGTTTTTGTTACTGCAGAAAGTCATCACTTCGTGAAACATGGAATATCCTCGACAAACAGCGTCACGTAAGACAACGTCGCTTGTGCCAATCGGCCAGTGTGTGTAAGACAACTTGAAAGCGGCGGACTTCTGTGCAGCTAAAACAAGCATAGTGCGCACAGTACCAACAACAGTACGCATCGGCACTCCTATGTTTATGTGTGCTTTCATAACTTCCACTGTTTATCCCCTCATTCTTACTGCTATAAAAAGAATGTGCCCTAAATTTAAGCGCAAATAGCTCGTTCGGCAAGCTTATAGGCTCTGCCTAATTTGTGTTTGCTTTTGCCACCCTCCGCCAATCACAGGGCTGGCTGGTATGACATCATAGGTTCTGTTGCGGGAAATGAGCTATTGGGTCGCGTGGCCATTCTCTTTCTTCCTAATTATATAGCTTATTTGAGCGAAGTGTGCGTTAAGAGTGGTGTCAGTATGATTCTAATGAGGCAAATCTTCAATCTCTCAAATGAACCAAACTTGTGTTTTGTCTTGATGGCCCCTTTAAAGGCAGCTCCTTTAGAACTGAAGTCCCAGTCCTCAGATCTTATTGCAAGTATACCATTCTGGCTACACACCAGCTGTGCCCCTTCTTACGTTGGAAACAAATGCTGACTTGGCAACTCTATCCCGATTACGTGAAAATTAGTCTTTTGCAAAGCTGAGATAACAAACGCTATCTAAGAAACATAGTACCCACAAATGGACACTAAGGCAGGTACAATGTGAAAACATCAGTTCAAATAGAAATTCAGGGAAGATGCACACACCTGCACATTAAGTCCATGCCTCAACAGCGAGCTAAAGATACCGTTTCAAATTTTATCATGTGCTCGTTTTGCAGTCCAACCAATAGCTGTAAGTCTGTGCATAGTTCCTACTCCTTGAGCATCCAGGAAAAGGCTTCTTACTATTACTATTGTAGACTGCCACTATCCTGCTACCATTGTTTCATTCCGCATGCCCTGTGGAAGTTTCCCAGAGGTTGGCCTCCCATGTCTAGTCCACGTTCCGCAGCAAAAAAAGCTTTTTAGGCCACTGGCCAAACAGTAGGGGGTTCAGCCTGTCGGTTAATGCGCAAATTTGATTTGCCCGTAGTGAAATTAACAGCACATGAAAATGTTCGGCAAACTAAGCAGGCTTTCCGGCTGTATCTCAGTGGAAAACCCTACGCAATCATGCCACACTGTAATGTCGGGGGCTCGTATCAGAGACCACAGCATCCTCGGCTGATGGCTCTTTCTTAAACCCCCTTTCGCACGTGATCACCAGCTACAAGCACAGAGTCAGAGCCCATCTTGGGGGGCTTGATAAGTGGGTGTGCAGACAGTGCACAGCTTGCGAGCCACAAGTTGTACTGATATAGCCCCAATATTGTCCCTCACCCAGATGAATATTCACAGGTATCTTCCAGAATCAAATAAACAAGAACATGGAGAAGCTGTGTCAATCTTAAGCAAAGGGAAAGTGTAAATATTTTGCAGGGATCCTAAAAGTAACAAAAGACAAATATTCAAAACACATAATTTTTATTTTTTTTATATTTAATCCAATTCAGAGCACACTTT
This sequence comes from Haemaphysalis longicornis, assembly GCF_048455015.1. NCBI lineage: Eukaryota > Metazoa > Arthropoda > Arachnida > Ixodida > Ixodidae > Haemaphysalis > Haemaphysalis longicornis. Next base: position 18,810,671 of record NW_027526335.1, on the reverse strand, counting down.
TACCATTAGAAATATATTCAGTTTTCAAATATTAAAAAATTGCGAATATCGTCACAAGTCACAGTTGACATTCCTAAAAAGTTGCACATTTCTAGTTTCCACATTTCTACAAAGACCTTTGCGCAGGACTCCACACAAGTTTATGTGAACTAATGACACATTACCCAGCCAGCCTGGCATCCCCTAATAGCCAGCCTAGCCTCTACACTTCAGATCATCGACTAGACTGCCAGCAGCTGAAAGAGCACAGGTTCTTGAAAACTAGAAAATCATATTTTCCTTTCAGACAGGAACACAAAGTGATAACTAAGCACTTCGCAACCAACCTCTCGCTCTTATGACAATGCAGGCATGGGATCACAGAGGAACTTTTTAGAAATGCCGAGAGCAGGGGAAGGGTCACATTTAGTCTTTTTCAAAAGTAGCTAAGCCAAAGCTTAGTACTATGGGAAAAGCACTTATTGAATAGGGGAAAATTTTGTTCTTGCATTTCCCACACGTACATTCCCGTAACGCAGAGGGAGGGTAAAAGGTATGGGTTTAGAAGAAGCCTTCCCAATGGTGCAAGCTAAGAGAGCCGCATCTCCTAGCCAAAAGGAACGCTTTTGGCCAGTTAGCCTCTTCAGGACAAAGAGTAGAAACCAGAAGGGCTCGGAAAACTTCTTACCGTCCTTGCTTGACGATGGGTATGCCGCAAACTCCCGGCCGCACTGGCCTCGGTGGTTGATGCCAAAGGTGTACACCTGGCCCTCGGTGGTCAGGGCCACCACATGGGCTTTGCCCAGGGACACCTGGCTCACTGCCACGTCCTTCAGGTCTGTCACCAGCCCTGCCACAACAACAACAACAGTCCCGCATTTTGCTCCGGCCAACCAGCTTGCAAACCAGCTCAATTCGCCTCAGCTGTCATTATCCACACAACAGTCTAACTCAGGCAAGTGAGGCACACGTAAATAACCACGACCGACACCTCAACATTTTCACGAGCCTCATGTATAAATAGTTTGCTTTCAAAATTACATAAACTGATTTTACAGATGCAGCTAAGTCTGCTGACTTTCACTAATGTGCTGTTTGAGAATAGTATGTGTGAACTAGACAGCCGAACACAGCACTGTTCTTATCCCGTCATTTATATGACTATGCCCTGTTTATATAAAAGAACAAAGGTTGACAATTTTTATTTTTAGCCGGGTGTTTTCTTTTTTTAACACAGAATAGATCAGCCTGAATACACGTGATAAGTATGTGCCTGAAATGCCTAAAACATCTGTAACTGCTTGTATAAGACAACACAATTCGATCCCACGTCACTCCTACTCAGCTCAGCCCAGCAACATTCAATTTGCTTGTACAGCTCATTTCAACTTGCTGGTTGAGGGAATAAAGAAAAAGAAAAGCCCCTGATGCAACCCCATGTGCTCCATTTCTTTCCATATAGTTTATATGGAGGAGGCTACCAGCAAACAACACTACAATTAGAGCCAGACATGAACCAAACCAAGCACAGCTAATAAAAGTTGACAAGGCAAATTGAACCCCCAAAAGTGTCTGGCCAATGCAGAATATAATACTGCAAGGTTGCAGCAAGTGATAAGAACAAAAAAAAAAAGGAATATACAGAGGACATGCATGCAGACGCGCACGCACCCGTATTGTGGTCAGCGTGACTGCTGTCCTTGCCAAAGAGGAAGAGCTCCCCGTTGCGGGTGACCAAGGCGCTGGTGCCGTTATTGCAGGCCGATGCCACCACGCAGTGGCCCTCCATCTTGAACATCTTCTTGGGCTTCACGGGTTTGGGCTGGCGCCTGCCCTTGCCTGGAAGAGGAGCAGGTCCCCGGCTGAGGCAAGCCCGGCGTCAGGGGTCCACAAGGCGTGAATGCCCAAGACCAGCCCCCACTGTGACTCACCGGCCTCCCCGTCCTCCCCCCGGCGAGCCAGCCCCACGAAGAAGGCGGCCCCATTGTCAGAGACGAGCAGCGCGTGCATGCCGTCGTGGCCCACGGAGCAGTCGGCCATCTTGGGGCACTTGGTAATGGGCAGCTCGGCCCACTTGCCCGCCGCCACCCCCGCTCTGCTTGATGCCCAGGCTCTGGGCCTTGCCCGTATACAAGATCTGCACGGGAAGGGTAAGGGGTGGGGGGACAGCACGTGCGCACGCTCCTCCTTCTGAACGGGGCTCAGCTATGCCACAACGGCCAAAGGAGATAAGCAAGCACTCTTGGCAAGCAGTCTCTGCACATTCTCAACAAGGCATGCAACATGGAAGATTTTCAAATGCACCGCATTCCTACACAAACTATCGCAAGCTTTTTTGTCCTTGTGGTATCGAAGAAAAGAAGGAATGAGTCTACCAACAACTCAAGTCTTTGCACATCAATGTTTTTCCACAAAAATTTAATGAAAGTGTATACAATAACACAATGTTCATAACATTCATTTCTCACTCCACACATCTCTGGATTTAAGCGCCACCTCATGCCTGTAATACCTGTGCTACACGGCAGTTTCAAAGGCCTTCCGAAGGCCTTCGAGCCAATTGCCTATCGAGTGCCCTATTATAAATGCATAGGGCGAACTTGTGGGCGAGCGTTCAATTGTCAATTGAAAGTCGCCGTGTAGGACAGGTATAAGACATTTCCCATTTCAACTGCACTCAATGAAGACATCTAACCTTTAGCTTTTTGCACATCATTTGCTCAAATAGGTAAGGCAATCGCTAGTTATTTCATGTGTCCATGGATTATCATGGTAAACATGCTCTCCTCCATATCATTCAGGCCCACATTTTCCATGTTGTGCAAATGAGGAACAAAACCGTGAAAAGCAATAAAAAGGAATCTGGCAAAGCTCTAATGTAAAGACCGCATAAAAGATCACTATATGTAAAGCCATTAGCAGAGAACGGCTGCACGCAAGAAAATAATTTGATGCAGGGGAGGATCGGGATGCTTATTTGAAGGTCCCAAAATACAATTTGAAGCAATATAGCATTGGGGTGGAGACAAATAACTTTAACCACCAGCCCCGTGAGACCTCTAGCATTATAAGTGTTTCTTTTTTCAGTCCTCTACTCCATGAAAAAGGATTCAAACCTTTCCTGAAGCAGTTCTGACAAGGGCAAAATCTTTGCCAGTGGTGATGAACACAGGTTCCTCTTCACACCCCAGGTCTGTCAAAAAAAAAAAAAGAAAAAACATGCCCGAATGGGAAAACCACAAAATAAGGTTGATCAAGAGAGCAATGTTCTTGTCACTGCAGTGGCCACAGCTGCCATGAATGATCAATTCAAGCATCAGGCCCAGGACAGCCAATGCTGTTTGATGATTAGGGACACATGCTGCAATGCGCAAGCAAATCTCCACCCTTCAGAAAAAAAAGAACTCACCAAGCAGGCGATCTTCTGCCTCTTCCTGAAAGACACCCGATCCAAAGATCTCTACGCACTTGCGAGCCAGCTTCAGGTTCAGTTCGAATGAGCAGGTCATTGGCGATGCCAATGGACGAAAGGTACGGATCACAAAGCCATCCTGAAAGTGAGACACACAAGGCTTTCACCAAAACGCACACTGTCTGCTCAAAGTTTCTGAAGCCTTTTGAAACCTACAAACACAAAAGCAGCTACAACACACGTGATGCGTGCCAGCCTTAGGTACCAGGAAGCAAAGTAACAGCACTGTAACCTTACCACACTTATTGCATCACACTTCCCTGTCATGGACTTAGCTCACATTTAAGTACGCTCCCAGTTAGTTTTACCTACGTGGCATTTAACACACACGGCCATACCGAGTTTTATACATTGACAACCACTAAGTAAGCTCTCCTTAAACAAACGTATACACTGTTTAAATAAACAATTTCTGATGGCTGCATACAGTGGCCAGTTTTGCAAAGCTGCCCACACATCATGCACTCATATAAGGGGAGGGAAGCAATTTTTTTAGTAGAAAAAAAAAAAGGAAGAGTAAGCAACTTTGTACACATTAATAGCAAGAAACTTTGCTAGTACAAGCCCGTTGTAACACTAGACCGAAGAGGAACTAGTTGTACGATTGAAAGCAATCTTTCTCCTCCAGAATTTTCATCTTTGCACTAAGCATAAAACGAACAAAAAGCCTACCACCCCCCTATGCACATGCACCAGTGGAAATTTGGCAAAACAATAGCACACCCTGATCACACAATTATACATTTATCTTTTCTTGTCAGCTTAACGATAAAGGCTCGAGTATGTTGCATTGCATCCTTAATGCATACAAAACTTAGTGTTCAAATAACTTTTTTAAATCCAGCCTACTGTTTAGCAAGCAGCTAATATTAACGGCAAGGAAACCCACTGCAGTCTTTATAATTCTGCAGTGATTAAAAGAGTGAAAGGCTAAAGTGGTCCCACGTGCGACAGCATTGGCAGGGATAGCATTGAGTCCTCGCAAATAAGGTGGGATGCCATGCTGGAAAAGAACTCTGCCAAACAGCAGTAAAGGAACAGGAGGACCTTCACTGCACAGCTCCTCAAGGGCATCCCCACCACGCAATCCAATCACACAAGGGCCAAATGTGAAGGGGCAGCCGTCGTGGGAAAAGCATCTTTAATCAAGCATACAAGATGATGCAGTGCGGGATCGATGAAGACAGGGTGCCTGGTTAAACCACAAAATTGCAAGCATCCGCCTCTGCACCGAGACCACACAAGAGAGAAGAAAACTGAGCACTTACGTCCCGCATGGACGTTATCAGGCCAAGAAACTCTCCATCACTGAAGTACACACTCTGGCCTGAATCTGAAATAGGTTGGGACACATAAGATACGTTAACAAGACACTGGTGCACAGAGCTAGACTCTTGTCATATGCTGGCAAACTGCCGGTCAAAAACACCAGCAGGCACTTGTAGCTTACAAAGCCACGCTTGAATGGCACGCTACACCTAATTGTTGCAACAGCATTAAATACATGCATCCTTAACACACAACCGCAGTTTCCTTCCATTACTGATCACTATTTTAGAGTGCATTCAATATGTCCTCCCAGAGAGGACAACCTGCATGCGCCTCACTTGAGCCCCCAAAGCCAAAACTTTTTGTACTCCTCTAGTTCCTTTGGCTGGGTTTAAAAGATATGTTCAAAGCATAAATACATCCCACTCACTGAAGATTATGTGCAAATGGTGCACTCCATTTATCATGCTATTGACAAAGCTATTGCACCACTGCGTAAGGGACACCATTTACACTGCAGTGATGTCTCATATTTACGGTGTCCTTCACCTACTTGTACATTCTACCGTGCTTTTTTTCCCCCTTTTTCTTTGACTCCCCACGGTCAATCACAAAGACGCTTTTGTATACACAAATAAGAAAATTTCTTTTGGGTAAACTTGCAACACTAATGCTGCAAGCCTGAACTGCCCAAATCATGCTAATTTGACAGGCACCGTCAACCACACTGCAAATATATTTCTCACTAAAACTGGAGGCACAATACCTTGCTAACTGGGCCTTCACATCACAGGCTCAATTAAAGCAGTTCAACCAACCAGCAAAGACTATGTGAATCGCTTGTTTTACCAATAATATATACGAATGCTAAATAACCAGTTGCCATAAGCACTAAGCAAACACTCAAATGAACAAATTTTACATTCTAGTCCATTACGGGGAGCAAAATCTCAAATCACGAACAGTCAGCAGGATATGAAGTGAACAAATTTATAAATCTGAATCCCCATTTAACTAAATAGCAGTTTAATTTGGGTACATTTAGAAAATACCATCCCAGCACTCTACCGTAAAAGGTCATGCTACTGTTTCTGCTTCACTCAAAAAGATATGAAAACTTGTGCAGTTAGCTTTATATAAGAGAGTCTGCCTTTCATTCACTACATGCTGATTGCACAACATGACGTAAACCTTGACATAAAAGGCGCACATACCTTCATCAAAGGTGACCACCCCCTCCACTCGAAGTGTGTGCTTGTCTACTTTCAAAAATTCGTTAATGCGGCCTAAGGAATGGTGGATGTAGAGGTAATCCTGTGTGGAGAAAAAAAGAAAAAGCAAACCCAGCAAACCCAGCAAACTTGCTTAGAAGAGCACACAGCAAGTGAGCACAAATAACCTGACATGAATTCTACAGTCCTCATCCAAGAGCTAAAAGAGAAGCAGCATGTCTGGACTTTTGCTCCAGTATTACATGTGCAGCCTTCTATAGTAAATATTCAGCCTTGTAGTTGTACTTCCATGCTGTTCAATGGTGTAGCAAGATGCTTACAAGTGCATTGAAGTTCAAATGCTGCCTGCCTTCTCAGGACTGTGAACAGATGTACTGCTCTAATTCTGCAATCTCAGCAAAACCAAACGTCTATTTCACCAAAACCTTGTGGGGATCCTCTCGATCCCCTTTTCCTCTTCCCGCGAGCACAGCCCTAAGCCATGCATCGCGCGCGCGTTCACCTGCGAGATACTGCCAGCGGGCAAGAACTGCCCCGCCACCGCTCCTCCTCATCCAGGAGCTTTCCTCCTTTCCCCAGCGCCTTTGATGCACGCCGAGCGCACTTCACGGGGGGTGGCTGATAAGCACCAAGAGAAGGGACCATGAGGGAGACACAGGTCTTTCGCCCCCTCGTCGCTGCTCATTCAGGATGGGGCTTTTGACCCCACACGGATGCACTGGTAGGCCTATTAGGCCTACTTCGCTGGTGTCCCTCATGCCGCCCTCAGACACTGCGCCCATTTAGGCCGGGCCCTGAGGTCCAATGTAGGTACAGTGTAGTTTTTAACCCTGTCGCGGCGATCAATATGCGCTGTACTGCTCGGCCAATAAATCTCCTGGTTCGTCATGGCCCTTTGGAGCCTGTCGTTGCTTTTTTTGGTGAGTCTAACCCGCAGTGGCGCCCCTTTGGGACGCAGCGAACTCTGGGGCATTTTGGGGGTGTAGTTTTGAACCCCCCTTATCTCTAAACCTGACAAAAAATTTAGAGAGCAAGACTGTATTAATAGAAAAAGAAAGCTGACCATGCTGTAACATAGTCTGTCCAAAATTCTTTTAATAAGATATTTACTCTTTATTTATAAAATAAAAATGTGTTCTTTAGAGGTATGTGAATATTAAAAAAAATTCGAATACAGAAGAAAATACAATTGCAAGAAGGCACTTGTTGCAGCGCTTAGAAGTGAAGAAGAAGAAGCACTCGGGCAGGACCGACAAGAAGGAAGACGAAAAGGAGGAAACGGAACAGAGGTGGCAAGTTGGAGGCAGGAGGAACGTGGCTCTCGGCGAGTTCTCTGCTGGACGCAAATGCCCAGGAGACTCAGAGCCGAGCCACATTTCCCCCCTGGCCTTGTAGACTGCCAACGCCATCTCAGTGGTATCCTCACCACAGCCCTCTTCCGTGACCGGCGAGCACAGAGGCAACAGCGTTGCGTCATCACATGATATCCCTCACTTAGGGCAGCTCTCTCAGCCACGACAGCACCAACGACCCTCGTGCCGGGCCAGAGCACGGAAGGCGTCGTACTCGCCCGTGAGCCCTAACTGTTTTGTGCGCAGGACTGCTCTTATAGGACAGTAACTTCTAGATTAGGTTTAATATTTATTTGTGATTTTTGTCTTCCCAATTTGTCCTGTCAATATACGCTGTGCTTGTCCTAAGCCTACAGCCTCGTCCTTCTCCACCGGGTCAGATCTACACCTCCTCGTCATAAAAACAATCTGCCTCACAACAATATTCAATAGCATATTCGAAAACCTCAATATTTCGAAGTTTAGAAATGCAAATAGACAGCAGTTTTACTAAACTAATGAAACTATGCCTAGTTAAAAAAAACGAGAAATCCCTGCTAAAAATGAATGCAAAATATATTATTCGCAACAAGTTAGACCCAGAAGGTAATGCACTTTGGGCACATAAGAAGTGCTCATAAAAGCACTTTTTCTAGGAGAAGAAGCGCTTCTATAAGCGTTTCTTATCCCATTGGCATTAGGCCAACTTCCTCTAGCCCTTCAGCCGCAAGCAGCCAGTGCATTGCAGGTAAGCCTTTTGCTGCTACAGAACCCCAATGGTTCTCCCTTTAAGGGGGGACACCCCTCTTAAAACTATTTCTTTTAATTTTTAAGTAAACTCTGTGAAACTTGTCAGTCTTGCTGCTTTCCCTCCACTGATTTCAAATATGGCATTATTTTTTTAGTTGGTCAATTAGGTCCCGGGATAATTAGAGGTAATTAACCATTTTTGTAGGAACAATAGACAAAACTGTGTTGGTAAGAAAACTGTAATCTTTACATTTTCCAACAGTATGAACCCTGGTGAGTGCAATAAGGCTATCAGTTTTTTATGCGTCGCTTGGAACTAATTTTACAGCTTATTAAACTTCAGTGTTTGAAGTTGGCACTCAAAATGGCTCCTTGCCAGTGTTGCCACCAAGGTTTAATGAGCTGTAAAATTAGTTCCAAGCGATGTATCAAAAAACTGATTGTCTTATTGCACTCACCAGTGTTCATGGTGTTGGAAAATGTAAAGATTAAAGTTTTCTTACCAACACAGTTTTGTCTATTGTTCCTCCAAAAATGGTTAATTACCTGTAATTATCTCGGGACCTAATTGACCAACAAAAAAAATAATGTCATATTTAGAATCAGTGGAGAAAAAGCAACAAGTCTGACAAGTTTCACAGAGTTTACTCAAAAATTAAAAAAGTTTTTTTAAGAGCAGTGTCCCCCCTTAACATCCGGACGCGCCCAAGCAGCCTCGGTCAACACCCTTTTGACAGGAAAGCCCAGCTGCACACTGCCACGCTGCCCAGTTGGCCCATCACGTGGTGTGTAAAGCGGATAATGTTTAGACTCTGTTTTATCTGCTTTCACAGTTCAGTAGACGCACGACTCTTGCTCATAGTTGAAAATGAAACTGATTCTGGAACAGCCGATACTGCTCCAACCATTAGGTTTGTCTTCCAAGCATTACAAATAGGATTAAAATAGGGGCGCACATCACAAATCAATGGTAATCAATTGAAAGAGGGGCGGTAAGAAAAGAGCAAAACCTAAACCTCTTCACCGGTGCATTTGCTCAAACTTTTTCCCGTGGTGTATAATAAAAAAAATAGGATCCGTTCAATGTACTTTACTGCATGGAGAGAATGTTTTGTAGTAGTTGTTAACGTGGTAGTAGGTATTGCAAATCCACTTGATAGACTTGTCAAATTAATTTGTTGAAATCCCAAATTTTTCAACTGTCGCAATTATTTCCGTAATTATTTGAAAATAACCACTTCTGTCCACTGCGATTACATGCTACCTTAGTAATGGAACTACCGAGGGTCCCGTTTCAGCCTAATGGCTTTGGGACCCTCATCTGTATATACGCATGTATGTAAAATTTTTTTGTGAATTGAATAAACCTTTGAAACCTTTGATATATGTTCGCTTTTTTTTTTTTAACTGAATACATTTCTAGGCTCCCATATATGTGCATGTGACAAAATCTCTGTCGTGTGCTTCCCCAGCTGCTTTACTTGAATCCCACTAAGCAGACGAAACTGACCAAAAATAAACCTCTTCAGCAAGCTACCACTGCTGCTTCGCTCCACGGGAGGGTAATGAAGATGCACTGAGCCAGAAGCCACGCCACACTCCCAGCCAGTTCCACTGGTTTGCAGCCCAAACAGCCTTAGTAGTCCACAAGGCAAAGTCTAGACTGTGCCCCGCCTCATCTTGTTGTTAGTGAAATGAACCCCCAACAACCTCTTCTGTGCGCTGTGAATGGCGAGGCCAGCATGTAAACTCACCTGTACAACTCCAATCCACCCTGTTCCATCCAGCTGTTGACTAGCAACGAGCTCCCCCTGGGGAACAAAGGAAATGGAAGTCAAGCAGAGAACACAGTGGAGGCTCAGGAATCTAATTATACACACTTCGGCCAGCACATCTCATTTGGACCTCAGCAACAATGTGACAAATCCTGACACCTGCACCCCATACGTCACACAGCCCTTTAGTTTGATCCTGCCAACTGAATTTTTCAGAGCCAATCAGCTTGACTCTTTACAGTAATAGCCCTTGCGCCTTCTTTCTGTGCTACACAAACTGGCAGGCTCAACTAACGACGCTCAGTGAACGGCCAACTGCACTCAAATTTCACCTGGGCCAAATTTACTTTGAACGTACAGTATGTATCACCAAACCAACTGGGACATGAGTGGTTGCCCCGTGAAATGCATGGTTCATTAATTAGAAGCGTTTCAAATAGCTCCGCCATAGGCGACGGTGCACCTGCCAGCAGGTTGTGCAGACAGCCATGAAGCGGAAGTCATCGCGGCCGGTCCTGCGCTTTTTCCTGTGGCCAGCCAGGAGAACCGGTTGAACCCGCCGCGGTGGCTCAGTGGCTAAGGCGTTGCGCTGCTGAGCACGAGGTCGCGGGTTTGATTGCTGGCTGCCGCGGCCGCTTTTCTGATGCAGGCAAAAAGCAAAAACGCCCGTGTGTACGAGATTTTGGCGCACGTTAAAGATCCCCAGCTGGTCAAACTTATTACAGAGCCCTCCACTACGGCGCACCTCATCGCCTGCGTTGCGTCGGTGCGTTAAACCCTACAATCAACCAATCAAGAACCGGTTGAGCTTCGCTGGGAGCTTCTCCTAGGACTGCGGCGAGGGCGAAGTGTTGAGCGCAGGTTTGCTCCAGCCAGCGGGCCACATTGCAACACTCGCTCACCGGCTGGAACGTCACTTCAGCCTGGCCGTAATGGCTGCGCTCTCCTGATTCAAAATTTCCAATTTTTGATGGTCATTTGCACCGTGGATATGCGTACACAGCTGTCATATTTGGTATCTCGCCGTCTTTTTAGGCAGACTCCAGTGAAAGCTTGTCAATGCGAACTTCGCGGGGACGCTCAACAAGTTCGAATTAAACCGAATTCGAACTAACAAAATTCATTGAAAAAACAGCAAGAATTGAGATCGGGTTGCTTGAAATCACTTGAAACATTTACTGACTTTTTGTTTCTGTTCCTCGAACGCAATAGCCATGGCTTTGTTCTCCAACGCACGAACATAAAGGAAAGCACCCTCTCCCCCTCCTCGAAGCTACAAAATAGGCGGGCGACTCCCATAGCCTCCACAAGTTGCGTAGCTAAGGGCTGCGTCGGCGCCCGAGTAAGCCAGCACCGGCACAAAGATGAACAAACATCTGCGCACACAAAGGACACCAACACATGGAGGCTACAGAGATATCCGAAACGAAGCAGCACACGACGCGAAAGAAGAGCACGGTGATGCCAAACATCCGGGCCCTGCGCCAACTGAGCGCTTGCGCTATCTATTGTTACACCAAGAAAGCTTGCAGCGTCAGTATGAAATACATGAACACGGCGACGCCCAGTTAGAATTATCGATAGAGAAGCCGATGCGTGCGGGAATTAACAAGTTGGTTTACCCATAGTCACCTATGTATGAAGACCAGACCATGACAGTCAGTTTGAATTAGCCCAAAAGTTCAAATCAATGAGGTGCAAATTAATGAGCTTTAATTGTATACAGAAATAAAGTTTTCAAGAGGTTGAAGTTTTGAGTGCAGTTGGCCCTTAAAGTCGATTTTAAGTATAGGGCGCACTGCAGAGGGCTAGGTAAAGACCATGAAACCATTCCAAGCAGTCACTACGTCATCATAGTTGTTGTCGGCCAGTCAACATTAAAGAAAGCGTTTGTAATATAAACCAAAGAAAGGAAGCTCTCACCTTGACAGTCCCACCGAACCCAGATCCCAGCTTGTACAAAACACCTTGTCTGAACAGGTAGAGGAACTTTCCATCGGAAGTGATTGTGCAGTGACTTTGAAGCGTGTGTTTTGCTGAAAGCACAGCAGAACAAACAATCACGAGAGATCTCAGACAAGACCAGTGGCGTACTCAGAAAAGGGGGAGGGGAAATGACGATACCAGTAGCTCTTTCTATCATCAAATACTGGAGCTTCAATGCCTGCTCTAAGCACAACAATCTGTTGCGATATACCTATCAATTTAAAAAATTATGCGACTATCTGGAGCAGATCAGTTCTAGATATGCAAGCCTGCCTAATTTTATTCGCTTGCATCACAAAGCAGGCCCAAATGGATCTTGCTTGTTGTCTTTACTGTGTGTGCATCAGACCGGGCATAAATTCTTGCTTTCAGATCTCTTTTGGCATTCTTTTGCACTCTATCGCAGAGTCGTACCCTAAAGACCTTCCACACGCTCCACGGCTCTTTCCCACAGCGCAGTGTCGCTCCACTTTTTTTCTTTGTGCGCCCATCTTTCTCTCCCCGTATGCGCACGCCATTGCTAATCAAAGAGTTAGTGCACATACATACACACAACCAACCAACCGTGCAGCAAGCCACGCATCACAACTCCACTGCGCCACCCCAGTCCACAGGTGTGGCACGTGCTGGCATGCCCTGGCCTCTTCCTTTCCCACTGTACTATTATTAGGTCTCCTCCTTTCGGAACTCCCGCTGCGCTATCCTTCTCCCACGTCCGTTTGCTTTTGCTTCAGAGCACAAGCACAGTGTTGAGACACTCCTGAGGTTTGCAATGCTTTTCAGGCGATAACTTCTTGTTGTTAATCACTGAAGTGCTTGTGCACTAGAAAGCCTTCGTGTTCAGCCTACACGTCTTAAGCCAAGCACCTAACAATGCCCACTAGCCTTATTTAGCAAAAAACCCGCTTTCCAGCACTGCAATGACAACAGTGTCATGCAATGCAAGGGTGCAACGCAGCGCGAGTGTCACCGAAGGCAGTAGAAAATCTGTGTTGAGGCTCACCAAGACGGGAAGACTTGGGCAGGTGCAGCGGGAAGGTGCCACAGTGAGCGGACTTGGGGATGCCGTGGGACAGCCAGTCGGGACGCTGGACTTTCCCCAGCAGCACAGCTTGGACGCTCTTTTGCAGCGCTATCAGGATGCTGGGCATCTGAAAGAGTTCACCGGGACAATGCAAGGCATTTCCAACTGAATCACCAACGTCACATACAAAAGGGTCCTTAAACTAGAGCCAAACCAAGCTATTTTCTGATGTTAATGACCTTCTTTATTGGTAGTAACTCAGTAATTGGACTCCTGGTCAATAGAAACCTCAGTACAACATGCCAAACTGGCAAGACAGTGCACATTCATATCTGAAGAACCAGTGCATGAAACCATATACAAGGACAAACACTGCACTGCTAGAACATTGTAGCTCTGCAAGATTATTATTCTCCACCTTCCAAATAAAACAGCATAAAAAAATGGAAAAACTAAAGGAGCTGAAATAATTTTGTTCTAAGAAAGATATGAAAAAGGGCACAACTTCCCAGAATTGGCAGTGTGCTTCTTCAGGCAAAGCCAAAGTTAGCTCAAATTACTTTCCCCAACAAAGTTGGCAGCTAGCTCCTACCGCCTTTACGTGCCAAACCGCTTCCTCGAGAATAATTAAAACATCCAGATTACCTTACTTGCACAGTCACCCAAAAACATATCTCACAAGCAAGAACAAATGGGTCATAGTTCTGTGCAGAATACAGTCAAGCCCACATACAACGGCCCCACTTAAAACGAACTTCCGCTTATAACGAACAAAACGCGGGTGACCGTCAAAGTATACCTTATTTCAACGGCATAAAATCCCGCGTACAACGAACATCTTTGAGCCCTGCCGATCGGTTACAGCGAACGGCCGGTGCCGCGATGTGGGTTGAAATGACAGTTTCTGCCCAGCTCTGCCAGCGCAAGTCGCTTTTGCGAACCTCCTCTCAGGCAAACCGGGCGAACGGAGAAGTTATTTCAAGCTATGCGATAGCGTGACATCTATAACGTGGATGAAACTCCGTTATTTTACCAGATGTTGCCGGATAAAACGCACGCCATGAAAGGCGATACACGCACTTGTGGGAAGCATACCAAAGTGCGCGTCACAGCACTTCTGTGCGCTAACATAAAGGGCAGCGACGGGCGCGTGCCCTTCGTCATCCAAAAATCGAAGAAGCCGCCCTGCTTCTTCGCGAAGTGGTGGGTGACGCGCGATTTATTCGCCGAGTGGCTGAGCGAGTTTGAACGTGACATGCAGAGGCAAAGCAGGCGCGGGGCCACAACCTCGGCTGAAACGATTTCGTTTGTGCCGATAACGATGCTGACACTGCGGAACCGTGCACGGACGAGGGCATCGTTAATGAAGTGCGGGGCAAGAGCGATGCGGATGACAACGAAACTTCTGAGCCTGCGCCAATAAGAGCGCCTGTTGCAATGGGCTATATAGAGGACCTTAAACAACTTGTTTACACCAAGGGCCTTGGCGAAGATCACGCGGCTGCTCTAAATAAACTGGAGACCGCCCTCATCAAGTCTGCACCGCAGTAACAAACAGCCATCACGGTTTTGTTTCCGAAAAAATAAATTGTTTTGACTTCTTATTTTTTTTTACTGTGGTCCATTTACTACGAACTTCGGGATATAACAAACGGAGGCCGCGTGACGCTCAAGTTCGTTATAAGAGGGCACGACTGTAGTTAACTTTCCGTAGAGTATAGATCAGTAATTCTCAGCCATGAGCCCGCCGAATACCCCTTTGGGCTTGCGAAAGTGATGGGAGACCCCACGATGAAATTAATGTCAAACCATTTTCATTTGCAACATATGTGGCCCACAACCTTATTCGATGCCCACTATTTGTGTCTTAATTTTATGACGATGCACATCCTAATGTTGAACAATTTGCTCTTGAATAGTCTTTTGAACACCCATATGCATTAATGTTAATCAGTTTGCCCTTGATTAGTCTTTGAGCGTCCATATGCTGCCTGTTCTGTGTCTTTTTTTTTTTCTCTTTCATAGCTGGCGGGTTGTGCAAAAAGGAGACGTTAAACCATGTGTTACGCGGAGAAACTTAGTGTACATGTCACGCGGCGAAGCCACCTTTACGCATTCCCAGCAAGTTCTGGCAAAATGGAGGAGAAAAGGGCGAAGGCGAAGGTGGGGGAATGCGTTGCAGGAGACTTCGCAGACCCCTCGAATGCTTTCACGGACTTTCTTGGGTCCACGGACCCCCACCTGAGAACCACTGGTCTAGATGGGTAAGTAAAAACCAAAATCCTTTGAAAAGCAGTGCAGACAGGCCAGTGACTTTGCGCAAGCCTCACAAGTTCCAGGTCGGACAACAAGCATTCCAGTTCCAGCACCGCCCCCTTCATTCGCCGCCACAGAAAACCGAGACGTACCGGAATCTCCTCCGTAGCTAAACTCTGTGGACTCATGAGCAGAGCAGCGGCGGCGCCGAGCGTCTTGGACGTGTCCCCGCTCGTCACCACCAGACTGAGCAGGCAGGCACAGGCGTTCGATGTCAGCTGCGACAGCACTTCGCCACTACTGGAGGGACCCGAGTGTGCAGGCACGGACGTGGTGCTGGTGGCAATGTCCAGCAGCAGGGCAAACATCTTGTCTGCAAATCGGGAGGGGGGGGAAGAGATAAACACATTACGCTGTTATTACCGTATTTTCGCGCCTATAACCCGCACCAAAAATTCAAAAGTTTCAGGGGTGAAGTAGAGGTGCGGATTATATGCGATGTATTTCCTTTGGTGCAGCTTCGCTGCAATGCGCCTTGGGCCGTGACACAACACCCCTACAGCAGTAATAGCGACTAAGCCACTGCTACTCCATCGACAGTGCTTATTTTGCACACACAGCTCAACAATATACAAACCTGAAAAATGTATGCGGCAAATCATCTAGCTATACATAGTCAGCTAGGCAAGTTCTTTTGCATAAACAAATGTGTAACGTTGCTTGAGTGGTAGATTTGGTCCATCCTCTTATGTATAAAATATGCGGGCATACGTGGGGATAACTTTTTTTATTCGTCGACAGAAAGTGGGGTTGCAGGTTATATGCAGGGGTGGGTTATACGTGCGAAAATATGGTAACTGCCTCTGCCAACGCACACAAGCCACACCTGAGCTCAGCATCAAAGGCAGCGAACCGGTTCAGTCACTGTACCTGTCCTTTGTAGCTAATACAATACGAATAGAATGAAAAGACAAGTTGCAAAGGCCAAGTGCTTGCTTCGAGTTGGTAAATGACACATACCCTGGTATTCTGACTCCTTCCTCCACTCGAACCTCCAGTGGAGGAGATCCCTGAAATCGATTTCCGCATTCATGTGAATTGCGGAATCCTGCCCTCATCCGAGTTGAGGGAGGAGTGAGTGTGGAGGAGGGACTCAGAATACGGCCCATAAAGTCAGAGAATTTATCTTGTTAGTTAGAACCACACCCCTCAAGACTTATTGTCATCGACTGTCATTTCCCTTCAAGTGTGAGCAGAAGCTTTATTTTTAAATAACAAAGAAAATGAGATGCAACACACAATCTGATAAAAGGATGCCACATTTTTTTTCCCCACCTCAATGATACTAGGTGGGGAAAACTGAAAAGCAGGCAAGAGGGCAGACTACTCAAAATACAAATAAAATACAATATATGGTGTCCCAGCTATCATGCACCAAGATTTAAAAAAAGAGTAATGGCGTAAGTCGAAGAAAACCTAGTGCATAATGTTTGCAGTACTGTGGAGAAGCGGGCAGCATTTTTTTCGTTAATGAGGCTTGACTAATTAATTGTAAATAATTATCTAACTCGAGAAGTGCTGTCCTAATTACTAAAGTGTCAATGAGGCACTTGTACGTACCCACGAGGGTCATCTAACTGCGGTATTTTCACCGACGAACTAATTGCGTACACGTTTGTTCTGACTGATAAAGAAAACCCGCGAAATATGAAAAATACCACGTGACGGCGCCTCCGCGCGCATCGTAAAGCAATTCCCTCAAACAGGCTGCCTCTGAGTTAGCCAGAATGAAATAAACAAAAGAAAGAAAGAAGAAATCGCGACCGAGTTTGTGTCTTATCTGCACATGCGCCCTGCGAATCTTGCTGTTGCTGCTCCTTCCATGCATACCATTATCAAGGTGATGCGCTGTATCTTCGGGCGGGTGACAGGTGAAGTAGTTGCTTTCAATCAGCTTATTTGGGGATGCTGCTTTACAATGCACGCGGAAGCGCCGTCACGTGGTATTTTTCGTATCTCCCGGGTTTTCTTCATCAGCCAGAATAAATTAGTATGCAATTAGTTCGTCGCTGAAAATACCGCAGCTAGGTGCCCCTCGTGGGTGCCTACCAGTGAATCATTTACACTTTAGTGATTAGTAAAGTACTTATCGAGCTAGATAATTAATTATAATTAATTAGTCAAGCCTCATTAACAAAAAAAATGATGCCCGCTTCTCCACAGTACTGTGAACATTATGCACTAGGTTTTCTTTGACTTACGCCTTTACTCTCTTTTTAAATCTCGGTGCATGATAGCTGGGACACCCTGTATACACAATATACAATATACAATACAGTATATACAATACAATATACAAATACAATATATATAAAATAAAACTGGCAGGACATAGATTTGTGCGCTGCATACGCTTGGTATAAGTAAGAGTCAAGCCACAGTAATAAATCACTATGCTTGCCATGCAGCTTAAAAACTAAATGTCAAGGAGTTAATTTTCTGTTGCAACGCAATGACGAAATACAAGTACTCTTGTGTTAGGTGTTTCAATGGATGTGTGGAGCGATTAATGCTTTCTAGAATGAGACCCTCCTGGTTTTCCAGTAAAAAATGGGAGGGGACGAGTAGAGAAATGCAGGTATAATTGGTAATTTCCAAACAAACAAAGCATCATTTCTTGTCAAGCAGGAGCTAATACGCCTCGAGCTTCGCGTTCACTGCGCCACCTGTCGCCGCTTCTCCGAGGCGTTTACGGGATTTGCGCTGCGTGGATGATAGGGGCTCATGTAGTGTTTTGGTTCTGTTTCGCTTCTTTTTGCATTTCCGCACCCAATAAAACTTGTTATGGTGGCGTATATAAGCAAAGAGGACCTTTAGGCCCCTTAAAAAGCAGCTGCGTCTTCGTGGCGTACTCGAACGCCAACGAGAGTACCCGAGGACGCGGTTCTGCGCGCTTTGTCGCCGCTCTTCCGGGCGTAGGCGACGGCAGCAGCATTTCACCACTGTCACCTCTGAATACGTCAGGCACAAGTGAATCCTACTGTCGCCTCGTTTAGACCTCATACTGGCAGTGGGAGGTTGGTTTCGTTTTGCAGCGCCGACAACGAATGCGGCTTCATTTTGAATATATACGTCACAGAAAAATGTGTTTTGGGGATGTGATTACCCAATCCCGGACAATAACATGCCTTTTATAAGAATATAAGCCATGCGAAAATGTTATGTATATTACAAGGCTAAGCATCATTAAATATGCGCCCACTCACGCCTTGTAGCAAGAACCAAAGAAAGTTAATGAAACTACGGAAAAATAAACGCTGTGCTAGTGCAGAACAAACATAATAGCTTCAAAGGGAATGAAATAACCAAGTGCAGCTTTTGATATGCTAAAAACGTTCTTCGAAACTTAAGCCAGGTAGGACTCACCAGACCTGCTAGACGCGAAATTCACTGCTATTTCGCGAGACATGAGGGGGGTGGGGGGGTGAGGGGAGAAGGACGCTGTGTACAAATGCGGAGCGAAATCAAGCAATGAACATTTTAGTAACCACACACAAATCTCGCGTTAACTTTCCTTTTATTTTTCGACTTCAACAAGCAGCTGATCGTTCGGCGGACGCATTTTTGTACCGTATTTTCCGGTGTATAAGTCGCGGTTTTTTTCTGAAATTTTCGTTGGTGCGTCTTATCCACCGGTGCGACTTATGTATGGAATAAATCCGGTTCACGGCGGCCGCGCGTGGCCAGCGTACGTTGAGACACAGCTCTATGGTGTAAATCAATCCCAAGCCCACCGGAACAGCGTTTCTCATAGCCCATATGTCGCTCCGGGACGTTACACCAAAGAATTTGCAGTTTTTTCTAGTCAAAAACAATGATAATGGCCTGCGACAACCGCGCGCCACTTACGCCATGTGCAGTAACTACAGTTCAGAATAAATTCAAAGTAACATCAAAATGGGTTGCAAAAACAAAATGCAGCTTATGAATTATTACAGAGAGTTACTCTGAAGGAGGTAAACGTGCTGCTAATTTTTAAAATGACAGCTTGCGGATAAGTTTAGATTTTCGGGCCGCTTCCATCACATCACTTCCGTCCGCCATGACACCTTTATTGCGCTGATTTACGACAGCACGCAAGAGACACGCGATGTTTGGAGAGGTGGCCAAATGGGTCTCCGACTCTTGGGACTCCATTTCTACAAAAACAGTTGTAGCCGGGTTGATAAAAGCCGGAGTAAACCGGTCCGCGAGTGGTAACGATGTTGGCGAAGAAGACATCAGAGAGTCGGAGGACGACAGTGATGCGCCGGTGGAACTCCCACTGAAGATACTGAATTATTTGTTAGCGTGTCTGAGGAAAAAGACTTCGATGGTTTTGCCTAAACACCGTCCGTAAGTACATGCCATCTGTGTGTATCAATAAACCATTTTTGAGAAGTTAGTTCTGTCTAGACTTTGGATGTTATATGCCCGTGTCTAGCCCTCCTTACAAGGGGGATGCGTTAGCCATGTACTTTCGCCGCACTTTCTAACGATCTGATTCACCATAAGTTCACCTAATTAACAAGTGCGTCATATATAGCGGTGCGTCTTATATACGTTTTTTTCGGAAAAACTGTCATTTTGAGGGGGGTGCGACTTATACAAAGGTGCGACTTATAGACCGGAAAATACGGTAAGTATACAGGGTAGGCAGTTCCCAAGCGATGAAAGATGTTGCTGGAAGAGTGTGGTATCTGATAAGGCCCTCTGATTTTTGTTTGTGCTTTTTCAGGCTCCCTGTGCCATATGACGATGTTTCGAAAAAGCGTATATCCTCCGCGCTGCTCGCGGAGGATATACGAGTATGTAGATATGAATGTTTACGGGCGCTCACCTCACGACAAGATGACCCTTTGTCAAAATGGCTCTGGTCTGTGCTAGTTGGTACATCTTCGGTGGGAATCAGCTTGAATAAAACGAACACAAAAGAGGGGGTAACACAACACACTGCTGACTATCAACTGGAATTTTACTGAAGGAAACACAGATATATACATACGAAAAAACACGAAAAATATAAAAAGCTTGTTCACGTCAGTCAGTTAATGATTAGCGAAGATTACTGCGCAGAAACTCTTTTTCGGTACGAGACAGTGCCACAGACGGCACACTGACGCAGCTATCTCCAGCTTCGTCTATCGCCAATGCTTCAACTATCTCTCGTCCGATTCTACTTCTCTTCCGTCCGATAACTGCGATTTTGTTCACGTAGGCTTCGCAGGGGCAGTCCCGAACGTGGGTGGCAAGGTGGCCGGAAGGGGTTGCTTGGAGCGAAGCAGCATGCTCTCGGGCCCTGTCGTTCAGGCATCGGCAGGTTTGTCCGATGTAAACGGACCGGCACTTCAGGGGAATTTTGTAGACGACATTTTTGCAGCAATCTGCGTACCTTGTCTGGTGTTTTTTGTCACAAACTGGCAAAGGTGCGCACCGTTGCCAGTTTGTGACAAAAAACACCAGACAAGGTACGCAGATTGCTGCAAAAATGTCGTCTACAAAATTCCCCTGAAGTGCCGGTCCGTTTACATCGGACAAACCGGCCGATGCCTGAACGACAGGGCCCAAGAGCATGCTGCTTCGCTCCAAGCAACCCCTTCCGGCCACCTTGCCACCCACGTTCGGGACTGCCCCTGCGAAGCCTACGTGAACAAAATCGCAGTTATCGGACGGAAGAGAAGTAGAATCGGACGAGAGATAGTTGAAGCATTGGCGATAGACGAAGCTGGAGATAGCTGCGTCAGTGTGCCGTCTGTGGCACTGTCTCGTACCGAAAAAGAGTTTCTGCGCAGTAATCTTCGCTAATCATTAACTGACTGACGTGAACAAGCTTTTTATATTTTTCGTGTTTTTTCGTATGCATATATCTGTGTTTCCTTCAGTAAAATTCCAGTTGATAGTCAGCAGTGTGTCGTGTTACCCCCTCTTTTGTGTTCCGTTTTATTCAAGCTGATTCCCACCGACCCTTTGTCGTGTGCTGATCCCCGAGTATAATTTTGAATTATCCATCGTACTTTCGTTGAATGTTCGCGAAATTAAGACACACTGGCTTGTAAATGGTGGTGATCAAAATATGAAGTATGATATTGGAAAACGTAACTGGCGTGCTGTCAGGTATGAGTGCTTCGCTAGATTATGTAAGAGCACAAAACCGATTTACATCGTAGTATATAGCCGTAGCACGACAATCTGAGGAAACGCTGGTTACAGAGACACTGTTAGTAAATATCAGGGGAGTGTTACTACAAACACCGCCATGCATACGCCGGTTCCTCGACGCTGACCTGTGAAACACACCTGGGGCTTATGCAGGCCAAATGTCCCACAATAAGATCGCGTCAGAAACATTTAAACTCTCGTAAACACACCCCATTTGTGAACGGAGTGACTGCTCCACATAAACATGGATTTCCAATGTCCACAAACGGTAAACCTCAGTCGTGAACGGGACGCAATAGAAGCGGCGACACTGAGGAGCGGGACGGAGACTCCCGCGGCTGCTTTCGAAATGGGCCGCTAGGGGGATTTCAGTGGCGCCCCCACAGGCAGCGCTCGAGGCGTATAAAGCCACGAAAAATTAAATGCTTCAGTTCAAAGAACAAGCCACTCAGCTTTTAATGTTAACTTTTACCCGTTTTAGAGACATTAATGTCCTGTTACATCGTCGCATTTCTGTCCACCGATGTCGATGATCTACCAGTATGTTTCCCACTTTCCGTTCATAAATGTGCTGAGTAAAAGTGACGACACTGAAAGCGTTAATAAATAGGGAACGGATGTAGTGGAGGGCCAGTGCTGTGTTGTGGCCAATCCGCCAATCTGGTGGTGTAGCGTTTGCTGAAGAGAAGGTGTCAGCAGGAAAGAGGAGAAAGAAGCAGCAGTTCAGGGCAGGCAGTAGTGAGACGGTGCCCGCGTGGTGTAGGCCCGGGGTCCAACGCCGGCGCTGCCGTCCAAGTCACTATCCGTCGCAAAACAGGCCCTACGACAGCCGTGGATGCCGCCAGAAGAAGCCGGTGTCTGGCCCAGTGCACCGGCGACGCGGAGCGCGGGCAGCGAGGCCTCGTTTCGGGCCTAAGCTCTCTCCTCACGCCGCTAGTCATCGGCACCGCCGCATTCTTCGCCGTGGGACCATAACGCTGGTTTAGAGCGTCTCGGCGCACACAGCTCGGCAGCTCTGCAGACAGACCATCACCTGCCATCGGCTCGCCAAAGCCACCGTGCCAGCCCCCAGCGGACTAAAGTAGGATCCATGTTTCGTTAGTTCTCTCTTTGTCATGAACATAGTCGTCGTATGCTTTCCCTTCCTGACCATAGGATTGTTGCTTGAATATAATGTGCAAGTGTGTTTGGTAACAGTATGATGGCTCATGACTCTCCACGCGATCCTGCCCATTCCTTCATAACAAAGGTGGCCATTTGCACTTACCTGCTTCAGTGCAATTGGCTCACAACACATCTTTTCTGTCCTGGAATTATTTCCCTCTGTAAGGCCACATGCATAGTGCTGACAAGCTATGTGAAGCTTTCGTTCCTGTCAACCACTGCAATGCCTGCAAAGTAGACACCTCCTGTTACGGCCGCCATTACAAAGCAGCTACAGGCTCGAAAAGCCTCAGCGTTGTTCTATTGCCAACAAATTGCTATACAGGACACTGCACCTGCATTTGCACCCAAATAACGAGGATGACATTGGCTCACCGATTCCACTTTTAGGATAGAGGCGAGAAGCTTCGGTTGTGCATTCAGGATTTCGGCGCTCGTTAAAGATCTTCAGGTGGTTGAAATTTTCCGGAGCCCTTCACTATAGGGCCCCCCATAGGTCAGGCGTAGCTGCGACGTGCAAAGCCACCCCAGTAAATTAATCAATGACTCACCAATCACTTCTGGCGGCTCGGAACGGAATCCCTCCGGCTGCTGCCCCTGCAGAATGTCCAGGAGGGCGCGCAGAACCGCCAGGCAGAAGGCCGGCTGAGCAGAGCGGCTCTCCCGGATCAGCTCAAAGACGCTGCACAGGCCGACGCCCACGATGCGGGGCACCGCCTGCACAGCATCCTTGCTCTCCCCACTAGCCTCGTTCTCGGAGTCCGAGTCCAGCGGGTGGGGCAACGGAGCGGCAGACTGCGGGGCTGTGATCCAGTAGAAGTGGCGCGCCGAGTCGCGCAGGTGTTTCACCAGGATGCACTGCCGGACGTTGGTGAAGACGGCAAAGGGCGACGGGTTCCCCCGAATCTCCAGGAACGGACTGCCCCATGGCTGGACGTCTCCCCCGGCAGCCTTGCTCTAAAAACAAGGGGGGTAGCAACCCATCAGGCCTGCCTGGCTGACATTCTCGGTTAGAATAGTCGTTGCACTACCCGTAAACTGACAAAAAGAGAAAAAAATAAGCA
Source organism: Haemaphysalis longicornis (assembly GCF_048455015.1). Classification (NCBI taxonomy): domain Eukaryota; kingdom Metazoa; phylum Arthropoda; class Arachnida; order Ixodida; family Ixodidae; genus Haemaphysalis; species Haemaphysalis longicornis. Next base: position 18,787,171 of record NW_027526335.1, on the reverse strand, counting down.
TACTGCACCAGCACAACAAGGACACACAAGAAAAAACTACCAGCTGGATTCAAAAGTCAAAAAAGACAATACTGAGAAGCTTTTGAGTAGAACGAAGTGGCAAGGCAAAAAGACTTTGGGGGCAAATTCTTGCAAGCGCCAGACTGGGTTTGGCAAAACTGGCATCCTGTGAGGTCTCAGGCAACTGGCTTTGTGCACAAATACGAATTCATCTTCACAGCGCACAAATAATGGGACAAAGGGGAGGATAACACTGGACAAGCGCTGATCCCGTCCTTGTCCCATTATTTATGCACTGTGAAGATGTATCTGTACCAACTAGCCCGGTTTTCTACGCCACAAATACGACATGCTCTCGTGATGTATTTCACATGAAGCCCATCCCACGAGACCTCACTGAACGCCAATCTTTTCAAACCCAGACCATCACTTGGAAGAATTTGCTCTCTGGTAGTGCTACACAACATTGCTCAGCCATGTCTGTTTGTTACAAATTCCAGTGTATGGCCTTTTATGCATCCTGAGTTTGTCTGCGCTATGTTCTGGCTGCTTTGACAATTTATACACCCTGATATATGCACTAAGCTTAGGTGCCCTTAGAAGCACTTCTCCCCCCCCCCCCTCTTCCAAAACACATTAAATAAGATTATGATGCCACCATCAGCGGCTTCATTTTATAAAATTTAGGCCATTTTGTTACAAGGCAGGACACAATTTTTTTTTTATATTTTCACACATCTACATTTCTGCTGACTGAATCGACCCTCGCATTCATTTAAATCATGCAGAATTGAACCATTCAGACTTTTACATGAAATGAAAACTGCTGTTTCCAACTGCACCAAAGTACTTGACCACTAAACTGCATAACACAAAGCACAGAGCACCTTTGCTGAGAATAGTGCATAACACTTGTCGAGGAGCACGTAAAGGAAGAAAGAAGTCAAATTAATACTCCTCCTAGCACAAATTGAAGTTTTAAAAGCTTCGCCTTAACACATCAGTAACCAACTTTCTAAAAGGCTTTCCTCTGTTGTTTTGCAAAGAACAAAGTAGAAACTATTTTGATTCACTTACCTTTAACTTTTTTCTTTCTCTTGGCGTTTTCTTTTTGGACTTCTTGTCCTGTTTCCTCCTGCGTAGAGCAGGCAAATACACAGAGAGGGCGTCACAATTGTGAGCAAGCAAACATTTTTTTTTTTTTCCTTCGTGGTCTGGTAGGAGAACAGCTTTGTACGTAGATCAGCAGCCCAACTTCACACACCTTCCTACATCTTCACAAGATCCCAACAATTATCTTGTTTACCGGCCGCCAAACACGTCATCCTGTTTGACAGCTAAGCAGCTACCCGTACGCACTGCACACACTCGTCGCAGCTGAAGATCCGCACCGATCACGCAACGGGTCGACAGAGAAATCCTGCGAGATTAGTGGCCAGTAAGCCGCTGCTTACCTCTCCAGCGGGAGCCGGAACATCTCGTGAAATTCCCGCTGCAGCGCATCTTCGCTTGTGTCAAACGAGCAGGCGCTGGAGAGCGAGCGCTTCAGGGGGCGAGCCTGATGCTTGCAGTTTGGGTGTTGGGGGCTGCTGACGGCGACGGAGGCCATTCTTGCCGTCGAATCGAGGAGGAAATAAAACGGGGGACTTGGTCTCTCCACTGAAAGCGCCCTTTTGGGCGGTTTAGGCAAGCATCTCGCTTGTTGGAGAGGTGTGACCGCGGAGGAGGCTTCCCGGCTGCTACGGCGACCGGTGCCCGATGCGACGGCCCGGAGGCCCAGCCGGACGGGCGAGGCACGCCGCAAAAGCACGCCCCACCGGCATTCAGTCCCCGGCGCGGGAAGCTTAGGACGAAATCACAGCATCTCACGAGCAGTCATCAAGCGCTGCACGACACAACTCGATTTACGCAGGTGAATCCAGAATTATCGCGCAACTTTGATGAAAGATGCAACAAAAACCAACAAGTACTAACAATGGCCCAATGTTGCCGCACACTGCTTTATTTCCGCGGTGCTCATTCCTGTACACTCATTTCGTTGTCTTGAGTCAAAGAAAGTATAATTTAAGCTCTCAAAATACTAAATCCCTCGAATTTTAAATATATTTTTAATTTATGAAACAAAGTTAAACAGCTTTCAACATCTACCTCAAATACTGGGGCTCTTCGATTTACAGTCTGGACTCGCCGCGGATAGTCCGCGGGTAGTTCAAAATCGAATGCCGGACTGCTTCTCGCGGTGAGTCCTGTAAATCGAACAGCCCCACTCAGTAAGGCTGGCAAACCACTTCTCTGGACTAGGAGTGCATGAATTATATTGAGGAACAGGTCACGGAGGCGTTCAGGCAGGATACAGCTGTGGAGGGCTCACGTTTAGTGACTGTGTCCCAGGAACAGGAGGTGCAAGATACAGAGGAGTGGCTGGGCTTCGTGGGACTGGCGGAGCTAGACCACATAATTGCAGGGATAGAGGCTGGCACGGCGAGTGGCTTGGATGGGTTTCCGGCATCAGTCTTGAAGAATTTGGGCCCGGACCAACGGCGAGAGCTACGTGGTATCCTAAGCAGAATGCTGGAGACTGGAAGGATACCCAAGGACTGGTGCCGGGGACGTATGTTGTTCCTATACAAAGGAGCTGGAGAAAGGAGCAACTTCGCCTCGTACCGCATAATCACGGTGACGCCGGTGCTCTACAAAGTGTACGCGCAGGTCCTTCGCCGAAGGATCCAGGCGTGGGCGGAGAGAGAGGGCCTGCTTGGAGAACTCCAAAATGGCTTCCGTCGGAGACGATGCATAGAGGACAATCTCTTCATCCTCACCCAGTGCGTGGAGCTGGCCAGGGCTGAGGGACGGCAGTTGTGGGCAGCCTTCCTAGACCTAGAGAAGGCCTATGACACGGTCCAGCACGCTACGCTCTGGGACGTGCTGCGCACCAAGGGTCTCCCCGAGGAGGTTGTTAGGCGGCTGCAGGCTTTGTACACCGACACCGAGGTGGTGGTGGAGTGGCAAGGCTCCTACTCTAGACCGGTGCCCATTGGAAGAGGACTGAGACAGGGGTGCCCACTGTCCCCCTTGCTCTTCATGCTCTTGTTGGGAGATCTGGAGAGGGACTTAGAGGGAAGTGAAAGTGGTTTCGACGTCTCGTACATGGAGGACGGACGGACAGTCAACCAGCGTCTCCCAGGCCTGATGTACGCCAACGACATTGTGGTGACAGCGGGCTCTCGGGAGGGGTTACAAGAGCTCCTGGATCGGTGCACAGGGCAGGGAGAACATATGGGGCTGCGGTTCAGTGCCCGTAAATGTGCGGTACTCCGATGGGGGGCGGCCGGAGGAGAGGGAGATGTGGAGCCTGTGATGCTACAGGACAAGGCACTACCGTTTGCATCCTCCTACAAGTACCTCGGAGTTGTTTTCTCGACGGAGGCGGACTATCTGTCAAGGTACGAACAACTGCTACGAGAGAAAGCGCGGAGAGGACAGAATGTGTTGAAGGCCAGGATTCTGTGGTCTTTCAATCGTATGGAGGTGATCCGGAATTTGTGGAAGGCGGCAATGGTTCCGGGCCTTACATGCGCCGGTGCGGTTCTATGCCCCTCGGCTGCCACAAAGGAGTACCTGGAACGCCGCCAGAGTAAGGTGGGAAGGCTGGCCCTGGGGTCGCACCGCACCACACCGAACGACGCGGTGCAGGGCGACATGGGGTGGTCGTCTTTCGCGGCCCGGGAGGCGACAGCAAAGCTCTCATTTGAAATGCGAGCTTGGACCGTGGGGGAGACGAACTGGGTCTACCGAGTGCGTCGGTGTCTTCTTTTCACGGCACGTTCCACGCGCTGGATGAAACGAGTGCGCGCGTTGTCGGAAAAGTATGGAGTGCCACTACCAGCCCTGTGTAACCTAAAGGACACAACCATGACAAGGGCCAAGGTGCGTGAGCGTGTGTCGCAGGTAGAAACCCAGCAGTGGGCCGACAGGGCCGCAGCCAAGCCAGCGCTACATTTCTACGTCGCCCACAAGAGAGAGATACGTCGTGAAGGCTTCTATGACAACGCAAGCGGGAGTGGCCTTCTGTTCGAAGCGCGATCTCGGACGCTGCGAACAAGGCGGTGGCAGGTGTCATGTGGGACGGCGGAGAGCGCCATCTGTGAACTCTGTGGTGAAGAAGAGGAGTCGATAGAACACGTCGTGCTGTCCTGCCCGCGGCTGGAGCCCAAACAGCCCAGTGGGGTGTCGCTGGAGCAGGCATTGGGGTTCAGACAGACTGGGCCGTCAGGGGGCGCGGCGGCTACTAGTGATGGACGTGATCGAGGAGCAGTGACGGCCATCATCGACCGGACTAAGCGTAGACTGGAGGTGTGGAGGAGCCGGACAATGGCGTGGGTGGGAAACAATAGGGGTGGGGGGCCAGGTGCAGAGGTGTAATCAACCTGCTATGACACTCACGGGTGTTCTCGGGGAGTGTCAACCCGTTTCAAAGGGGTATAGCTACAAATCCAATCCAATCCAATCCTAGTTGGTTAGATTAATGCGCTGCTTAGGCTTACGGATGGAGACAAAGGGCATCCTCCATTTACCAGTCTCGGACGGTTCGCGGGCAGTCCGAAAACTGCGTTCGGACCGGAAGCCCCATAGGAATACAAGGGAAAATACAAGCGCAGGATCGCGTCTTGGGCAGTCCGCGGACGATCCCGGACTGATAATCGAGGAGGCCCAAGGAAAGACACAACACGAACGGGAGAGCGTAAACTTGATCAAGGTGTCTGCCGGTGGCCGGCTTGCTGCGCATGGCAAAACATGCGTTTGCTGCCCGAAGTTAAAAAAAAAAAATTAGCAGTGGCTTAGCTCGGCTATGCCAGGATATAAGTAGCGTGAGCTAAGGTTCAGCTGGTTATTCTTAGCTTTCCTGGTTATCTAGGATTGACTTGATTATCATGCTTACTGCTGCTGTCCCGATTTAGGCGGGACACGTCCCGGTTTTGCGGCTGTGGTCCCGCTGTCCCGGCCGCAGCCTGCTTGTGGGACGGTGTTTTGTCCCGCTTTCGGCTGGAAATATGGGAAATAAGTATCCCAAGCCCAGTGTCACTAATGAAAAGCTGGAGGAATGAAAGAGAACCCGTTTGAGGAACTTGAAGAAAAGAGTGCACACGATGGAACTAAGCAAGAAAGTGTTGTGTGTTCCTTGCTTAGTCCGAATGGCTGAGCTGTTTTGCTCAAGTTAGTGTGCCAACAATCCGTTCAGCGCACCTTCTGCGTTTGACGAACGCTGGGTGGGCGGGCTTCAGCACTTATTTACTTATTCAGCAAATAACGCATAATTGTTCGTTGAACAAAGGCCTAGAGAACTACGAAACGTATTATTTTCCAGTTAAAACAAAATTTCACTGAGCTTTTGTCTCTCTTCAAGCTATGTGCCACGTTCTTCCTTACAACCCCCCCCCCCCCCCCCTCCGTCTTGCTTTGGGGTCCGAGGAATGTAGTCACTTTAGACATATATATATTTATCAAACGGCTCCGGCGCAGCGTCACCAATCGCCCCGGAGCTAAGCTGGTTCCACACGCGCACGCCGGTGTTGCCGCGACGCACGAGCCATCGGTTGCACACCGGGCCGCCCCTCGCATGATCATCAAGTCGACCGGGCCGCCACGTGCGGAACGGAGGTCGGCGGCGAAGACGCTGGGCGCGTGGGGGGTGTGAGAGACGCCGGGCAGCGAGCAACGTTCTGTGCGCCGCGTGACGTTACTGCTCCTCGCGCATGCGCAGCACGGCTCTCCAGGAGCCACGCGAAACTGCTCAACCTCGGCCTACAATGACTGCGGTAGAGCAGTTTCGCGTAGCTCCTGGAGTTCAGCTGGAGCCTGGAGCTCAGGCTACAAAATTATTATCTCCACTTACGCTATTATAACGATTGCAGGTGGAACTTTCGCGAAATCTGCATTATTGTGGAAATGCAGGTTATTATACGTACGGTTTGCCATTTTCCGTAATTTTTTATAGTTTTCTTATTTCTTAGTTTTTTAAATTTAGTTCGACCAATGATCTCCATTTACTCTATTACAACGATTACAGGTGAAAATTGCGCGAATTATGCATTGTTGCGGAAATGCAGGGCGTTACACGTTTCGCCCTTTTTCGCATTTTTTTTTTATATTTTTGTTATTTGTCAGTTTTTCAAAATTTTGATCGACCAATCATTTAAATTTACGCTATTATACGATTACAGGTGCAACTTCCGCGAAATCTGCCTTTTTTTTGGAAACGCAAGGCGTTACACGATCGTGGCTGTGGATGTACTCGGCAAAGAACGCACTAAAAGACAAGTAACTCCCCGCGCGTGCTCCCGCTGCCCACATGAGCTGTGCTGGTTACAGGGCCCAGGCAACAACGCGGCCCGTGCCACTGCCGTTAGCGCCTAAGCCTCAATGTTTGGTGCGCTGGGCAGCTGCGAGCGTAGCCTGTTTTAACTTTATTCCACTTGAACACGCGTCCTCCTTCGCTTGGTCCGATGACGCCTCGACTTGATTTGAAGCTCGAGAAAGTGAACTTTTACTAGTTATACCATATAGAAGGGCTTCTTGAAACGAAACTAACGGTAAATCTGGGCCGGTGGTCTTTATGCTATTGACATTATCGCGTGCTTCACGTCTTCTTTTCCCTTTCGCAAGCCCTGTGCACTTTATATCGTGCACTTCAGAGCAAAGTTCAGTGTAAATCGAATGTTGGGCTATTCAATTTGCCCTTGACTGAATTAATCATGGAACGACAACTGACTCATTCAATTGGAATTCCGGATTCATTTCCCCTGCTTTGGCGACTCGGATTCCTTTCCCCTGCTTTGGCGACTCACTTTGAATCTTACCTTGGACCATATCAATAAAAAATAAACATCACAGCCCGACATTAAAATAGTCCTAATTTAGTAGATTTGTGTATAGATCCCAGGCATTAACCGTAGAACTCGAACATTTAGGTTTGTCTATGGGTCGTCTGAGGACGAGCGAGGCGCAGAAAACAAGGTTTATAAATTTAGTTGCAGGGGATGTAGTCAATATGCATGCCCTGCCCCCCCCCCCCCCCAAAGAGGAACATACGTTCACGATTATTGCAGGTCGCTTTGTGCTCTTCCGTCACAAACGCTACCGATGACTATATATATATATATATATATATATATATATATATATATATATATATATATATATATATATATATATATATATATATATAGATATAGCCTGAAAAGATAAAAAGTCACACAGAGCGCGAAAAAAATAAGGTTAGTAGAGACAGAGACAAACGAGAAAGACGTAGAAAATTCTACGTCTTTCTCGTTTGTCTCTGGCTCTACTAACCTTATATATATATATATATATATATATATATATATATATATATATATATATATATATATATAGCGAATTAGAATGGAAAATGAAATGAGGGGCTCGTCGTTCAATGAAGACAGAAATAAGGGTAGGCAGTCAACGTATTCTGGAGGTTGTGAGTTCGTAGTATCTCCCTCAGCGGGCATTTTTTCTCCACTTTTTTTCTGCCTTTCAAAAAAAATATATCCGCAATACCACATTTTTTCCTTTGGTTTCCTTGGCTTTCTTGACTGCCTATCCTTATTTCTATATATATAGCTGTAGAGCGAATAGGCGAACGGGTAACAAACTTTATTGACGTTTCGGCTTGGGACAAGCCTTCGTCAGAAATCAGTCCCTGCGGCATGCGCCGACGAAGGCTGTCGTTTTCCCTGAAATTCTTACCGAGGATTTCCCGCAGAACCAAGGCGAGAACTGCTCTGGCATTGCTCACCATTGCTTCCCTGCAATTATCCCGTGCCTGCGGGAGTGCAGCGTCTACAAGTGGCCAGACATGTTTCCCGTTTAACCTGTGGTGTTACGCGCTGGGAAAATCTTCCCTTAAGCCCCGCGACTGCACTTCTAAACGACAGCAACGTTTCCACCCGCCCCTCGACACCTGAGCAAATGCTACAGCTGCACGCAGCGCAACAGGCCACCAACAAGATTCGCCAACAAGATTCGCAACGTGTCATCCCAGACGGTAATGCAATGAATCACTACAAACAATTTGCCCTTGCCTAAATAAAGGTGTCCACAAAGTACAGTTAACAACAATATGCAACGGGTCCCCTTGAAATATTCAGAAGAGTCGGGTGGGCTGGCAAGGGCGGATGTTAGTTGTTGCTGTCGTTAGTCGCTGCAGCATGTTGACTTAATTGCAAAAAAAAAAAAATATTTTGTAAGCCGTTCTATGTAGAGTGAACGTGGAAGCCCGTCTGTAAAGCTTGATGTGTTGTCCCACTTTCGCCGCGTTTGAAAATGCCACAGATAAAAGGCCACAGGCACTTCATTTTCTCAATAAAACCGACTTTGTTGCCCCTAAAAACTGTATTTTGAGCAGTGCACTTAAGCATTCTTGAAGCCGACTTTAAGGGTTGCGGTGTATAACGTGTTGTAGGAATACAAGGGTACTTATTTCGTTTTGAACAGCGCTAACAAAATGGTGACACAGGAAGAACAGCGTTTTGAACAGCGACTGTCACGACCTTCTTCCCGTGTCTTCGTCTTTTTAGCGCTGTTCAAAATGCAACCTTACCAACTAGCTCGGATTCCTTTATTCCTGAAGTCATTTATCATAAAGCGCTAAGGCCTTCACATTTTCGTACCATACTCCTCATATTTCCGATAAAAACGTCTTGGCAGCAATACATTAGTGTGTAGTAACAAAGCCGACTTAATAGAAATTCGGCGTATGGCAGAGTGGACCTGATTTATCCGACAATCCCTACATGGGATTTCATGCAATTTTTTGTTACATTTAAGCACGGCCAATAAAACTATTAGAGATTCTAGGCGAGCTGCTTTTTTGTTTAAACGTTAACCACACATGACGAGACTTTAAACTAACAAACAATTTTGGAGCGCCAGGTTTTACTGCGGTGGCCTGAGGGTGGGCGCTTCGGTTACTGTTGGATATAAAACAACAATATTAGGTTCGAAATCGTTGGGAATGATTATTCTGATCATTTATACGGTTTTTACTTACGTTTTTATACTTTTACAGCAGTTCATCGGGCATAAAAACCGTCCGACAGCAGCCGAATTTCTGAACTACAACGAATAAATGCAATAAACGCGACAAATGATTCTAACCCCCGCATTAAAGGACGAAGCCCATCAATAGCCCACCTCTGCAAATTACAAGACGGGGCATGACATGAGAGCGAGCATTTTCTTGGTGACGTGTGGTAAGAAAGGGAAAAAAATATAGTCAAACATCGTTGCACGAGGAAGGGGAAAACGCGGTGAGGGGAGTGAGTAGAAGGCCGGGCCAATGCTGCGCGAAATAGAATCAGGCACGGCAACCACAGCAACTGCCATGGAACGTGCGCAAAATGTAACCAACCACACTTGATGTGCCACTCCTTCGAAGCATATGGAAATACAACAAGTAAAAAAATCGAAACGAGAATGACGGGGAATGCGAAGCTTTCCAAAATGAAGTCCCACACCAAACTAACCAACCCAGAAGCGAGCGGTCCTAATTTGTTTATGATGGTTAGCATGGCTGTAACGCGATTACTACCTTGTGTGTCTCGTAATGTGGTGTGATGTTTGTTCACTGTTAATGATATTAGGTAAGAAAAGGCAAACGCGTTTTCATCCAAAAGAAAAGGGGAGCTCTCCTTAGGGATACATGGGTTTTATGGAGGTATTTCGGCCGTCGTATTTTCGTATAACACCTCTTGTACTGCCTAAAAACGTCTTCCCAGCAAAGCATTCGTGTGTAACAGCAAAACCAGCTTTATGGGGCTCGGTATCCTACTCTACTCTGGAGCAAGATAAGGATGCCGGGCCCCCAAACTGAAATCTGGACCAATTTCACGCGCTCGTATTAATTCCTGTGGCATGGCCGGCAATGCCCGCGCAAACGCGCTAACACGAGTGTCCTTCCCTGGTCCGCCCATGTCTTGGCCAACCCTGTACGTGCACCCGCCGACGGTGCGTACTCAGCACAGTATTTCTCGCCGCTCACGCTTGCACGCTCATCGTCTTTTATGCGCCACATAAACCACACACTAGTCCCCTTTCACTCGCGAGGCTTCTTACCTTTTTCGGCACACATCACGTTCTTCACCGCGTCCACTGGCGTCCCAGCCAGCCCACCTGTCCGACCAGTTCTTCCTGCCCATGCATCCCTCATTTTCAATTGGGAATGCACCCAACCTTCATTTCTTCCATCCATCGCCTCCGTCACTTTCTGGAAGCCCTGGCTGTCTCCCCCCCCCAGACAGTGAACGTCCAGGCTGCCCAGGAAGCTTTATGTGAACTCGTCGATAACGGTTCGCCTGAAGATGATACGTTAGTCTGACGAAACTTGCGCAGTAGGAGCAAATGGCAACGCATGACGTGCCACCCAAACGAGTTGAGAGCGTGAGACAAGAAATCTTTCAGAGTTCGTTACATACGTAACCTGAGTGGCTATTCCAAGACATATCGAAATAAAATAATAAACCTGAGTATTTGACAGAAGGCACAAGGGCAACAGGCAGGCATCCGCTTAAAAATACGTGAACACTACGCACACTTAGTGGGATGAAAACGACTACTGGGGCGTGGGCAGAGTTCCCAAAGATAATAATAATTTGTTATCTATGCTCTCTCTCTCTCTCTCTCTCTCTCTCTCTCTCTCTCTCTCTCTCTCTCTCTCTCTCTCTCTCTCTCTCTCTCTCTCTCTCTCTCTCTTTCTCTTTCTCTCTCTCGGCAGACGGCAAATATGTAGTGCCGATGCTTAAAGAACCACGTTTTACAGTATGCTACTATTGCTGCTGTTTTTCACTAAATTCAAATTTTGGGGGTTTAACGCGCCGAAGAAACACCCGGGCTACGAGGCTCCCGATGACTTTCGACCACCAGGATATCTATAGACACGGGCGTTAGGTCAAGCAAGCTGTGATGTCCGTAAAAGCATCAGAAGCAACGTAAAGACCATCCAAACAATTCAGCAATGCAGTCGCTGTATTGTTGACGATAAACGTTTATTGGAGTGGAAGATGACATATCACGGAATAATTTCTTTTTCTGACGCCGTGTTTAGGCTCGAGTAGTTGGAAAAAAATTGTGAGTGAATGGTAGTGATTTCACAACGGATGTAAAAAAAAAAATGCGTACTCAGTTTGCTCTGTTAACCGGGCTTTGTTTCTATGTTCGAATGACCGGCTGTTTTACTTTACTTTTTTTCGCAGTGATATTAGTATTCTCAATTTCTGTCTCCATTTATGTCTTAGACGTCTTGACCTCTTCTTAATGACAACTACTTTATTCTGCGCTTGTTCTCTCTGCTAAATAGCGCGGACGCTTTAAACTCGCGGCTGTGTAGAATGGCTAACTCCGCTTGTCCTGAAAAGATCGCTATTTAACAAGACTAGAAAGCCCCGCGAAAAAACCCCCTTTAAGAAAGGCCCCCAGATTAGATTTCGCGGTTCGCTGAAAGCGATGTAGCCTAGCGATTGCCCCATCAACGTTCCGTGTATCCTTCCCTAAAAGCATTGTGCGCGCCGCACGGTACATGCGTGTTGTCTCTACTGACCCGCTGCGCTTTTTTTTTTTTTTATAGACCATGTTCTCGTTTATCCTGGGCCCCAGGTAATTTTCTTACGTATAGCCCGTTGCACATACTACAGAGGGGAAATGCTTGCCTTTTTTCCGCTGGCAGCAGCAATGAATAACAATCGCGCATGCGCAGCATGCATATCTGGAGCGCGATAGACAAGTATGCATGCTCGGAGAGATGGTTTGGAGCCGGACGCATCAGATAAGGTGGTTAGAAAACAGGCCAAAGGCTAGGTAGCGCTACTGCTTGAAGATGGCGGCGCTCTGCAAAGCGTACCAACTTTTTTCTTTTTTATTAGGGTAGGGGGGGGGGGGGGGGTCGCTTTGTGGTGTCGCCAACTGGGCGTGGCCTTTTTCGCATCATGCTTCTGCATCGCCTTTTCTTGTAAACCGTTTTCAGCAGCCGTTACAAAAAAACCTGCATAAATTCAGAGAATTGCCTACTAATGCGTAGAATTCTTACGCCGCTTGTCCAGGGTGTGAGCTCCTAGCAGATAACTATTTGGTTTTTTTTTAAATGCTATCAGACAAATTATCTCCAATTCCGATATTCGAACGATTAAAGGTGGAACTTCCGCGAAATCTGCATTATTGTGTAAATGAGGAGAGTTACACGGTTCGCCAATTTCAGTATTTTTGTTATATTTTTATTATTTTTGGGTTTTTCTAAATTCTGTCCGACCGATTGTCTTTATTTACGCTATCTTAACGAGTAAAGGTTGAACTTCTGCCAAATCTGCATTTTCGTGAAAATGCAGGGCAATACACGGTTCGCATTTTGTAGTATTTTTGTTATATTTTTCTTATTTTTGGGTTTTTCTAAATTCCGTTCAATTATTGCCGCCATTTACTCTATTATAACGATTAAAGATGGTGCTTTCCCTAAATCTGCATATTTGTGGAAATGCAAGGCGTTACACTTTTCGCCATTTTGGCTATTTTTTAATTTTTCTTATTTATTATTTTTAAAATTCTGTTAGACTAATTATCTCCATTTATGCTATTCTAGCGATTAAAAGCGAAAGTTCCACCTTTATATGCCTTTGTGGAAATGCAAGGCGTTACACGGTCCTAGCTGTGGGGGCACTCGGCAAAGAATGCTACGTGTTAAAAAACATTTGTCCCTTAACAAGGAGTGTGTATGTTGTGCACATAGGCAAGACCTTTTCAACCTACTACAGCTGGCGGCATGGCCTATACATGTAAACATTGTTAAAGGAGCCCTGAAGACAAAATACAAGTTGGGTTTCTTAAAAAGACGGCTTAGTCCCGATAACAATGATACGAATATCATCGTAATCTTCGAACAAATAACGGAGATAATACAGAAAACGTGTGAAGCAGTCGCGACCCCCTAGCCAATTTCCATTTGACCGCATCACTTGAATGCTAACGTGCAGTTAACGCACTAAAAAGTATGTTTTATTGTTGGCCCGTATGACGTCATTCTTGCTCATAACAGGTCACTGTGGCGCAAAATTTGAAAGTTTTTAAATACTTCTTGCTTTTTTTTGTTAAAGAAACATCTTTTGTGGCTGTAATGCAGCTGAGTGAGATACTGAATCCTATTTCTTTCAAATTAAACGAAGTTGTATTTTCTCTTCATGGCTCCTTTAAGGGCAAAGGACACTTAAGCGTATTTAAGACAAAGAGCACATCACGGAGACCAGTAGCGTTTTTGCACGCCGAAATGACTCTACGAAGGCGAATAAAAATGGATAAAAATGATCTCGAAGAGAGGAAAAATAGAAGCAAAACAAAAACTAAGGATTTGGGCTCAAACAGTACCAATGACACCAAAGACAAAGTAAAGGAAATGACGCTGTGTCGCTCTGTAGGCTGGAGCGGTGCCAAGAACTCCGTTCGGCTGGTTTAATTCAGACATATCCGGTTAACTCCATGTGGAGTATATGTTTTTTTGAGGGGGAAGAAATTCTGCAGAAATTCAGAGAATCGTCTACTAATTCGTAGCCTTCTTATGCCGCTTATCATGGGTGTGAGTTCTTCACAGCCAAATTTTTTGGTTTTTCTAAATCCTGTTCTACCAATTATCTCCATTTACGCTATTATAACAATTGCAGGTGGAACTTTTGCGAAATCTGCAGTATTGTGGAAATGCAGGCCGTTATACGGTTTGCCATTTTCCGTAATTTTTGTATAGTTTTCGTATTTTCTTGTTTTTTTTTTTTAATTTAGTTCGAACAAGTATCTCCGTTTACGCTATTATAACGATTGCAGGTGAAACTTCCGCGAAATCTGCATTATTGCGGAAATGCAGGGCGTTACACGTTTCGCCCTTTCTCGTAATTTTTTTATTAGTTGGTTTTTTCAAAATTTCGTGCTACCAGTTCTCTCCGTTTACGCTATTACAGCGAATTACAGGTGGAACTTCCGCATTATCTGCATTTTTGTGGAAATGCAGGGTGCTACACGATCCTGGCTGTGGGGGTACTCTGCAAAGAATGGTACACACTAAAAGATAAGTAACTCCCCGCAAGTGCTCCCGCTGCCCACATGAGGCGTGCTGGTTACAGGGCCCAGGCAACAAGGCGGCCAGTGCCACTGCCATTAGCGCCTAAGCCTCAATGATTGGTGCGCTGTGCAGCTGCGAGCGTAGCCTGGTTTGACTTTATTCCACTTGAACTCGCGTCCTCCTTCGCTTGGTCCGATGACGCCTCGACTTGATTTGAAGCTCGAGAAAGCGAACTTTGGTTATACCATAATGAAGGGCTTTTTCATACGAAACTAACGGTAAATCTGGGACGGTGGTCTTTATGCTATTGACATTATCGCGTGCTTCATGTCTTCTTGAATTTTCTGGACAGTGACATTCGTTGTATAACAACAGCGCCGGCAGAACCCAGCGATGTTACCGAGCCATCAGTGAATACATAGGTTCGTTCACTGTATGATTCGTGCGTACGTCAAAGTTAGCTGTTGCAGGGCCAGTATTGCAAGATCACGTTTTTTTCTTTACTCCTGGAATATCTAGGCACACTCGGGGCTGTATCACACACCACAGCGGAAGGAGCGGTCGGCGGCCATTTTCGGAGGGAAACATTCTGTGCCACTGACCTTCTCTGTCATCCGCTCAGAAGGCGACTAAGGAACTCTTACGCTTTCTACGGGCGGCGAACTTAAACACCAGACTATAGACTGAAAGCCTCCAGTGTCAATCAGTATACGTGTCTGCTCCAACTTTTATTCATTCTTTCCTTTCTCTTTTTTGCATATTTTTCCTTTCCCACTTGCAGGATAGCAAACTAGGCTCTAGCGAGGTTAACTTTCCTGCATTCCTTCTACATCCTTCCTGCCTTGTTTCACGTCTTCTTTTCCCTTTCGCCAGCCCTGTGCCCTTTATATCGTGCACTGCAGAGCAAAGCCCAGTGTAAACCACATGTCGGACTATTCAGTTTCCCCTTGACCGATTAAATCATGAGACGGCAAATGACTCATTCAATTGGAATTCCAGATTCCTTTCCCCTGCTTCGGCGACTCACTTTGAATCTTCCGTTGGACCATATCAATAAAAAAAAATAACATCACAGTCCGAAATAAATATAGCCCTAATTTAGAACAGTGGTGTATAGACCCCAGGCATTAACCGTAGAAATTGTAAATTTAAGTTTGTCTATGGGTCGTCTGAGGACGAGCGAAAGCGGAGAAAGTTTATAAATCTATTTATATAGTCGATATGCTTGTCCCCCCTCCCACCAAAGAGCAACATACGTGCACGATTATTGCAGGTCGCTTTGTGCTCCTCCGTCACAAACACCACTGATATATATATATATATATATATATATATATATATATATATATACGTCAGAAGTTGATGCAATGCGCCCGGTAAAGAATACCGTAGAGCAATAGTGAGAGCAGCATTACAACCTCGCTTGGTCTTGTTACGAATCGACCCGCGCCGCCATACTTTCCCGCATCACTCCTCGGCTGTGCGGCGAAGCCACTGCGTGCGCCTTTCAGCCGTCAGGCGCCACCATGTCGGTGACTCATGATTCACGTCGGGACAAGCTTGGGTCAGACGCTTCGCTTTCGACGCATTTCAAACTTCAACGGTTGCCGGCCCGGCGAGGCACGTCGCAACTCGCCCAAGGACACAGAGGCCCTGCGCTCCTCTCTCTCCCCTCTCGGACTCAGCGTGCGCCGAGGCTACCGACTGCTTACGAACTCTGGAAAGAGCGTTGTGTGTGCCTGTGATTCTCGTGGCGTGCGCAAAATGTAGAGGGAAGGCTTTTTTGACCGTTACGGCTTTTGGGTATAAATAGAAGCCGCCCAAGCGCTGTATGCCATTCCTGTTAGAGCTGCGAATCCATGCTGTCACTCTGCTCGAGTCCTGTATTGTAACCTCACCCGTTGGGGCTTTGTTCTTTGGCTTCGGCTCACCTCTCGCTATGAAGTAAACAGTTACGTTAGCCTACGGCTTCTGGACTTCTATCACGGCTGCAACAGCGGCTGGCCGTTCGCATTATACACGCTACCTCACGTATGTCGGAGGCCACGGAGCTCGGATCGGGTGCCCCCACACGGTCGCAACAGTCCACTGGACTGTTGCGACCGTATGGAAGAACTGTGGGGGTGCTGGAACTGAGCAGAGGCTCTGCTCAGTTCCAGCATTTGACGGCAGCGCAGTGGGATCGACTGGAAGGAAGCAATTAACAGAGAGGCTATGAAAACAATTACTGCGCTCCCACGCATCAACCCTATAGTTGCTCTCCAGGAACATGCCCAGTTGAACGCGTTGGATGAGCTTGTTCATCAACGTCGCAAAACTCGAGAACTGAAGGCTTCATTGTGTGATTCTGCGCGAGCATTAATAGCTTACGAAGTATCGTATACGCTGCCAGCCATACCACAGCGAGTGCTTCCAACTGACCTTCGTCGCCCACAGTCGAACAATTCGGCGAACGCCCTTCAACAACGCATCACCGACATGGATAGCCACCTTCCACTCGGCTCCGCCATATTATATACAGATTCCAGTATTGAATACACTGTGATTGCCATTGCCATTCACTGCACTAGCCACCCAGCCCTCAGTAAGACGTCCAGATTTAAGATCCCGGAACCTCCAGCATCGTTCTGTGCGGAACTTGAAGCCATTAGAGAGGCTCTCCTGGCTCTAACTGGACTCACTTTGCGGCCCGAGGCTTGCATCGTAAGTCGCACCGATGCCCTTCAAGTAGTCCGCTTACTACAATTAGCGAGCCGTAGTGTATTCCCCACTTTGCGGCACGAATTGCTCACAAGATACTGATTGAATGGGTTCCGCGTGACCTACTGACGGCACACTGCAAGGCAGACGTAGCAGCCCAGCTAGCAGTCTCCATTCCAACTCCGACTACCCCGTTAGAGCTGGATGATGGACTCTCTGGCTGACTAGAAAGGAACACCACCGGCGCCGCACACGTGCTCCAATTCCACCGTGTGCTGCCATCCTCCCCCCGGGTCTTACCCGTGCCGAGGAGGTTGCGCTTAGGAGGATCCTGGTCGGGGTGGCCTTATAACTCCCGCCGTGACCCGCAAATGGCCTCACTTCAAGGATTGTTTTACAAATCCCGGTTGCCCAGTTTGGCATTGCAGCGATGCAATAGCCGACATACACCACTTGCTGTGGTCTTGCCTCGCTGTGCGCCCTACGAGACTGCGACATCTTGCGGCGACGGGCCTCCGCGTAGACGACGCATCCGCATACAACGCATGGATATATGGGCCCCATCATCGTCTCCTCCTCGACTTTATGCGCGAAGCGAACATTTTCATGTTCATCTAACAAACTTTCCTCATCATCAACTCATATCCCTTATCTATACCCTGTGGCAAAATAAACGCTAAAAAAAAAAAAGAAGACGAACCGGTAGCAATCAAACAAACTTCATTGACGTTTCGGTTTATGACAAGCCTTCGTCAGAATGCTTCGCCAGAATGTCCCCAGCTGGAACGTCAATAAATTTTGTTTGTTTGTTACCCGTTCGCAGTAGAGGGAAGAGCTCGGTTTATTGGAGGTCACACAGAGAACGGTTTATTGGATGCACACAGAGAACAACGGCAACCGCCACAGAACCACTTCTTTTCATAACAGTCCGTGCACTTGGTTATCTAGCGGGCTTTATAAGTGCTGGCGCATACCCCTGAGGGGTAATTGGTCTTTGTAATGTGGCAATATATAGTCAAGCAGCAAATGACGACGCAGGTTTCCTCAAGGAACAAAGTTTATTGGAGTGGCTGGCGATGGAAGGAAAACATTCCATTCTAGTGACGACAGGGGATACACTCTTACTATCAAATCAGATAGCCTACGCGGCATACAAAAGAAACATGGAAACGCGCGCCTCGTGCACGACTAACTGGGATAGGACGGCCGGGCGAGTCCAGACGCTGGCAACAAGGCACACAAATAAACAAACCAGAGGGCATAGTTCGCGGCAATATATAATCTCCCAGCCCGAGCTCCCCGCTTCTTCCTTCTTTCCCCTTCGTCGGCCGTCCTCACCGCTTTAGTAGCAGATTGGCCGCTAAGCTCCCTTGCAACTTGTAGTTCGCAACGCTTCGCGCCTCTACACTCGGCCACATTGAGCCCCTGGCTCTGGCTTGACGATCGGTTTACGGACGGCTAAATGAAGAGCTCGTTGCACATTTTCCGACAGCGGGTATTTCTCGTGGTCTGTTCAAATATATATATTTTTTTCTGGTTTGAGCTTGAACTAAGCTTTCTTCTGTTGACGAGGAAATCATGGTGGTTTTTAGGAAGGTTATGTCCTACGCACCGAAGACTAGCATGCATGATGCTGTCCTTGCGGTCCGGCGGTTTGCGTTACACGGGTCTTCTCGCTTTTGTTGACCTTGCCGTTGTCTTCTCCGACAACAGTCGTTTAAACATCCTTGTCAGCGACAGGACCATTGTGTTCTTTAGACCTCTCGTCGCCTGTTTGGATGTTTGACGCTTCCCGGATTTTCCGGGAATGTCTTAGCGTTCAGCTTGATCCCCTTCAGATGAAACGAAGGGTTGTTCTTTAACAGACACTTGAGGGGTGTCAGCGGGTGAGTTTCTCGCAGCATCCATCTCGATCGTCTTCTCGCTTTCTTGTATGTAGGTAGATATTTATTGTACAATAGAAAGAAATGAAGGTCCACCAGCAGGCGTTAATTGACTCGCCTAGGGACGGACACCGGAACGCCTGCTGGTTTAGGGGAGGTGGGATAGGGAGGAAAGAGTACATAGGAATAGGTGCAAGAAGCGCTCAGTGGGGCATAGCTGAAGAATCCGCGACGTGCGACTCCAACTTGGAGTCGCACGTCGCGGTGAATGGAACGTGGCATTCCGCCGGCACCTTGGAGGAGTTGAAGCGCTCCAGTGGACTTTCGGGCCTCACGTTATCCTGCGTTGAGGGTGCGGGCGTCGTGATGTCCGACAAATGGTAGGACCAGTTCTCACTTCGTTTTCTTAGCGGAATAGGTGTGACGCTGTGGGCACCAGCCCATCTGGCCGCTGCTCCGCCAGACGTCTAGATTCCGAGAGCGCAGAACGGTGAGCGGTGCTCCTTACGTTGATGTCGTCGAGCTGCGCGCAGGTTCCCTGGTGATGTTTTGAACGAACTCTTTGTCGACCCAGCTCTGGGGGTGCTTGAGCTCGCTCACCTTCCAGCGGGATGCGGTTTGGCGACGGTGGTCGAACGCTCCAAGGAGTCGCTAACCTCAAACGCGGGCTCGCTCGGCTATGAGGCAGGCCCGTGTCGGCGCCGAGGAAACCATCGGCCGACAGTCGGGGCCGTCTCGCCGGTCTCCTGCTCATCCCTCAGCGGCACATTACTCAGGCTGCACCGTCAAGATTGCAGCGGGGTCAGCCAGGCCATCTACGACGAACTGTTTCGCAGCAGGAGACGCTCAGGCAAGGCTGTAGCCTGTCAACAGGTGTAGCTTGTTGTAAATGTAATTGGCCACGCCTTCCTCGGGGCCTTCGCGTCGGGCGGGCATCTGCATGTAACGAGCGTCATAGCGTCAGAGGGTCATGGAGTTTTCTTTTCCCTGTGCTCCCCACACATCTTCAAAATGTCATTGTTCTGGCGCTCCAACAGCCGATGACAGAAGCCTTCGCTTCACTGAGACAACTACGCGAAACAAAATGAATCGCTCCGCACTGTCGAATATCCCTCGTGTTCTAGGCGTGGCCCGTTTCTGATATCGCTCTGCAAGCGCGAATAACAACGCGCTTCGCTACATGCAAGACTCATAGTCCCGCACCACGGTATCAATGGATTGACCTTCGCACGCGTTGCACCTCCTGCACGTCACGTCGCTCGATCGAGTGCGTCCACCCAGCGCGCGTTCAACGCCTGCAGGGGTGTAGCGCTTTGCCCCCAACGAGGTGCGATAATCGACCCGAGCATTCATCGACTATAGCGGCCATGAAGGAAAGAATTCTATAACGGGTTATATTCAGTATTCCCGAATTTTCTGCTGCCGACAGTGACAAAAATATTACGTTGAAAGCAACGTAATCGACGGTTTCTTGCTAATTAATTGACGTAATCGGCTGCACGCTCTTAAATGTATGAACTACCGGCAATAAGAACTGCAATTCATTACATACTCAAGAATCGTGTGCAAACCTTGGCCACAGTTCACAACATAAATCATGAGCAGGTTTCTCGTACAAAATTTGGAGTGAATAAGGTGCACAAAGGGTGGCTTTACACACGTAAGTACAAGTCGCAATGCAAATTGCCGGCCGTATAACGAAAGAAACGCGGTCTGCAGTCGACGCAAAGTAAATGTGTGGCTTTTCTGAGGTGTCACTGGTCACTCTCAGTTTCCAGGCTCGTTGGTAGAAATTTCGCTTGAAAAACGTCGACCGTTGTTGATTATTATAACTGGATCGACGAAGTGTCCTTGGAATGGTAGTGTATTGAAATGGGCCGTATCTGAAACGATTACGGCTTGGCGAACGGAAGTTAATACTGGACTGTTTGTAGCGCACTCTTTGTAACAAGCGCTGGGGCTTATAACGACTATAGTCACAGCAGAATAATAAAAAAAAGCACGTGACAAGCATTTCTCATGTTATTTTTTTTGTGCCATAGTTCGTCTGTGTATGCGTTGATTTGTTTGTTACAATGGTTTAGGAGAGCACGCCCTTAGTGTGGGGATGAAACAGTATATAAAACTCCCTGTCGATTAAGAGTCACCATTTTAACGCGACGCAAGCGGTTGCGAAGAAGCGGTCACAAAACAGCTGTGCGCTCCGCTACTTTCTTTGTATATATGTTTACCTCACCTTAGAAGGTCTTACCTCCCGCTGTGTTTCCGCCTTTGCAACCGACAGCGAATCAGATACAGCATGGACACTGCTCTATGACAAACATTTTTAACTGTTCTTCCTATCTCCTTTCTTTGTTCCCTGCGGACGCCAAAATGTTCTCCCTAAACTACTGCAATCAATCAGACGTTTTCGGTATTTTTCACCGACATACGGCTCCCTTTCCAAGACGGCCGACACAGAATCCTTCGCCCGGGCCCTAATTTTTGCGCCAGCCATGCACTTCTGCAACTCCACAAGCAAAGCTATGGACACAACTGAATGTCTCTGATAACGTAGAGATGGCGGCAGCCACGGAAAGGCATTTACCCGTTCCGTTTTCTAAGCGCATTACCCAAAAATCGTGCCATTTGGTAGGTAACATTAACGACGTTTAAAGCGCTCTTCCTCGGCACCGCACAAAGCGAGGGCCGCACAAAGGAGCCGAAACCACGCGGCTTTCCATCATTCTTGTTTCTGCGGGAGTATCTTGGAGGGGAATAGAGGGACGCCTCTCCCGTTGCTTTACACTGATTACACACATGCGTTAGGGGAAACGAGCTTGCAGGCGCCTAAATGTTAGATGAATTCTGGGCCAGCAAAAAAAAATGTCCTTTATAGCTGCAGCCTCGCGTGTGGCACGCGGCATCTGCAAAAGGAGGCGAATAGAGGATTCCGGAAACATAAGTAGCAAGGAGCAGCTGATACGAAAGTACAGAATAAAAGCAGGTGGGAACAAAGAGAACCTCTTCCTTTTCAAAGAAAACGAAGCAGCGCGACTCTTTACCCCAAATGGGCATCACCCGCCGTACCGCCTAAAATGCGACGCCACCACCGAGGGACAACGCCTTCCAGGAGTCTCGATTCCTCGTTTCTTCACGGTCAAGCGATTTTATTGTGTAAGGTACTCGCTCTGCACAGTCCCCTCTTTGACTTGGCAATTCGCGTGGCCAGAACTAAGCTAATGCTTCTTGATGTGGTCTAGCAGGCCTTCTTCTGCCTAGCTGGTGGAGCGCCCAGGGCCCCGTTGGCCCGGATCTTCTCACATCGGCCCGTCCTTGGCCGGCCTCCAGAGGATGGCGGGTGACCGCTACGCCCTCGACCCTGAGATGCACGCGCTAAGATGCGCAGCCGGGCGTGCCAAGGTCACGCTCTGAAACCCCTGAAGAACAACGCTGGTCAACGAGGTTGGATGGGGAGGACCGGGAGGAGAGGCAACGGCGGGAAGACGCAAGCCCGGCTGCAACAAAGTGGCGCCGTTTAAAACTTCCCTTTCACATTACAAGTACTCCCGCTGACTTTCACAGAGCACTGCGGTAAGCTGCTCTAATTAGACTCGACTTTTCAAGGTTATGTGACATGTACAGAAATTAAACAAAAATTGCAGTGATTACTTCACTTCGTCTTCATTCCCGTTGCCTTTGCGCGGAAGTAGCTACCTCAGGGAGGCGACCGCGGCAGGAAATACCTAACAAAAAGTCAAGATAGGAGGAGGCTACCGGGCGTGATCTAAAATGCCACCAAACGAATTATGCTACTGCTCAATGACTACTTCTGTCCCCGAGAACTCTTAAAGGGTTGCGGCTTCCCCGAGATTCCATTACGTAAGCTGTATGACCCGAAGTTTTACAACGGACTATTGTTTATATAGGACGTTGTTGTGTACGCTGAAATTTGACCCAATTAAGAGGAAAAGCGCATTCTCTGAAGTAAAAACACATAGCTTTATACCTCAACACGACCTTTAAACTTGGTCGAATTAAGAATGGGATCGAATTAGCAAGAGTAGTAGACTGTATCCCATACAATAATAATATCCTATTTCGCCTCATTGTTATCTTTCGTCAAAGCGCTTTTCATCCGTTCTCCTACAAGGGCTTCAACTACCAGGACATTATTTCTCCATCTAGAAGGGCGTCCTCCAGGAATAAACCATTTTTGAAGACGGAGTGCTCAGTGGCACCTCTCGCCTGGTTCCGGTGCGTGCCGTTAGCGCGTGGTCACCGCCAAAGCAGTTCTTCCAGTGCAACGTGGTCTAGATGCCGAACCGGTTTTGAGGCAAGAGGAATCGAAAAAGAAGGGTGCGGGCATCGAAACCTAGAAGGGAGCGCGATGTGGCTTAGCCGGGAGAGACGGAGAGGAGGGGAAGGGCATGGGCTGATGCCTCGTTCTTGAGGATAAAGAATAATCATAGTTGAGAATCAAATGACGTTTGTGTCTGATCGACGACAAGTATGGTTGTGGATGGTTAGAGTTAAGGCACATTCCCACTTGCGATTCGGCACGTCGCGCGACGTCGCGCAGCGATGAGGTGGCCGTCGTTTTTCGTCGCTTTGCGACGGCGGAGCCGATCGGTCTCGCCGACGGCATCGCAGAACCGGATAGCCAATCATGGCCGCGGAGTGGGCTGACGTAGCAGGAAAGGAAACGTTTGTTTATATCCGGCATTTCAAACGGCGTTGAGTCGCCGCCCGGCCCGGCGGGCCGGCAAGCAACTTCCTGTTCGCTTCGGTTCTTATGCCAGTGGCTTCAGCGTACGCATTTACGAATCAGCGAACAGCGTGGGACGCATGGGTGCGGAGAAACGTCTTTGAATTGTAAAGGAAAGGGATCTTCGTGTTAGATAGATGGATAGCAGGACGGTAGGCTGACCTGCGGCCTATTCGTACCTCTATCGGCGAGTACAGTAAACACCGTGGAGTTGCAGAGACGTCAGAATTCCTGAGTCTGTGAAAATTTCTGTGAATGCTTTCAACACTGTTTTAGGTTAGTAGCGCGTGTTCTACAGTGGTTTATACCTGTTCTTGTCCCGCTAGTGTAACATATTTTTATTGCAGTGCAAATGGTGAAAGCACCAAGGAAGTCGTACAGGACGGGTAATAGCTCCGCTAAACGTAGTCGCATCATCGCTCGTCGTAAGCGTGAGCACCGCCTCATCGCGCGCCGTCGCGCGACATGCCCGAGTCGCAAGTGGGAATGTGCCTTTAGGTGAAGTGTTGCAAACATACCGTTAGCCAGCCGGATCCCCTTCCCCCCCCCCCCCCCCCCCGCCTTCCGTTTTCGCGTAATTTTCAGGGATCAGGGAGAGAGTTCTCCAGCAAGGTTCCGCTGCGCTACAAAACATGTTGCCAGGCCCCCCACGTGCAAGACTGGCCACATCTTTCCTGCCTGGCCATGTTCTGAGGCGCTCAACACATCGTCCAGACGAGCCCCTGCGTATACGACCGGCTCCAGGAGAATCACAGTGAAGTGGAGGACGCCGCACTCGACAGTCAGCACCCGATACAGGCACGCCGAGGAGGAAATGTCACTTCTGCATTGGCGTTCCAAAGACAACCTCTACCATCGGAACGCTGACAGAATGCAGGCAGCTCTCACCACTCGCTCTAAGCACGCAGGAGTTGCTTCGTGCGCGTTTGCGGATTGTGGCAAGACAGCGGGGCCATCCTCTAACGACAAGCTGGGCCAAAAAAGTGCGCGAATTTCTGCCGAAGGTGTATCAAGAGCCTTCTCTTCCTGAGCACCCGCCCTGGATGTTCCTGCCCATACCAGTCACGACTACTGTGCCCGGTAGCACGAGGAAGGAGTATATTCCGGCTCCCGCACTAAAGTTCCTCGCCCTGGACTACATGTCGCGGATATACAGAGACCACACTCATGTGTACACTGATGGGTCGGTGTCGTCAACATCATCCACTATCGGGGTGTGGATACCGTCATCCCGTACTACCATCAGTGTCATGCTCAGCCACAGAACGTCAACTACGGCTACCGAACTTGCAGCTCTGAGGGTGGCTTTCGCTCATATCGTCAAGCAACCCGCTCGAGAGTGGGCCATCTTCACAGACTCAAGGGCTGCCCTTCAATGTCTAGCATCTTTTCCAAAAGACCAGCGTGTGTGTGACATACACGCTTTACATCTCCAAGCTCTCCAAGCGCACCATCACATTGCACTTCAGTAGATTCCAGCCCATTGTGGGATAACTGGCACTGTGAAAGCGGACATTGCTGCATTCGTTGCGCATAATCATCGTGCATCGGCAATAGCTATACCATTCTCCAGGAAAGATGCATCTATACTTGCATCCAGCGTGGCATGGAACATGCAGCGTGCAGCCTGGGATGACGTATCACGTCATTACGCGCCGTTATATTTCATAGATCCCAACTGCAAATTTAAAATGCCACCAGGACTCTCCAAGCGGGTACAAACAATTCTACATCGCATGCGGTTGAATGTCGCATACACGCGCAACTTCCTCTTCAAGATAAAACAGGCTACGTCGCCACTCTGCCCACACTGTGATGTGCGAGAAACCCTGCAGCACCTGCTCTGTGAATGTGCTCGATTCAGTGCTCAAAGAGTATCCCTCGCAGTGACTTTGGGACTGCCGCTTTCCGTGGACATGCAGCTAAAGGACGTTTTAGGACCATGGGCTTGTACCAAACGTGCTTTACGGGCTACCAAAGCTCTGATAGAGTACCTGCAACACACAGGTCTAGACCAGTCGCTGTGAATAACTCGCCGTATCTGTACGCATCAACTTCTTGAACATCATCGCCATCATCTTCATCACGTCATCAACTGGCGTAGCAAGTTAGGCATTTTAGCCCAGCTAACATCGCCAGACTTCATTAGAGATCGCTCTCTCTCTCTCTCACTTCTGCGCTCCCGGTTTCGCCGCCACGACGACGGCAATAAATCTGCGTGGGCGCCTTGGGTTCGATATTGTAAACGCCATATATAGACTTGCACTTCTTAGTATTTGCATATTTTCCTGTTCATTCGTTATGTTTTCGCTCTAAGCATATCATTTTGCTCATCATCCCAACTGTTTCTCTTCATCGCCTAGACTTTCTACTACAAGAGGGTAAACTCTATGGCTCGGGCAGCAGTCCACTCTTAACAACACTCTGAAGATCTCCGCGAAAGTGCGTACTTTCGTCAGCCAGATATAGCTTCCAAGAAGAAGAATCGGGAGACACACTTGGAGGTCCTGGTGCAGACGGTATTTCTCGCTCAATTGCAAAACCTAGAATTGAAATATAGGTACAGCCACACCTCGTGCATGCCCGGCTTGCCAAACCACGTTTTGAGCTGAATATAAAGGACAATAAGCCATTTTTTTCTATTCTTTTTTTACTTACGTGTATCACCGAATGACGGTTTTTGGTTCTTTTACGAAATACAATGAGACATATCAGCCGCACAAAAATTAAAAAAAGAAAAACGTAATTCAAGCACGCTGATTTTACTGACAGCAGTAGCTGCAACTTCACTACACTACTGAAATCACTGTAATAATTAGCCACCCCCCCCCCTCTCCCTTCCCTTCTGGCCACAGGACTGGTTACGGGACTGATCGTAAACTGCGAACATTTCACGTGCACAACACAATTTCCTAGCAACGCTCAGAATTTTTTTCTTCCTACACTACAAATGATTTCAGAAATATGCTGCTGGAATGTAAACCTGTCGCCTTGTAGTGTACCGATTGACGCATGCGTGGCTTAACTTCATCAGTCTAAAAAGCGCGACGTCGCTGTCAAAAAAGACAGAGAATATAAACTATGGTATCCGAGCTCTGTAGTATACGAGTGCTCATGCAAACGAACAAGTCAGTTCACGCAAGGCCACGAGGCCATGGTGGATTTTCACTTGCAGCTGCCAGGACGTCCTAATCAGCCCTTACAACGCCTGCAGCATTTTTTTGTGTCTGTAGCACATTACAGTCAACCTGCGTGAACTGTTAAACGTTTTAGCTTTGTAGCGACAGGATACCGCACAGCAGATGAATGAATGAATGAATGAATGAATGAATGAATGAATGAATGAATGAATGAATGAATGAATGAATTTATTGTCAAGGAAAAGGAAAGGAAAGACCACCAGCAGGCGTAAATTGCCACACCTAGGGGTGGACGGAACGCCTGCTGGTGTGGGAGTTGGGGCAGAGGATGACAGATTCATAGAGAGGAGAGACAGATGATAGAGGTGACATATTTACAGAAGACAGGGGAGAGAGGGGCGTACTTCGCAGTTTTCCTCCTTCCCGGGGCTCTATTGGTCGACTCCACAGCGACCAACCAGAGAGCATCAGTGGCGCCTTGTTTACCCGCATGCATTCTCACGCAGTCATGCACCTCTGGCGTGCCCTGTCGCGTTGCCGCTGCGTTGCGTTGCCGCGGTTTCATATGCCGCCCATGTGACATGGAGCGCAGTCTGTAGTGTCTGCATCCGCCGCGCAATGCAACCTGCGTCTCTCCGTCCTGTTGTGTGCTTTTTCATGCGGAGGCCTTGCCGCTTATTGCCAGAGGGAAGCAGCTAGCAGTTCCTCGTCGTGAGCGTGCACGGATACCAGAGGCATCTCTCCCGAAGTCCGACGCCGCCGCATCGCAGGCTCAGCCCATTTTATGTTTGGGCATTTTTACGTGGACTCAGCGAGAAATCCTGTCTGCCCGTTTGTAACGCTTGATATATCGTCACGCTTCCGCTGCACACGGAAATGCCATCAGTAAAAGGTCCTTCATAGTTTAACCTCACATACTGCCCCCTGAAAAATGCTTTCCTAGTATTGTATTTGTGTAGAGTAGTGAAAACTACTTTGGAGGTGCTGAGTTCACAGTGGAGCCTGACGGATCTACTTGATGAAAGGCCTTTGGGCCGTCGTACTTTGACATCATACTTCTTTCATTGACCTAAAAATACCTTCCCGGCAATGCTTGTTTGTATGATTGTGAAGCCGACTTTAAAAAAAGCTTGCTGTACAGCGTTTTATCGGTATACAAGGGCTTTTATGAAGTTATTCAACAACTCCCTCAGGTAATGATATTTTCACACAAGACACCTTACATTAACCATAAAACTATCTTCAGAGCAGAATAATTGTGCACAATATTGAAGCCGACTTTAAGGGGATCTGTATATAGCCCCGTTTACATTGACCCGGCGAGGGCGCGTTGATTCTAAATAAAGTTTTTTTGGACTCAACGCACCCATGTATAAGCGGACGGGATGGGTTCGAGAGACGTCGTGGCGAGTCCTGTCGACCCTGAGGCAGGGGGTAGGTTGACTCGTTCGTCGGGCTGAGTCGGTGTGCCGCGAGGAGCTGAATATCGTATTTGCGCGATTCTAACACGCCCTCAATCATAACGCGCAGAAAAATTTGAAAACAAAAAAAAATTTACACTGACTCTACCGCGAGGTAAAAAAGACATGACACCACGTACCTGGAAGGAAAAGATTTTATTTGATGTATGCAACCGTCGAAGCCAAAAGTAAATTGTGCCTCATTGGATTGCTTATCAATCTGCTGCTGGAAGTGAAGTTATAGCGAGGAAAATTCAAGCTGTTTGCAATTTCAGGTGTCTTGATCCTGATAATACTAGGAGTGACGGCCTAATTGCAGCAGCACGAAAATGTGTAACAGCTGACCAAGGTATGCGGCATGCCATTGAGGAATTCGTGCGCCGAAATTCACTCACGTGGTCTTGACGTGTTGTTTCTACTGGACTGAATTGGATTTAGGGGGGACTTCGTGTCCGTTCGGTATGGCAATGCTGCTGGATGCTTTAAAGCCTATCTCTGTTTTGAACCCGATTGTAACGCGCACACAAATATTAAGGCTACCTTTCAGCAAAAAAAAAAAAAAAGTGTGTGTTATAATCATGAAAATACGATAGCTTCTTTCCCGGGAACCCCTCCGCTGCCCTCATCTCGATTCTTTGGCCGGGGTCATATAAACGCGGGAGGAGTCGATGCAGCTGAACCCGCCAGTCGACTCAACCCTCCGTCGTCGAGTCCATGTATCCGGGCTTATATAGCATTTCATAGAGAATTATGAGGTATTCTAAATCATTTTTTTTAAAACAAGCTACAGTTTTCCTACTTTGGTTCCTCAAAAAAACTGCTTCCTAGCAATGCATGCGTATGCAGTAGCAAAGGCGATTTAAAAGGTGCTTGGTGCATTGCAGAGCAACTTAGTATTTAATCGACAATTCCTACTTCGGATATTATGCATTTTTTTCGTTCTATTGGTTATCAACAAGAAGAGCCGAAAAGTTGTCCCGCCTACGCGCCTGGTACACGGGCAGCAGCGCACATGCCACGGTGGCTCAAAGGCAATAATAATAATAAAAAAGCGGTAGCGCAGTGGCCGTGGCATTGTGCAGCTGAGCCCAATAACACGGATTCCATTCCGGCCGGCGGCCTCTTTTAAAAGCTGAGCTGTTGTTACTGGCGGCAAGTTCGGGGTTCGTGCACGCCGAAAACTC
This sequence comes from Haemaphysalis longicornis, assembly GCF_048455015.1. Taxonomy (NCBI): domain Eukaryota; kingdom Metazoa; phylum Arthropoda; class Arachnida; order Ixodida; family Ixodidae; genus Haemaphysalis; species Haemaphysalis longicornis. The sequence goes on along the minus strand of NW_027526335.1, from coordinate 18,757,947 downwards.
CCTGAGAGGAACGTTATCGCGTAGGTGTCGCCCAGCTGTTGAAATACTCACTCTACAAGGGAAATACACGTGATCAAGGGCGTCCGCAGAACTTTTTGCAAGAGAGGGGGGGGGGGGGGGGCATCCATTAGCGAAGGGGGGGGGGGGGGGGTATGGTTAGATAGCACCAAAAAGGCGCTATTTGTGGTACAAAAATTACAAACAGCGACTTAGAACCAGACTTGGAGAATATAACTTGGATTTTATTACCGAACAAAGAAATAAAGCTAATAAAAGAAATAAAATGAGAAAATGCGAAAAGTTACTATCACTTTGTAAAGAAGAGTGGTCAGTCTCGCTGCGTGACGGTTCTCGACTCACGCCAACTGATCACCAGCACACAGCACAATACGTCCACATACATACAACTGCACTCCGTCAGTCTTCCTTGAATAGCAGCTGCAGACGCCTCGGGTTTTTCTGGACAAATTGCGAGATGACATGTGTGATGAAGTCTGTTGAAAATGACTCTCACAGTAAAGATACTACTGGCCTCCTTGACTTTCAATGCAGTACATGCACAAGCGTTTTGAGAGGCTGGTTTATAGGTCTTGTTTCTGGGCTTGGGTGGTGCCGACATTTCGCAATTTCGAAGGAAAGGGTGTACAAGATGATGGGACGGCACGGGAGGATGTTACACTCTCCGTACTAAGTGTAGCGGTGAAGATCTTTTTTCTAGATATAGCTGCAAATTTGTCCGAAAACTGAAGTTCTTGCGGTAAGACTGCATAAATCTAGATTTTAGAAAAAAAAAAAAGTCAAACGTCAAAAATGTCAAACGCTATCTTCAATAGCCAGCACAGGCAGTCTGTTTCACTCGCGTCACATGACCGGCAATGTTAGTCAGTGTCTAAAGTGCAACGTTGACCGCAGTCCCGAAGGACGTTCCATACGGATACGCAGGATCTGAGTGTGCTAATCATTGAGTAGCGTGGATTGTTGCGCTAGTTGGTTCACGTACGTAATTTAAAAAACTTTGCGCTAAAGGACGGGACAAAGGAGAGAACGTCGTTGTCGTTCTCTCCTCTCTTCCGTCATTCAGGGCAAAGTTATTTTAATTATGGGCCAACCAAGCTGTGCAGCTTTTTTGTAGTGCATGAAAATATCCGAATCTCCAGGTGGGGGGGGGGGGGGGGGGGGGGGAGGGGCAGTTGCCTCCCCTTGCCCCCCCTTTTGGACACCCATGCACGTGATAGCGTAGGAGAGCCCTTCGAGCGGCGGCTCGCGTCATCGTCCGCATGCGCTCAGTATCGTACGAGACCTGGCGCGCAACGTCTTAGCAGTTCTCGTCGTGGCCCAGACGCGGATTGTTCGCATGGCCGAGGAAGAGGTCGCGAGCCGAAAGGCAGGGCGTGCTACTGAAACTATGTGTGCGTCAATGCTCACCTAGAACAGCTTCGCGATTCAAGTCTTGCGCATGAGTGCACGCTTCTCTAGACTTTTTTTTTTTTCTGATGAAGGCAAACAAGGAAAATTCCTGTGTGTAGAGATTTTGACGCCCGTTAAAGTTGTCTCAATGGTCGAAATTAATCCGGCACCTCACATCCCGCGCCGCTTTAGGTAATTTCTAGCAGAATAGATCATTTCATTCCAACTAAAATGAACGACGGGAGTGCAAAGCCAGGTAAAGGGGGGGAGGGGGGCTAGCCATTCTCTTTTCCGGGCAGCCGAGAGGAGGCAGGCAGGGCCGCGCCCCCAGCCAGTGCCCTCCCGCATTCCGGCCCAGGCGTCCGCGCTGACGTGGCTCCCGCAGCACACCGCGCGCACTGCTATCTGTTTGTCACATCGCCGTCCTCCGTAGAATCCCTGGCTTGCGCTTTCCTTATCGAAGCTCGGTATCGGCCGCGCTGTCCATCACCAGGCGGGGGTGTGTCAGGCGATCGTTCGAGGGCTCGCACGTGCTTCCGCCCGACACCGGAGTTTGTCGGGGGCCTTGCTTCCAAAACAGTTTTATCTTTTTTTTTTTTTTTTTTTCTGGATACAAGCGGGCCCACTTAAGCTCTACCGTTTAAACACGACGCATAGACCAAACAATAACATGCTAATCTCGGATGACAAATCAACAAACTCGAAAAGTCGGTTTTCTCAGAGGTCGTACTTGTATCAACGCGACTGCAATTAAGGACGAAGCCGCACTCTTGAATTCCCGTTGATTCCGTCATTTTTTTCCGAAGAAGAAGAGAAAGTGCTCCCCGCTGCTTTAAGTATTAATTAGGGAGCATTAACGAACGTGTGCTCCTATCATCACCCCCGAAACAGCCTTTATCTTTCACTCGCCCTCCCTCTCTTTGTCTAGGCTGTTCAGTGATTACAAAATTTTCATGAATGGATTGCTTAATAAGTTCCAAGGGGAAGCCGATGATTGTTTCAATTAGTGGAGGAATTACATTACCTAAAATCGCTTACGGACATAACTCGTGACGAGTACATTTTTATTCAGGCCTCTGTCTGTAGTGCTGTTACGTTTACGACAGTCCCGTGTAGTGTCCAAAATATGTAAAAAAAATATTGATAATAAATAAATAAACAAATAAATAAAGCTACAAAAATTTACAAGCTTCTCTTTTTTAATGACGGTTCCTTTCTAGATGCAAAGCATTGTGAAAGTGTAAGAATAAAACACCTTCTGCATAGACTCCAAATGTCTTTATGGAGTCTATGCAGAATTCTCCAATTCTTTATGGAGTGTATGCAGAGCCAAGGTTCGCGCCCACACTTCTGCACTGGAAGCACTCAGGGCAGCCAGGGCACTTTACCCGCCCCCTCACGAAAACCTAAACGCAATGGAAGCCACCTTCTGGAGACCGATTCAAACGAATACTTATCCAAACCTCCACAGGTATAGCCTCATTTACCCAGAAAAATACCGACCAGAATGTCCAACCTGCAGCAGCACTCCCACACTATACCACATCACCTGGGAGTGCAACAGCAATTGGCGTGAAGACAACACCAGAGAAAAAACTTGAGCTATGGGAGGCAGCCCTGGCCAGCTCGAGCCTGGAAGACCAGCTCCATCTGGTCAACCTGGCCCTGGAGAAGGTCAGACTCAGTGGATTCCTGGACTAGGGACCCCACCCATCAGCGACACCAAAAGTCTTGTTTTTCAATAAAATTTTGTTCCTCCTCCTTCTCTGCAGCAATACAGTCAGGCTCCATTACGAACACAATGTGTTAAATAAAAGCTCATTTTTCGCACGAATTTATGTGTACGTAAATTCACCTTATGTCTAAAGGTGGGGGCAGGGTTCTTTCAGGACGCAATAGGTACACGAAAAGCTTGCAACATTTTGGGAACAGTCAACTGGCCGGAAACCCTTTCATACTTGCGAGAAGTCTGCCGGAACCAAGAGCCTTGATTTGCACGCACTTGAACATAATCGGTTATGAAAAGGTTCGTTGAAAATTAGGAAAGAACGCTAACTCAAGCGCATTCCGAGGAAGGCGTAAGGAAAGTGGTTAGCCGTCTCCTTGTGTGGAAATGGATGTATTATAAATGCTAGGTAAGAAATAAAACAGGAAAAAAATATACGCCTCTCATTGGGTCAGAACAGACAATACCCGGATAGGGCGACCGGTGAGCCCCCGTGCGGAGGTCCCCGCTCCGTTCGGGAAGTCACACGTGCCACGTGCGCTGCTCTAAACACGACGCGTGTGGTTTGTCGAATCGAGGCTCACGACATCTCTGAGCGAGATCTTGTGCGCGATTTCCTCGGCTGCTCCAGTGATACAGTTATCCTTATCGACAGGCTAGCTGCTACAGAACGGGCCGGAAGGATGCAGCCGTCACCCTTACGTCAGGTTGTAGGTTGCTGTGAAAGGGACCCTGCGACACTTTTTTCGGCTTTTTTCGAAGTGTTAAATGCTTGCAGAATGTAGTCAACCAACACCCGCCGCTGTGGCTCACTGGCTAAGGCGGTGTGCTGCTGAGCACGAGGACGGGGGCTCGATTCCCGGCCGCGGCGGCCTCTTTTCTGATGGAGACGGAAAGCAAACGCACGTGTGAACGAGATTTCGGCGCACGTTAAAGATCCCCAAGTGGTCAAAATAAATCCGAGACCTCCACTACGGCGCGCCTCATCGTCTACGTCCCGTCGGCGCGTTAAACCCTACAACCAATCAATCAATCAATCTAGTCAACCAACCCATCTAGAAGCTATAGATTAAGGGGTTTCAGAGTACCTCAGCCCAAAATTACTGCCTTATATCCATCAGATAACGTATAAACTTGCTCGAGAGGTTTCATTCGCTGTCCCGGTCATGGCGTTCTTCCACCCCCTGGAATTATGTAATTCATTCATTACATCATTACAGCGGTGTAGCGGATATTGGCCGGCTTTCCTTCAGTTACAGCAATGAACGCATTCGATAGCCACTTTGAAAGCCACGAAGCAAAGAAGACACGGAAGGCGTATCTGCTGCGATGAGCAAATCACGCAGTGCCGCTCTGTGCTGGCGATAACTAAAGCTTTCGAAGTGCTTTCAGACGCGAAGGAAAGAGTGAAAGCGCTTATCGGAAGTTTTGCAGAGTCACCTTAAAAAATACTATTAAAGAGCAACAGCTATTAGGACCAAAGCCAGCACGCTGTCCTGTGGTGTATGTTGTGTGCCCTCATCGTTTTCGTACTTCAAACCTATTCAGTAGACAGAACGCTATGCAGTGTCCGAGACCTTGAACCCCCCCCCCTCCTTTCCTCCTTCCAACTCCGTGTGATTACGAGATACTTCTGTTTTGCCGTCAAGCAATTAAATGGACGTTGGCGACAGTGCTGACTGCATCTCTCTCTTTCTCTCTACTAATTTCGACCGCTTCGACGTGCGGAGTGTTCTGTTGGGTGCAGGAGCGCATGTCCTGGCCCATACGTTACTTCGGTTGCAGTACACGTCCTATGAACAGGTCATGCGTGATGCAAAGTCACAAAAAATGTGGTGTCTGATCACCCCCGAGGAAATCCGAGCGGATGACGACGGCTCAGCACAGGCAACCTTTAAAGCACAAAGCCGAATTTACCTTCGAGCAACCAAGTTTGCGAAGGCTGAAGTGCTCTGACGGTTCACAAAGAAAATTAATGGCGATGTAAAATAGTCTCGAATCATCGAGCCCCGGGATGCTCCTTGAATGATCGTAAAGCCCCTACATACTGCTCTGGTCCGCCGCCTCGGTCCTGCCCGTGATACAGGGGCTGCGACCACACCCCACTGCAATTGCGCAATCCCTTCCATTCTTCAAACGAGCCCTGTTGAGGGCGGTTGAAGCTGGGCGACTGAGGTCAAGGGGATTTGAAGTGAGGAACCCTCTACCGCTTTTATCAATAAACCTCTTTGTTCTCTGTCGCTCGGTTTCCGAATCTGTAAAAACCCTGAATACGATGAGAGGTGAGAACTGACGTTTGTGACGAGAAACGCCACGCCATTTCACTCCGCGAGGCCAGGATTTACGATAGCGGCGCCCCTGACTCCGCTACATGACACAGTAGAGCGTCCCAAGGGGTATAAGGTCGTCTAATTCTACTCCCCTGCCCTTACTCGTACGCCGATGTGCCACACCAGGTTGCGATAATACCACTCCTGGCAAGAGGGGCGCGATTGCAACGTACGAGTGCACGGACTAATTCTTTTCCCCAGCCAGCCATATGCGGTATTTTATAAAATTCCAGCCTTCCACTCATTCAAAGCCAGAATCTCAACCTTCTCAGAGAGAAAAGTCACCACTGCAGCCGGTGGCGTACGCAAAATTTCATTTTGGGGGGGAGGGGAGAGGGGTCGCGGACCCCTTTTTAAAGGAAGTGAGGGGAAAAGGGGGGAAAGTGCTAATCACTGGACTACCAACGACACCAGCGTGCTCGCTTTTCGAAGGGACTGCTGATGACGGATAAGTGAGGGATCACGAGTGGTGACAATGCGGTTTCCCTCGTATGACAGAGAAGTCGAAATAGAACCCGCAGCGCTCCGTGCCGAACAGCGCCGTAACTCCTGGTCGGCTGCTCGCAACCTGTATCACGCGTAGTCATTTTTAACCGGGCGGCCATCCGGACCGAGCCGGATCGCGGCGGCGGGTGACAGAGAAGGCGCGAAGACCGCGCCCCCTCCGAGCCCGGCGCGTCCGAGCACGTAGGCCCGCCGCCCCGGAGGAGCACACCCTTCTTTCCCGACGGTGCGGCGGCAAGGAGGCGCGAAAGGAATGCGCGCTGCCGCCGCCGAATCACGTGATTCCTCCACCACGCTGCCGTGGGCGTGTGTGTATAAACAAGCGGCGGGTTGACTGGCACCGCATGAGAGCAGCGCATGTCGGCGACGCACCCCCCCTCCCCTCGGGAGCCCAGTCTGAGAGCGTCGGTGGTGGTCACCGTCGGGTCACGCGGTGGGACGCTGGCGCCTGATACGGGCGAGCCACACCGGCCCGGAGGCCCCTTGTGCGCGCACGGAACGGACGGCTGGCGGTTCGGCCACGCTCCGCTCAGGAACCGTGTGAAACGCGAGCCGCAGTGGGCACCGGGGTCGCCTTGTTTGCACCCTTCAAGCGCAAACGAGGTCCGCCGACCTAAATACCCACATTTTATGCATCCGCTGCCCTAACAGGCGCCTGTTGCCGGAGGAGAGCGATAAAACCGTCTCCACAGCGCCTCCTCTCCTCCTTAACCCCCGTCCCAACCCCCCAATCGAAACATCAAAGAAGCCGGCAGCGCTTATTACATTTTCATACGTCTGGGCTCGATGCATGCCTTGTATAGATCGCCCATTTAAGGTTAGTCTAGCTTACGCGGCCCTGCCACACCTTTCTTGTGACCTAGCCCTATGCTGCGGGGAAAACGAACTTTTCGGGGGAGCGAACGGGTTTGCACAGCACAGAGCTGTTGAGCTAAGACTGGGAACTATCGCCACACGCCCCGTAGCGAGAAACACCCCTCAGTCCGCGTACAACCACCCTCAAACGCATTCGCACTGCAGCATTTCGTGTCATTAAAAAAAAAAAAAAAAAAACGAAAACAGACCGTAACGGGGAATCTCGCCCTCCGCAAGTTAAACGAGATCGAGTACGTTCTGGGTGATTCCCCTTTCGTACCTATTTTATTGCAAGGCCCGGGACGTTTACGAGCTGTTTTGGGGGAGGGAAAGCAAGACTGGTCGTACTCCTTGAATGAAAAATCTTCCCAAAGATAAGCATAGGAAATTTGAGAAGCAAAGACCAACATCAAACGGCAGCTGATACTCATGTTCTGGCTAAAAATGTCTGTCAAATTTACAGCTTGTGGTCACACAGATTGTAGATGTAGCATCACTAAAAAAATATATGGGCACTTTCCACTCGGAAAAGGTGGACATCGACCAATCAGTGCGTATGAATAAGTATGTGCGAATTATCGTCATTATCGTACGCATGGCTTCCTTTAAATGCAAAGTTCGAGTTTTCTTACCTCCGAATAACACGCATCTGGCTTGGTTGATTCACCGTGGGAAGACATTTTCGCCCACAACTCCACTCTGCTCCTCTTCGCTGACCGTTCTACGATTCCTCAGCATTTTTCTTCGCCTGCCTAACGCAGAAACTTCGCTTCGCCTCTTTCTGACATATCTTCTCCCTGCTTGGTCGACAGTGAAAAAAATTACGTAAAATTTCGCTGATACTTCGCTGCAGGTGAGTCAACTTGTCAACTTCAAGTTCGAAGTTGTTCCACCAGAAACGTCCTCCGGGAATTCCAGATGGGCCGGGATACGCAAGCTTTTAGCCAGCTAAGTGCAACACACAGCAGCTGCGGCCGTAGTTGAGGCCCGCCTTAACTCATTTGCTCTGGAGATCTCTTCACTATTTATAACAAAACAAAGAAAGCGACGTTGCTATTGTACAGGGCAAGGGCAATATTACCAATACGAATCGTTCTGGCTGGTTTATAAAAACACTTTGGGCTACAGAACCAACATCCTCAGTATATAAATAGCACACACAGTGACTGCCACTCGTCTACGGTATAGAGAGACACGTCACATAGAACTTCTGATACCAATGGCTCCGAGCAAACCAGTTCGCATTGACGACAGACACCCTACTACAGCTTGGGTCCCCGTTGTCTACGCCAGGGTTTTTTATTTGAGTGTGACCAGACAAAACTTACTCCGAACCATGTTTTCCCAAGCTGAAGGCAATAACAGAAACTCGTTGTCACTGGGTTTGTTCACATACGAGTGATTCATATATCTATGATCGTAGAGTGAAGAAGGCGCCGCCAGCAAGTGACGCAGCTGAATGATTTCACCCAGTTTACAAATTAAAACGCGTGTTTCCGCTGATACCCCCCCCCCCTCTTCCCCCCATGGGCTCAAATTTGCAGCAACAACAACAAAAAAGAAATGTAGAACATGCTGATTGTTTCCTTTCTGGATCACGTTAACAAGACTTGTTCTGCGGGTTATCAGCTCCCCGCGCTTGTATCTTATTTTGCAAGATCTTTTCGATACGGCATTCATACAGGGAAAGCATTAAACTTGATGCTGTTCCCAATATCGACGAGTTCAAAACTGGGACAAAGCTGTCTTTAGTGTGCGTAAAGCACCCCGGAAGAAATGACGTCACATGGAGTTTATTTGATAAGACAGTGAAGCCAGCGCGGCAGAAAGCTTAGCTCGCTGCTCCAACAGATCAAGCTACAATGAGTATGCGAAGCACTGCAGCAGAAAAAATCAAGGTCGCACTTTTTTTTTTTTTCAGTATGTGTCAAGACACATATGACGCGGGCGCGTAGGGCCTAATATCATCTTTATCAAATTTCTCCTCCGCACCGTTGCCCCGCAGGTGTCATGAACGACAATCGGCAATCAATCGCCGATGAGTTCGTCGGGGGCTCATTCCAAGCAGGCATCGGCGTCGGGGGGTGGTCGCAATGTGCTAGCGCCGGGATATCCGCTCCCTTCGGCGGAAGCCTCCTGGTCCGTCGGGCCGGGTATAAAGAGGCGGCGGGTGCTGGCCGCCGCTGCCACACGAGCACGAGAACGCAGTCCGCGCACATGGCTGTCTGCTGCTGCTCCCACCGGACGCTGCCGCCGCCCTCGGACGGGCCGGCCCAGAGCCCCGGCGCCGCCGCCGCCGCCGGACCACCGCCATGGACGCTGCAGCAACCGCCCGCTCACAGGTATCACCTGCCCACGTGAACGTTTAGGTGTATACACGGACACGAACGGCAGACGCCGGCGCTGCGCTTCTCTGTGGGCGCGGAGTTCACGATAAATCCGGAAGTGTTCTATTGCGTCTGGACAACTAACAGCCAGAAAGGCACTTGGACCCTACGATTTTTTCCCCGCCTATCTATTGACAGCCTCCAACTCCAACTGTTTTAAAGCTGGATGCATCGTCACTGTGCTATTTATCAAACTTTGCGATCTGCGTATCCACCCATCCTGGCAGGTTTGGCACAATTGTGCGTTTGCAGAAGATGCGGAGTGGAGGCGCGAATATCGCATAAGCGTGAGAATGCAGGTGATATAGTGAAATGCACACACACACAACACACACACACACACACACACACACACACACACACACACACGCACACACACACACACACACACACACACACACACACACACACACACACACACACACACACACACGCCACACGCACCCACCCCCAACACGCGGGCCCATATACACGCACGCACAGCACGAACATGCACACACACGCACTCATACACATATATGCACAAACACGGGCGCACACGCACACACAGATGCGCGCGCACACGCTCATGCACCCACACAGCACGCGCACGCACACATTACAAAACACATAAAAATTCTAAGAAACACTTGTGTAATACAAGAAAACCGTTAAATCAAATCCTTTTACAATTGATGTATACAGTGCCCAACCCGCACGCGAACAATACATAATGGAAAGGCCAACTATTGAATTAAAACGACGGTTTCAAGGCGAAACTGAGATGGATGGCATACTGGGGCGCTTTTGTCAAGCGCAATGCCTAACAGACAATGGCAAGGCTGTTTTCTCCACACTCCTCCTTTAATTTTTTTTTGGATTGATTGTAGGGTTTAACGCGCCGACGCAACGCAGGCGATGAGGCGCGCCGTATAGTGGAGGGCTCCGAATTTTTACCACCTGGGGATCTTTAATGTGCGCCGAAATCTCGTACACACGGGCGTTTTTGCTTTTCTCGTCCACCAGAAAAGCACCGCCGCGGCCGGGAATCGAACCCGCGTCCTCGTGCTCAGCAGCGCATCGCCTTGGCCACTGAGATACCACGGCGAATCACTTTTGTTTCTTGTTTCCGCCGAAAGCGATTTAGTCAGATATATGCGCACGCGAGATGCTTAGCTTCTTTATAAAACTTGCTGGGCTGGTTGGTTCACCTTCAAACGAAATACGTTAGCGTGAGCAAACGGACCACACGAAAGGAAACGTCCCTTCCGCACTTCTATGTGTGGTCTGTTGTTTCAGCGCTGGCGCATTTTGTGCCTAACGTCTTTTTACTTTGGTATATATATGCAGAATGTCAAAACCTGCGTTCATCAACGACCCTCGGGAGAATATCTAGCTTTACGGCAACATTCTTATTGGCATGTGAAAATATGGGATGGTACCACAACATTTTTTTTCAACCCCTTTTGAAATCTTATCAATTTTTTAGGTGACGCTTTTTTGGCTGTCCTCAAATTAAGCTGGGTTGCCGAATGATTCGGATCACCCACGTTGTGAGCATGCACCAAGCGACACGTACACATCCCTATCGAAAGCAGTGCTGCCGAGGACAGAGTTGGCGCTTTTAGCGCAGCGACCAGTAATAGCCATGGAGAGTGTTACATGCCGACCTTGACAGTGCGAAAGAGCAGTAGAAATGAAAAGCCCGGTCATACCAGAACTAATCCCAGCCACAGTCACCACTACCCGTGCATGGGACGTCTAGACCGCGAAGGGGAGTCAACTCTAAATTTAGAAAGGTCTTCAATATGCGCGCTCTGCTTTTTCCAAGTAGAACTGCAGCGGGCGACGGGAACGCAGACACGGTGATACCCTGCCACTTTGCAGTCACTTTTTAAACGAAGCTGTATTTTTTTTACTTGCATTGCAAAGCGCGTCCAGTTCGCGACGCCTCCGGAGCCGCCCATCGAGACAGTGTGTGTGGGTGTAGTCGATTGTCTCGCGTTGGTGTTGCGAATTATTGCGGCTGAAGGGGCGTGCCACTTACGAAGTGCGTATAATTTTCTTTTTTTATTTATTTGTTTAATGGTACTGTCAACCATGGTTTGGGGGTCATAACAGTAATACTATAGTGAGTGGAAACAGAAAAACAAGAAAGGTCAATCACAAAGCAATGCACCCAGGAAAAAAGAATTGGCAGTAGTTCAACCACAACTAAAATAAGCATCAATTTCGCTTTCAATTTCGCTTTCGCTTTCGCTGTGGCATCCGGAAAAAATGACCACCGGAAAATGTCAGTGCTAGCCTTGATAGGTTTAATGGGAGCGTCATGATTCAATTTCGCGCTGCGTTTTCCGGGAAGACGTATGTACTCGTCTTTAGGTATTTCTAATAGCACCTGGATTATACGAAATAATGCTTTAAGTTTTTGTTTTCGTCTTCTAATTTCCAGTGATTCTAAATTGCACGAATTGCGCGTAGAAGTTGAAAGAGTTGAAATGGCCTGAAAGAGCCTGCGGGGCAATTACGAAGGGTCGGCGAACCCCTCCGCTAAACTCTTTCTTTCTCCCTCTCATTTATGCCTTCTGGCAAACCTTGTGGTAAACCTTGTAGCACGCAAAGTGGCTTTTCCGCATGGCACATGCCTTTGTTTGCCTTCTCCACACAACATGAATTTAAAGTCGGCTTTTTGCGCAGCATTGCAGTGATGAGAAGAAGCCCGACACTGAAGGCGAGCATCTAAAAGGCGGCGGCGCGCTATCACAAAGAAAAACTTGTCTCACAATGTGACATATATCGACTTGCTTAACCATGTTCAGATTACCTATCGAATTCAATATGCCTTGTACTGGAGATCTGAGTGCGATATCTGCAGAATTTACGTTTCTCATCGTGAGCTGCCCACGGTCGCAGTGTACTTAAATAGTGATGCTGGTGATGGTGTGACTGTTTAGACACAGGATATAACTAAAAAAACAGAATATTGCGAGCCAATCGAAGGAAAAAAACTGATACACCCCTCTTCCTCACCCCCATCCCAGGAAAAATGCCTCAGTGGAACGTCATGCGTTTTTTTTAGTGCGCAAGCACTAGAAGGGTCCAGCGCAACAAATCTGTGCGCGTACTCTCAAGCCCAGCACAACGTTACATACCCACAGAGTACACAGTACAACCCCGCAGCTGTTTGGAAAACAGCCAATCAACTCAACCATTTCAGGAAACCAACGAATTGAGGAGGAGTAGGCTTGCATGCGTGGTGCGAAAGAGGCGCGGAGCGCGTTAAAGGGCGCCCTGAGGCGTCGCTCTGCGATAGAGTGCAAAACAACATTACAGGGGATTCAAATGCAGGAATTTATGCTGAGCTTGATGCACACGGGTTTAAGAGAGTTAGAGAGGTAATTTTATTACACGCGAATCATGACCGTTAGATGGTGGCGGAGGAGTTAGAGATGGGGCATGAAGGTGCGGAAAAAAGGGAGATTCATTTGTGCCGGCTTAATTATAATTGCTTTATTTTCCATCATTTGATATGGGGGAGGCGAAGAAAAAAAAAGCCGTACAAACAGCTTGACTAACTCCCCCCCCCCCCCCCCCCCCCCCAAATGTGATGTACAATATGACACGTTGACATTTTAGGTAGCGTACACGACAAACATGAAACAGCACGAGTAAAAAAGAAACATTACAAATAAGAGGAAGCACGCTCAGCTTTTGACTCCTTTGATGACGCAAATGATCCGTATTAGGCGTGCTCGCGCACCTAGAGCTGATCTGAATCACGCAGCCGCGGAATATTTAAAGCGAAGCTTTCTAAGTTTCACTGATGGCGCTGACGTTCGGACCGAGTACGACATGCTGCAGAAAAGCCAACCTTACGAAATGGATTTTACAAAGGGTACATTATCCACACACCACATAACATAACAACGGGGTGTCCTTGCGCACCTTACAAACCCCTCGTAATGCGCAAAATATAGTTTGGCAGTATACACGGTTAGCGATGATGATGGTGAAATACATTCTCTAAGAAGGGCTGGATTTTGGACTTTGGTGGTGCCCGGTTCGGCGTTGGCTTTGTACAGGCGCAGTTAAAGTAGGCTTTGGCTTTAGACCATGGCAGTTTCAATTTTGAACTCTGGGAGAGGGGATTTCGGACTTAGACTTGCACTCACGTTGCATGGGAGAAGTTTTAAGCATTAAGCATCCGTTTTAAGCATCTTTCTCCACCGGGCGAGTGCCTGCCATCAGCACTTACGTTCAATAAAAGTTAATTCTCTCAGTCTCTCTCTCTCTCTCCTGAAAAGGGGGCTTTGGTTTTTTTCGTCTTTGTAACGCGAAGAAAAATGCCACGTGCGAGAACATTCGTCACGCTGCACTCTCTACTCATGAACTTCTGTGGGTTGGAGCCCGTATGCTTTATTCTTTTGATTTGAACAAACAGGAAACTTAAAAAAGCGTCACAAGTCAAGCCGGTATTACTTATTTTTGGTCAAGGCGGTTATTCTGCTTGTTACGGATTGAAACATTTTGATCTAATTTCCACGCAGAGCCTTCCCATGTCTGAGTAGGATCGACACGCTCGAGAAATTAGGAGATTAAAATGTCTGAGCAACTTCTCACGCTGCATGAATTATTCCGAAAGCCACGCCGACTGGACTTCGTTCAGTACCCGATTCCGCAGCAGATGGTTGCTTACGTTAGTACATAATGCGTTCGTTTTTATTTTGCGTCAAACCCCTGAGGCATTCAGCATTATTTACAAAGCATTTGTCAAGTTCTCGTGTTCTGGGGGAGATTTCGCTCCTGGAGGAGGAGGGGGGGAGCAGAGAAGGCAGAAGTTTGTAGATGAAGAGAGACGGCAGTGTTTTACGTTAGCTGGCGAGCTCTGGACAGTTCATTAGTGCTTGAGCAAATAAGGTAATGGAGATGAGAGAGTAGCGGATAAATAATATAGACCCCAAATAACTACACACATGTGTAAGTCCTTTTCTCTGAGCGTGTGTCCTACGGCTGTAATTCAACTCACGGAGACAGTCTTTTACTGTGGCAGAGCTTAATTATGGTGGAAATAAATTCAATCGTACAATATTTCAATCATTCGGAACAGTGCCTCTGAAATCGAAGTCCTAAGACCTCAAGAGGCTCGCATGGGTGTTTTGGGGGGTCCGCCAAGCCCTCCCCAAAGGTCTGCCTCTCGGCGACCCCCTCGCCCACCTCTGCCCTTTTGTTTTCTTGTCTCTTCCACACCTTTCCGACAACGCAACAACGTGGCTTCGCTGCATGGCCCGTCTGTTTAACTTCGCCGCGTAGCCCGCGTTGTAAAGTCTGCTTTCTGCGCAACACACTAGCTGTGCAAAAAAGCCAGACATACAAACGGCAGACATGCCAAAGGTGTTTGGGCGACTTAGGCTACCAGAGCAACTTGTTTTATAACGTGGCACATGACACAGATCAACATAAAACCTGACATCCAAAAGGAAAGCGCGTGGCGTGTAGCAAGAGTTTGGGTGTAATTTATTCAGCTTCAAGGGTAAATTGTTTGCCATATCACAAAACAAATAAACATTTTATCGTGGGTCCCCCATCACTTTTGCAAGTCCAAAAGGGATCTCCATCACACACTCATGGTTGAAAACCTCCAATTTAGAACATTAATCTCATCTACCGACATGTGTGTCTATCAACGGCACACTTATTAAACAAGCACCACGCTGCCTATCGCCGTCCTGTGTTCCACGCTGAAAGGGGCACCGAAATTCGTAGTAGCGTTTCAGCGCGAACAACCCGCTCAGGTTTTGACTCCGTGGTTTGTTTGGTAAATCTTTTCGATCTGGTAAGTACGCATGCGACCTCGTTGTGAGCGTGTAAATGGTCGCACATGCGCAAATGAAATGTTATATGAAAGCTTTTAGAGACGGGAGCGCAATACAACCTAAGTAGTAGGGTTGGGCGCCGGTTAAAAAGTTTTACCCGGTTACCCTGCCGGTCTTAATCGATTAATTGATTCTTTTCATCGGTTTATAGAAAAAACATCTAAAAATGATGATAGTCCGCGTTTTCGGGTGTCCTAACAGCCATGTGAACGACAGGGTGTGGTGATATTATTTAAGAAATTTCTGGTAAATTCTCACGGCTCTGCAAGGAAATAGAAAAAAAGATGTTTGTTCACATTATCAGGTCGCAGTGTGTTTCTATGCTTGTTCACCGAGAGTCGAGATGACAAACATTTCACATGACGCTGACGTGGTCGAGAAGCGTATCACGATCTCGACGACCTTAGACTTTGCCGCTTTCTCGTCTGTTTTGGTTACAAGTCTGCGGGTTTCATCATTTAAGCTTAGTTGCGGCGCAAGGTGAGTTACTTGAGTGCGGCAAATGTGTTAGGAATTCTTGGTGCTCTTTTTGCTAACGAGGCTTTTGTGAATTAACTGGTTAAGTTGTACTCGTAGATAAACCTTTAATTTATTAATGCAAAGGTAAATCGATAAGTCCCCCAGTCTTACTAACTGCGAAGTAATATGACAGTTATAACTAGTTATGTATAGTTAAAATTCAAAGTACTGTTACGTAGGCAGATAAGAGGGCCGGCAAATCCAGATAGAAGCTATCAATAAATACGACTAATGCTAGTTATTAATGGCTACGAGAAGCTGCATGCAATGCTGGTTAGTGTACGAGAAGGCAGACACATAGGTGATCGTAAAACAACCGCCCAGCCAATGTTCCGTATTAATGTTTCATGACTATGCGCAGCAAATAAGGCTATCGTTCGGTTCCGCCGTAAAGATATGCGCACTTTATAACTCAGTTCAAATGCAAATTTTGCCTTGCTTGCGACAATGGGGGAATGGGGGAGCAACGAGACACAATTAATTTACATTTATTAGCATAAACGTCGTAACCGAAGATGTTATGCCATTGGTTATTAGTTTGTGGCCATGAAAGCGTATAACAATTTCTGCAAACAGGATTGTCAATAAGTCGTACCTATAGATGATCCAGCTTCCTTAAGTAGTATCTGCTCAATCAAAGCACAAACCGTTTTTTTTTTCTTCTTAAAATGTCTCTTGGAGAAAACTATTTTTCCAACAGGTAAATTTTGCAAAGCTGCTGCGTTTGAAAGCGCGGAAATATTTTTCATGCCTTACACGCACGAAGCACAGCTACTGGAAACACGTGGTTACATTCATAGCCCGGAGTGGCGCTGTTGACAAAACTTGGCGCCATTGCGCCCCGTATACACTCGAGAATTCGTCCTGCCCTTAGTTACATAGAATCATTTCGGGCTTCTATCGCAGGTCGGCACAAATATTGATACTAGTGCAAGCTGCCTTCCCCCTTTCTGTCGCCGTAGGTGCCTACAGCAGCTATCCCGTGAAATGGTGCTTGCACAAAATACGGGTCCGTCATTGTCGGCAAGGGTACAGAGAAACCATTACCAACTTCCGTTTTGCGCTCAGCCCTATCGAAGGAGGCGGCGTAGGCGCGTGCCGCAGCAGTACAGAGGCACTCGCGGGGCCGCGCCCCGGTGTAGACGTGGCAAAACGTCGTCTGTCGTCTGCTTGTAAATCGATCGCCGCCGCGCAACCTCGTTCACAGGACGCCCCTTCCTTTTTTCTGCCCGCTGCTGTTGTTTCCCTTCCCCCTCTCCGCAACCTTTGTTTCGACGACTACCGTGGCTCGTCTACCGTCCTCTTCCCCATTCCGTCCGCTCGGCTGTCTCGTAACCTTGACTCCAAGCTTCCGCGCGCGTTTATGATGTCCACGTCTCGGCGCGCACTCGAGTGTGTCGTCGAACTTTTACCGCGCGGAAGCCGGGCTGCTGTGACCGGGGATGCGAGCTCAGTTGATCAGTCGAGCAGAGAAATTGTCGACACGTGCCGAACTTTTCGGACGTTACTGCGGTCAGTGCACGCGTTCTGAACAGCCACGAAACACATCTCCCCGAGGCAGCAAAATGCGACACTTCTGTTCAGACCAGTTGGGTGGGCACAGTACAGTAATCACATGTACTTCCCTTAAGGCGAAATTGTTCGAAACACCGACTCTGTCGTTGTTGTCTGCTACAGAAAACCGCCACCACTGCAAAATGTAAATAAGAAACGCATTTGAGCCAGAATTTACAGAGTAGGAACCGAGAGCGTTAATTCCACGCTACCATAGTTCGTTGCCAGCGGCGCTGACGTCATATCGTGTCACAGACGACCGTGACGGAATGTGAGTAGAACATTGGCAGCCCGGGCACGGAGAACTCTGGTTCTAGGGAAGCTTCGGCGTGAAGTGTCGTCAGCTGCCCGTCGAGGTAATTTGCTTTCAAAGACGAACTACCCGAGAAATGTTCAAAACGGGTCTCATTTCACGTGTTGAATAAACTACAACCGTTCGTGGAAAACAATCAGCGCTTCCCTTGCGGACCTAACAACACGTTGATTGAGTGTTCGCGAATCAGTCGAACCTATACACTACATCTTAACCACTGGAATAAGCTTCTAAGCTTCCTGATATGTGCGTCACAGCGAACGTCGTTGGGGAGATTAATTTGAGGGGACGCGTATGGCGCCAGCCCGCG
Organism: Haemaphysalis longicornis; assembly: GCF_048455015.1. Taxonomy (NCBI): domain Eukaryota; kingdom Metazoa; phylum Arthropoda; class Arachnida; order Ixodida; family Ixodidae; genus Haemaphysalis; species Haemaphysalis longicornis. Next base: position 18,740,190 of record NW_027526335.1, on the reverse strand, counting down.
CGGAAACTGCATTTGGGAACTGAGACAATTGGCGCAGTCTATCCTTTGTAGTGTCAAATCCCCTTCGCCATTAAATTATTCCCAGGGGGAGATAATCGCACTGATAACCGGGGCCTGTCAAATATCATGATGAGTAATTTGTTTTTCTTTTGCGAATGATAATTATACGGCACTTTTTCCCTGATTCAGCAGTGCGGCCTGTGGACAGTTTACATGCCGGCAGAGAAAACACACCTACTCCTGTACATGCGCATTCCCGCAGCACGGAGAAAACGAGGAAACCATCTCGTGGACCGTTCAATTCAATCAACTGCATAAAAAAGTGGTGAAAGGACAGAAATTGCTCTACGCTGACATCAGCCGCCTGCTATAACTGCAACTGCTTATTCTCCGCCCTTCTATGCAGTGGACGAATTTATGTTTCCTCATTTTAAGCTTATGCCAACAAACTTATCCGCGCTGTGCAAAACGAGAGTGCGCATAGGCACGTTCGCTAGTGCCCACTTTTTTGTCTGCCTCCAGTCGTCATATGAAGCGTGTACACATGGTGTTTGAGAACCTAACCAAAAATCTAAATCGGGAACCTAGCTTCCAACCGACCCTCATCCAGGCGCCTGGAGGGTTCAGCATTCATAAAAGTATTTTCCGAAGTCACTGGTAACGTTGCTTTGTGAGGACGCAGCCTCTCAGCCGCAACAGCAAGGTACCACCGGTGTCAACCACTTTCCGAAAATACCGCCTTCCATCAACTCTGCGAACAGTACAGCGTTTACTGACTCCACGCACACAGCCACTTGAGATGGTGGGCGCGCGCTCGCCGCTCTGAATGCAGTGTGGACAAAGTTCTTCAGTCATGTTCACCTCACCCCATACTCAAGAAACGTTTCGATGCTGTTCAAGCTCGGCATTTTGAACTTGCGCACACATTCTTTTCTTTTCTTTTTTTGTTCTTCGCGGGAGGGCGTAGACACCGCGAGATTGGGGCAATTGAAGTATTTTTACTCCATTGAATGTCGATCCCTCTGCAACCTAACAGGCCCGAGAAAATGCAGAGCCAATTTCAATCAGTGGCAAGCTCAATGGTAAGGCGGCACTGGTCAAACAGCTAGGTCAGCGGCCATGCCACGTGGCTTACCGGACTAGGATGGCGCCCTTGCCCACCTTCTTCAACCCCCTCCTTCTCTCTCCCATTTTCCAGAAATAAATTTGCATTCTCTCTCTTTCCTCTTCGACCGGTCTCCACCGACATTTAAGAGACAGGCAAGACTACGGAAGGGCTCCTCATTCAACGGATCACATCCGTGCCGTTAATTAAGTAGTTAACATTTGTGCAGCTAGGTTATGTAAAAGCGTTTGATTAAGTGGAAACCGCTATTGCAATCAAGCCGTGGGGAGTTAGGCCAGTGTGTAGGTTGAACAGACTGTATGGGAATTTTTGAGCGCGTATACAAAGAACAGGCACACTGATGGTCGTACTATGTGTGCCCGCTCCTTCCCTATCAGGCTGTCAAAACCTTGCCCCTAGGGATGTCAATTAATCTCGGCAGCCGTTCACCATAAGTCCCAACGGACTGCCCAATTTGAAGACTTTACAATCACCGTATCTTGGTTGAGAAACTTTCTGAATGGGAGGCTCATAACGGCGTCTATCTTTATGCATGGGCGAGCTCAAAAGATTACGTTCTCAGATTGCGGTCTACTGGCAGGATTGACGCTGCGACAGTCGGCTTCCTCGCAGCTATAAATGGCGGTTCGACGCGTAGTTGAAGAGTACAGTTGAACTCCCCTTCTAAAACGGCTAGTCTAAATCCTACTGCATGATGTCTCGCAACCTAAAATCGTCTGCAATACTTTAGAATTGCTCTGAGCTTACAGCGTTAGGAACGCATTTAAGTCGCAGTTATGAAACGATTATTCTTTGTTTGAAGGATAGTCGTCACTCGGGTCCAAATACGACAACACAAAACGGGCTGCATATCAGCGCGCTGTCAAAAATCATCCGTGAGCATTAAGAATATTCTCTAGCTTAATACAGCTTCAATGCTTTTAGTTGCGGTTTGCAGACGGCATTTCCATTTCGTTGTAAACAACTGCGCTCTCTGGTGATACACAGAGCTCACGGAAAGGAAGCGTCGCTATAGTTATACGGTACGAATTCGCTTTGCTTGGAACGAGCAAGCTGGAGACCTTTCAAGACCGCTCATCACCACGCGCTATTGTTTTCGTATGGACCTCTGAGATATTCTGGGGGATATCTTCTGATTTTTTTAGAGGAATGCAGCGATTACATTATCTAATTGCAAATTTTCGAAGCGCGTTAAGAATGCGCTTTTACGTCGCTGTATTCCTAAAATCCAGGGATTCGTTGTGAAAATGTATGGTAAAATGCTAGGCAGTTATATAGCACACACGAAACGTTCTCTCACCACAACGCTTGAGCGATACTAGCAATAACCGTTTTCTGAACCCTTGCGTTCTTTCAGAACCTTCCATAACTAAACTCATAACTAATCGCGTCGCGTACCTCTTCATCCATCAGCCTCGCTCCACCGTGTTCTTCCAGAACATTCTATAACCCGAGTTAGCCAGTCGACGTCGCGTACCTCATTTCTCCCCCTTGCCACAATCCATCAACTTCATCTCCACCTGCCACTCTCCTCGTCTCCCTTATTAACCCGCTCTCTCAGCCGTCATTCAATAAGCGGCGGCTGCCCCTCCACGCCACTTGCTAATCTCCTTCTAGACATCGCTCGCTTTTTCGGGCTTCGCAACAACAGGGGTATCACATTTCATGACCCATGTACAGCTAGCATTACAAAGTGTCATTGAGAGTAACTCCACGCCGATTAACCTTGACTGCCTCCTAGGGGAGCGGGAAGGCAGTGAGGGCATGCGAAGGAGGGAGGAAGAAAATGTGCGGGAAGCAGGAAGGAAGAGGTGAAGATGAATGCTGGTCATGTTGGTTGATATGGACGCAAGGGAAGCGAACTCCTCACCATATGTGAAAACAGGGAGCCGGTAGAGTTTCACATCATCCAGTGGAGATGACCGAAGCTAGCTTAGGGAGGCGCAGGCAAGGCACATAGCGCTTGAATAAAAAGGAGCTGCCTGAGGGGTCGGAGAGGGCAGACAGTGGAAGGAACTGAACAAGGAGGCTGCAAGAAAGAGTGCTGGAGTTTCGCTCCAGGGTGAACAGCGCACTTTCCGCGGATTTTCCTGAGTGACGGCATCTAGGCAGGCGGAAGAAACCCGACGGAACGTTCCTCGGCGGCTGCTCGAAGCCGGCTCAGCAGTGCGCTAGCGGCCCGTGGGTGGCGCACGAAGAGTGGTACGTGACCGCAGGCGAGGTCGGCGCCGCGAGTGGCCCAAATGAAAGCGGGCGCCAGGGGGAGGGGAGGGATGAAAAGTCCGCCGCTTAACGAACGCGGCGCAAATGAACCGTTGTCAGGGGCAACGGGAAAACGGGGAACCACCTATGGACGGCACAAAGCGAAAAACGGCCACGCGCCAGCAAAAGGGAAAGGCGGCGGTGCGACCGCAGCGCTGCAGGAGCAGCCGACGCCAGCCAGCCAGCCGAGCGCGCCGGCGTCCCTCCATGTTTTTTTCCTCTCCGTCCCGCGGCTCCCCTCCGCCTCCGAGGCGCCTCTCTCCCGCCATTCCGAAATGGGGAGGCGTCTGGGAGCGTTGGGAGAGCGACGTCGGCCGGCTGCGCGCGCGCACGCAGCGCTGCTTCCCGGGCTCGGTCGGCCGAAGGAAAGCGCGCCGACGCCAGTCACGCTACGGATAGCAGCGAGCCGACGCCACTGCCGCCGGCAGCCAGCGCTCCGGGACGTGTTGTTCCGCCAACGACGCCCACGTCAGTGACGGCCTTTTGTGAAGTGGCCTTAGTGCGGCGGCGGTGAGCTAAGGTGCCCGCCAAGGGGAGCCGTCGGCTGTGATCGACAGGTGAGAATGAATGAGTCGCTGGTCCCTTCATCCTTCTCTTCGATCCGAGCCCACTCTCGAAGAGCGCCCGGGTTGATATCCGGTCACGCGGTGTCGTAACATAGCCGTGGCAGCCATGAGATTACAGAGCAGCATCAAATTGAATTAGGCAGATTGAGCCGTGCCTTGTGTTCCTCGAACGAAGAACGAACGATGCGGCCACTTTGGTGGCACGCACGCGCGTGCTGAGTCATAGAGGCCAGCGCGGATGCGAGCGACGGAGCCAGCGTCATCCCGTGGCTGGCGCGAACACCAGTTTCACGGAACGCACTTTTTCTGCCGAGAATCGTTGCGCGAAGCTACGACGTCGAATGCGTACAGCGCGATAGCGCGTGAACTGTTAAATAGATAAAAGTTTCGAAGCGTGATTAGTTGACCGTGGTGCTGGTGCTCTGAAAACTCTGAAACAGCTCTGAAAACTCCACCAATGGCAATGAGGCGGCAAAAATTCGTTTGATACAGGCTCCTGCAAGCAAGAGTGTGAACTGAGCATGTACTTCAAAATCTCGCGACCTTCTTAAAGGGACACTGAAGTGAATTTGCCAAGCTCCCGTTTTTGCTTGCACTGCGTAGACTGGCTCAAATTAGCACACTTTTCATCGTTTATCCGGTTGACAAATCGGTAATTATTTTACAAAGCGCGAAAGAAGAAAAACTACCATGCGCGGTTTGCGGCGGCCGCCCCAACTAAGGCTGTGACGTTGAGAGGAGGGGCGCCGTGATTGGACGATGCCCAAGGTTAGCAATCACACAAGTTTCGGTTTCGGTTTCGGTTCTGTAAAACATAACCAATGGCTTTGTTGGATGGGCATTCTCAATATCTCAGTAATCATCGTACCGCGCTTCTGCCATGTTGTCGGCTGTAAAATGCACAAGATAAGCCTCCCAGGACGGCTTGTAGTCGTAGCATTCACTAGCCGAGACCTACGCAGTGCATGAACGCCCTCCGCGTACCCGCAGACGCCCAAATGTCATGCGCTTTTCCCCCATATTTGGAGCTTGCCTCCCTCATGCCTGTATCGTAAAAAGCGTGTTCGCACCAGGCCAAGGGTCTGTTCATTCTGGCCTGTGCCCACTGCCTGCAAGCAGTCGGTGCTTATGGCAACAGCACGCCAACGAGAACTCGCTAGCGCGCCAGTGCCAGCCTGCGCGCGTTTTGTGGACTAGTTCGTGTAGCCATGAACGTTGCGGCCCCAAAAAAGGTGAATTCAATATAGAAAACATCGGCGGAAAACAAAAAAGTTAACTTACAAAAAAAAAAAGCACGTACCCGCGGGGATTCGAACTCGTGACTCGCAAAACATTTGCGGTGAATTCCTAGCGCCCCAGACTGCTAGGCCACGGAGCGGGACGCGAAGGCCTTGCTAATATAGGGTATATATTGTACAACCGGTTTACACTTTTATTTAGTTTTGGCATTTCAACCCGCTTAGGTGACTATTTGTTGTACTGCGATCGTGCAGTAAGCGTCGCCCGAGTTTCCACAGTAGCTCACGTCTAGCAATTGCATTTCGTAGACGGAAAAGCGTTCGCAGATGCGTAGTCGTGCTGCTGACGGCTGTGCTTGTTCGCCCAGCGCAAAAAAGTGCTTCCCGCGCCCTAGTTTTACGCTGTACGGTAAAATATCAGTTGATTTTATTTGCTTAGTACCTATATTGACTTCGCTGACTCTTCTCCCGCCTTCAAGAGGCCTTATATTTTCCTACTGGCGTACCAGCCAGCGAAGCGTCGCATGTGCAGCGCTTGTGTGAAGCGACCTTGACTTGGAGCTAGATACAGTGTACAAACAAACCAATTAAAGAAAGGCACATTCTTCCATTCACAAACGTGTCCTGGCTTCGTTTCAACTAAGCGAACGAATTGCGACCAAGCAATTTTTTTTAACCTCCTTGATTGCGACGACCCGCCGGCGGCCGGCGGACGAAACGCTGGGCCGACTGACTCTGTCTGCCGGGGAGCCGTGCAGTAGCGCAGCCGTGGCGCAGCCAATTGCCAGCTCATCCCCTCCTGACGTCACACGAAAACGCCACAGAAAATGGGCGAGCGTAAAGAGAGGAGGACAGCGTTTTCGAATTAGTTTTTCTACTAAATAAAATCGCGTAAACGCGCCTAGAGTGGTCGAAACATGGCCTGGGGACTCCGGACTACAATTTGCGCTAGTAATCCCGCAATGTTTACATATCACTTCAGTGTCCCTTTAATGCCAGCGGTCCTTTTTTGTCGGCAGTCTCCAGGCATGTGCAGCTTGCTCGTCATGCATGAGGCAATCGTAACTCATTGTAAAGGAAAACCATCGGACTGATTGATATTCCGCCTGGGGAAAGGAGGCGGAATTGCGAAACAGAAGCAAAGGATAACGGGGCAAGAATAAATGTCCCTGGCCATACCGCAAACCTGTAATTCCTTGTCAATGAATCATTGTGGGCGGTTTGGTTGCTGGATCAGTGAAACGCTGGTGAACCCGATCAAGTATGTTCGGTCGCGACCAAGGCGGTTGGTTTCCCAGAGCAGGCGAACTAATACTTTGAGGGCGCCTGAGCCCTTTATAAGCTGTGAGTTGAGACAGCATTGATGTCCAATTCCACGCCGCTGAGCGCTGCTTCGAGTTTTGCGCTCGGAATGACGTGGACGTCTGCCTTCGCTGCCGCCGACGTCGCAGGTAGATGCTTCAGGCTGCGTATATCGGTACGGCACGTACTGTCGCGCACAGCGGCCAGGCTCGCTGGCGAATGCTGCGCCGTTGGGTGAGGCTAGCGCGATGCTTGCTTGTTAACGTGCTTCCGGATGAGGCACGGCGCACCTGCCGACGCACCTCTGCGGACATGTGCTGCTGTGTGGGCATGCGAACCGTGCGAGTATCGGGACTCGCACAAAGTGAACAAATGCCGGGGGTAAGAGTTGGCTAATGCGTCAGTGCGGGTATGTGCTTCGCGTCGCAGCCAACGGGGGGTTTAGGGGAATGCTACAGATGCCGGACGCCGGCTTTCCCGCACAATCCACCATTCTAGCAATAAATGGAGAGATTTAGGTGCACACAAAGATCCCCAGCTCCCTCATCACTAAAACTCAGCTGATATCTCATGTATTGGCGGTGAGATCTTTGAGTGGCGCCCCCTGGCTCTGACGTCGGCTTAGGGATTCGCGCCGCTGTCGTCTGCTACACTTCGCTTGTGAGGGGCAACAGTGCCTGAGCTAGAAATCGCCCGCTTCGTTGCTGTAGTGCGTTAAAAAGCGTATTTCTAGCGACTCAGTTATTTTTCCAGCTTCTGACGTATCTGAATAATTTGAAGCTGTATCCCCCACAAGTTTGCAACACACGAAGAGATAGAGAACAACTTTCTTCAGATTATCGGTCAGAAGATCGTGTGTAACTCGTCCTTTCTTGCTTATTCGCGAGGATCAGCGATCAGAGCTTCTCGATAAGTATTAAAAATGCGTAGGCTTCCCTGCAGTATTTTTGAGATGCTCCTATGAAGACTCAACAGTCTAATACTACGTACCAAGCAGCGGCCTCTACACGCTCATCGCAGAGCAGGAAATAAAGCGGCTTTCTTCTGTTTCTTTCGTTGTTGTCTTGTATCGGATTAGTGTTTCTTGCTTTTTTTTTTTCTGCCCAACGCATTAATTTTTCTGAGCCGTCACCGACTTCTTATTAGGAGGTTTCGGGATGTTTGGGAGCCTCACAAAGGTCGTGTGGATATTTCCTTCATTTTGTATGGCATACATTCCCTTCTTCACAAATTGGCTTTCATTACGGCTGCGTGCAAGAAGGTGCATATCCGCAGCGTGCTTTGTTTATTCACATGCAAATACAATGAGAAGGTTTGTGCTACGCCACCGCGATCGCGCCCTAAACAACGTTGTCCACAGTACTCGAAGGCGGCTTTTGTGCTCCGAATTTCTATCGTAATTATATCGTTATCAAAACGAACTGACTCTCAACTCGAACAATGATGACATGATTACGGTGTTGAAGGCATGATATACTCGCTAACTAACGTAATAAATAGTATACCTGCATATATTACAAGACTCGAAACCGAAAAAGAATTCCAAGTAGCTCTTTATTGCTTTTCAACCCTTCCAGGCGCGAAGAACAAATCCTATTCTACTCGGGATGGCGTTCTATGATTTGGAGAAAATTACTTTTATTCTCTTGTCCTGGACTGAGGACCCTGCCCACTAACCAGATCGATTTAATTGTTAAACAAAGTTTTCCCCTCCTCCCCTTACTCCTCCTCCTACTCTTGAGTGCAGTTTTCCTATAACGCATATCCGAATATCGGGAAGATATGGCTGTGCAAAATGTTCCGAAATATCCCTCCAGGTCTTAACAAACACATATGTGTTACTATAAATTTAACGAAGACGTGACTCGTTTTGCTCAATAAACCTCCATACTGGTTAGATGTCTGGTATAGAATCAGCACGCGCGTATATACACACAGGGTTATTTGGAACTTAACCTACAGTTTTTACAGTCTATAGTGCATGTCGGCAAACTTTCATGCCTTGACGAAGTAAAGTGATGTGACAAAACGCGTTCGAGCGTTCGGCAAGGTTGCAAAAACTGTTTTACCTTACATATGATTACCGGGAATCGTGATGCCTTCTGCCAAAGCCGACAGCCCTGAAGGCCTAGAATTTGTTTTGGTCTTCCATTTTCGCTGTTTTCGGTTATTAGCAGCTGACTGTTCCTTTTGTTCGAATGCTTACATGAGAAGCTGACGCCTAGCTCCGACTCTTCGCGCTCCGCACAGGACCGGCTTCGCAAGGAATGGGGTGGCGCCGGCAATGTTTCTCCCGTAGCGGTATCCAAAACTATACTTTAATTTACACCATAGCCCCGTGTACATGGACGCGACAGGCGCGGGGTGAGTTGAGTGGCGGGTTCAGCTTACCTCGACGCGTCCGAGTTTATATGAACCCCGTCCAAAGAATCGAGGTGAGGGGAGCGGCGGGGTTCACGGAAAAGGGGCTACCGTATTTTCACGATTGTAACGCGCACCCTCTTTTGCTAAAAGGTAGCTTAATATTTGTGTGCGCGTTACAATCGGGCTCAAAACCGAAATAGGCTTTAAAGCGGCCAGCAGCATTGCCATGCGCAACGGACACGAAGTGCCCGCAAAATCCAACGCAATCCAATAAAAACAATCCGCCAACACCACGTGAGTGAATGTCGGCGCACTGATTCCTCAATGGCATGCCGCATACCCTGGTCAGCTGTTGCACATTTTTGTGTGCTTCTGCTTAGCCCCTAACGCTTAGAATTATGAAGATCAAGGCACTTGAAATCGCAAGCAGCTTCAGTGTTCCCCGCTATAACTTTATTTCCAGCAGCAGCTGGATAAGGAACCTTGTGAAGCACAATTCATTTTTGGCTTCCAGAGCTGCATACGCCAAATAAAATCTCCCTTTTCCAGGTACGTGGTGTCATATGTCTTTTCCATCTGCGCAGTACCGTCAGTGTCACATTTTTTTTTTTTTTTCGAATTTTCCTGCGCGAAGTTACCCGCGCGTTACGATTGGGGGCGCGTTAGAACCGCGCAAATACGGTATTCTGCTCCCCGCGGCCCGCCGACTCAGCCCGACGAGCGAGCTAACCCACCCCCTGCCCCCGAGTTGACTGGACTCGCCGCGACGGCTCTCTGACCCAACCCGTCTGCTTATACATGGGGGTGTCGAGTCCAAAAAACCTGTTTATTTCGACTCAACGCGCCCTCGTCGGGTCAATGTAAACGGGGCTCATGAGCTAGTGTATGCGATTTTAAGCCTATTATTATGATTAAAAGTTACCCACACGCCAATTCTGGTGCGGACAAGCATAAGACGTTGACCGAGCGCAAAGAAACAGCAGGGAGAGCGATCCTGAGTGAAGCAGACGACAAATGCGATAATCCCTAAGCTGACGTCACGGAGGCGCGCTTCGCAGCGCCGCCTGTGTTCGCGCTCACCGCCAATAGTTTGGGAGCGCCACTGGTGCGGTGCTATGCATACAAATGCATTGCTGGAATGCATTATCGAGGGCAGTATAAGGTGTTGTGTGATAATATCAACGGGGTAGGGCCGCATAACCCCGGGTACCTTAATGAAGCGCTGTACACCAAGCTCCTTTAAAGCCGCTTTTACCACTGGACCCAAAGGCATTGCTTAAAAGACAATTTTTGGGAGCAATATAAGCGTTCTTAATTGACAATATGAAGGCTCTGGTGTCGTTATAGTATTTTCGTAGGAGGCGCAAGTATGACATCTCAAGCGTTACACACGGGCGAGGAGGTTTGCTCAGTAGGACTTGATTGCTGGCTAGTTGGTTCATGATGTAGGAAGAAATAAGCTTGCGCAAAAGACGAGGACGGAGAGACGAGAGGACAAGTCGAGCACATTAAATCGTTTAGATGTTTAAATACTATAGAATTTAAATATTTTTTTGCCATAAGCGAACAGGATATAGTCTACTTAAAAATTTTGACCCGCCGCGGTAGATCAGTGGCTAAGGCGTTGTGCTGCTGAGCACGAGGTCGCGGGGTCGATTCCCGGCCGCGGCGTCCGCTTTTCTGATGGAGGCGAAAAGCAGAAACGCCCGTGTGTACGAGATTTCGGCGCGTGTTAAAGATCCCCAGGTGGTCAAAATTAATCCGGAGCCCTCCACTACGGCGTGCCTCATCGCCTGCGTTGCGTCGGCGCGTTAAACCCTACAATCAATCAATCAACTAAAAATCTCGGGTGTGAAATAAGAAAAGAATGACCTGCTATCATGCATTATAGTTAAGCGGACGAATGTGCTATCTTACACAGGTCACGACCGCGGTAAAATCACAAAGGCGATATGCAGAATCACAATTATCTACTTAACTAGAGTGCTTCAATATCCGGCATGACTTTGTGCTAAGAGGTCTTCGTTTCACAACATTTTATGTGTAAGTCTTGTTTTCCCCACTTACGAAGATTTCTCCGGACACTGACGTTTATTAACGTGCTTTAAAGGCGAAAACATGGTGGTACTTGTCAAATACTTTTTACCCCTACATCGTATTTGCGCCTCCTTTTCGCTTTGGTCTCCGTTTTTTAACGCGAATTACAATGATAGGCTTTTCGCAGGTGCATCCTGTTTGCGTCTCTCTTCGCTTTTGTTTCTTCGTCTTTTGGCGAGGATCACTTTATCAGGCAGATTAGTGACACTGCATGCCACAACATCTCCCAGTGCAGGCTTCTGTGTGGCTGGGGTGCACTCGTTCTACTCACGTGCGGTCACGTTCACCTGTCACGCCGCACGCGCTGGGCAGAATGGTGCTCCAACACTGGCAACGCACTTGACTCCTATTTCTGAGACCTGGGTTCAAATTCCAAATGAATTCAGATGTGTTCAAAAGCGAAAGCTTTCTTAGAGGGGCCAATGGCGTTCTGTAAAAAAAAAATAAAAAAAAATAAAGATGATGCATTTCCCCATATGCCGGTTGGTAGACCGAAAAGGTCTAATACGATTTCTGGACACACGGCGCGTGTGCGAAACAGGGCTTCCATTGTGTCAAAACAGTTATTTAAAAATCACGAAAAAAGAATGGTTCTAGATAAGACAATACACGCATCGATCATGAAGAAGAAGTACAATGGTGTACATTTAATTCATAAACCACGTAACCACGTACATTTCCATCGTTCGTAGATGCGCTTACTTAGTTCGCGAAAAATCGTCGCCTGGGTTCGGTCTTCGTTTACGATTTGGGTATTGAAGGTTTGACGATGGATTGGACGCACTTTTTAGCTATCGCGCTTCTTTCAACTTTCTTTAGGAAGAGATGGTAAATCTTTTTATTTACCATCTTTTTATTTAAGCGGCGGCCATTTCTTGTACTGAACAAGAAGAACAACAATGCAATTTTTTCGTAGCATATATAGAGCCCTTAAGCTACCGCATTTAAAAGATACGTGGCCATTTTAACACCCGATTTAAAGCTGTGTACACGTACAGTATCGTAAGAGCAGTTTGTGACTACACTGTACCGCGGCTATCACATCACTTTTAGTGTGGAATCAACCGCGTACGTACGCTGAACTGGTCATGCGGTATCTTCCCAGCGGGCACTTTGTGAACCTGTGCCCCGATGCTTCATGTCACGAAGCCAGCGCGGGGCCGTAAGTGGGACCGTAGAGACGGTGGCAGCGCATAAATTTAGCATAAAAAGCGCATAAATTTAGACAACCTTTTTTTTTATGGACTATATATTTAAACTAAAGCACGTGAGCATTTTCATAATAGGCCTGTCAAAATGAAACTGCAGATTCTGGAAATTGAAACGGACGTTTTAAGCCCGCGGATATGCATTATTCACGTCACCGTGGTAGGTGACGCCGCCAACGGCCGCGCAAACACCGTCATTCCGGGAGCTGCGCGCAGTTCAAGACGCTAATTGCGCCGCGCCATTCGATCGAAACGCGCGACCAAAGCGTTTCCGAAACGCAGCGGTTCAGTAATGGCGCGCGCACGCAACCCTGAACGCTCACAGCTGCGCCAGTGAAACGCGACGGGAGGCAAACGAGTTTCTCTTCGATCCGCCAGGGGAGAGGATAAGGGCGAATTGGGGCATCAATCGCTGGTTCCACTTAACGTGAGCATGCGACGCTTTATCCGTAGGCGGTAATAGCGTCGGCTAATGTTCAGATCCAAAAGAATGGCTCACTCAGGACGGTGCTGTGGCGCTATTTAAAGTGGTTTTGCATCGTTTCACAGCCGAAGGCAAGGCTGCGCCCATAAACGGAGCAGCGTTATACGAGCGTGGCAAAGGTGTATAGCCGCGTTATACATAGATATAGATATAGCCGCGTTATAGCCGCGCTAGCTCTCGTCCGTTCCAGACAGCGTTCGCCTACTCAAACAGATCGCCCAGCAATCTCAGTGGCTCTTATCACTGATAGGCAGTTTTTCCTACCACTGATGAGGAGCTATTCTTATTTGGGATGATTCTGCCTGTAAATTTCTTGCACACGCCCTGCAATAGTCCCCTGCACGTATCATCCACTCCGTGGTCTCACACACTTCCTTAACTGCGGCGTTTTCCACTGCATTAAGAGTTTTCTTTTTGATTATCTATGAACGGTACGTGCCGCCATTTTAAAGCGAAGCTGTCTATACCGCACTGATGACATTGTTCCTCGCGCAACACGCACTACAGGAAAGCCAACTTCCACAGTGGGTGTCACAAAACGATGATGGTGATGATGATAAGTGAAGGCGCATTAAGCGCCTCAAGAAGCATGTCTGAGACAGAGTCAGTGCGTGAGTAACGTGATAATATGAACCCAGCCGCATTTCTTTGCACTTTTTCAAGCTTATCAATTAAACCTTTATGATGCGGATCCCAGATGATGCTAGCGTATTCTAATGTGTGACTGACAATTGTTAGATAGGCAGATAGCTTCACCGATGCGGGCGCCAGTTTTAGTTTTCTGCGGAAAAAACTAAAACTAGAAAGCATGCATAAGTGCATGCTTTGGAGATGTCCAGATCCAACTTTTTTCTTACTTTTTTTACGTAGTGCACCATGCTTGTTCGTAAGCGGGAACACGCACCGTTCAAACGGCATTGAAAAACAAAGAATAGCTGAAAGCAATTCTAAACTGATTAATATCTAGCATCAACCTCCTTTTCGTCTTGTTCGACCATAGACGATGGCAGTCACGGCGGGCAACAAAATTAAGGCTGAATTTTTTTAGTTCTAAGTATCACTGCGATTTTAAAAATTGAGCCATTCCACTCTGTGAAGATGGAGGGGAGGATCAGCGAAGCTGAGGTGACAGGGAAATTTTGGCAAAGGTGTGAACTTTTGACGGAAGTCGTGCTGCGACTTGCCGTTCCTCGAGGTCACGTAATCTCGGTAGATGGTCCGGAATCGAGGGTATACCTGTCCCTTGGAGGTGGAGAACCGGGTACGGCACCAACCGCATTTGAAATGTCCCGCGTCGGAGATTTTCGACTTCCCCGGCGCGCGGGTGTCTACACTATACACGACCTCCCCATTACGACGAGACAGAGGAAGTGAAATAAATTCAGAATGGGAAACGGGGTCATTTTGGTTTTCTGTCCCGTTCTCCGACGGCAGAGATAAAAGTCCTTCCCCGGCAGACGCCTCCTTTGGCAGCAGCCGCATATAAGCAAGCCGACACAAACAAGCAAGCAAACAAACAAAAGCAAGTAAACAAAAACAGACACAGACAGACAGACAGACAGACAGACAGACAGACAGACAGACAGACAGACAGACAGACAGACAGGCAGACAGACAGACAGACAGACAGACAGATAAGCAAATCAGCAAACAAACGCGCACCCATGAACGCTTCGCTCTATGGAACGCCTCGCGCTTCAAAGACACGCGTATGAAGTTGGATTTTCCGCGTGTATAAAGTGTGGATACGTGGATAAACTTGGACGCAGAATAGAAATGCACGGAGCTCCAGCCATAAACAGCTTCTCTGCAGAAAAATATTTGGCCAGCGGCTTAATACGACTCTTGACTGTGGGTGTTTATCTTAAGGATTGCGTGGTATCATGGCAACCTAAAAGGTCGGCTCTCTCCCGTTGAATACGCCCCACAGAGACCTTTCGGAAAAGGCCACTTTTAATTGGTTGTGTGAGCCCAGTGAGGTTTTCCACCGTTCCGTTAATCCCGTTCTGCAAGCTTGGCGCGAATTTCGCCTGCGAATTCTCAGCTGCGGCCCCGCTCGTGTGGCAAAACGATATATACTCGTTGCTGTTGCAAGCTGCCAAATGTTTGGAACAGTAAAACGTCTCATGTGGACGCCGTTTGCGTTTGGCAATTTGTAACAACAGTTAAAAGAGCAAAAAACAGATCGTTTTGCCGCAGGAGCGTCGCCGCAGCTGCGAATTCGCAAACGAGCGCCAAGCATGTAGAACTGGCTTAAGTCTCGGTCGTGTGCAACCGCAGAAAGTACTCTTGTCAATACAGAGCGAGCCGGCCGTTATTCGACGGCGTTACATAAGAAAAAAAGCAGGTGTCTTTTTTGAGAGATGGTTTTAGCAGTTTGCTGCAATGACGCTGGTACAAAAATGCCACGTGCGCCCTTAGCGACTCATGCAGTAAGAACTGTAGTGTCCTGAATCCTGAGAGTGGAAAGTTGGGCGGAGAAAACTCTTCCCCGGTGCCACGTACGAGTCTATGACCTGCTGTAAAGGTTAGCAATTTCGTAATACGGTTAGAAGAGCCAGTCACCGAACTTCCTTAGCACGTATTCCCACTGTATCTTACCCTCCCTTATTGCTGCATATTGATAAGATCACAGAAGATACGAGCGGCTTACCTTGGAATTGCTGGCCTCGTGTCTAGCTAAAGTTCACCGTGCTGGAACATGGGTGAAGTCAATGTGACACAAAAGGTACTGGCATAGGTCATATTATCATATACGTGCAACGAATGAAAATACTGTACTGCTCAGTACTAATATTTTAGCTAACGATAGGACAAGTCACATATCCGAGAGAACTGAGAGGTGTTACGCCTTTAGCGAGTATAAGCTGTGCAAATTCAGCCCATTTTTTTTTAGCTAGGAAAATGACATCTCTGAAGGCAATTCGGAAATAGCTGCACGAGGCTCGGGATAAAACTTCCGACAAAATTAGGTTTAGCCTTGGGGATCTGTGTCACCTCGCTTCCGCTTACATGTAGAGAAAAAAAGAATGCAACTAAGCGCGCGCACGAAGGCGCATTTCTGAGTGCCAGGGAGGTGCCTTAACGGACCATGGTGTTCGCAGGGCGGGCTCCCAGCGGCGCGGACCAATGGTGGAGGCGCCGCTGCAATGCCAGGTCCGAGACATCGTCGCCTCCGACACGCTGACTCTGCGGCAGAGTGTGCTCCGGCCCGACCTGGTGCGGGTCAACTACCGCGGCGACGAGCTGCCCAGCACCGCGCACTTCGGCGCCTACGTCGACGGCCGCCTGGTCGGTGTCGTGTCCGCCTTCCACGAGTCGCTCGTCTTTCCCGAGGCTCACAGGAGGACCCCGCAGCCGCAGCAGCAGCAGCACAACTGCGCCCCGCCGCCTGCCGCGGACCCCCACACCGCCGACCCTTGCGCCGGAGGGCAAGGCGACCAAGAAGAAGCGGCACGAGATGCGAGCGTCGCCCAGCAAGTGTCAAAGCTGACTCTGAGCGAAGCGTCGCGCGCCGCTCCAAAAGAGGAGCGAGCCGAGAGTGAGAATGGTCAGCGCGTGCCGCCCCAGGCCCCGAAAGGCGAGCCGTCGGCGCCTACGAGTGCCGAGACGCCGAAGAAGGTGCGCAACTGGGAGAGGCCCACGTGCCCTCCGCAGCCGACCGTCGAGCGGGCCATCCAGCTAGCCTCGGAGGCCAACTCGTGGCGCATCCGGGGCCTGGCCGTCGACCTGCCGCTCCGGGGCCGAGGCCTCGGCTCGCGGCTCATCTCCACGTGCATCCAGCACGCCGTGGACAAGAGAGCCTCGTGCGTCTGGTGCGTGGCCCGCTGCTCCGCCGAACCCGTCTACGAGAAGATGGGCTTCCAGAGGGCCGGACAGGTCTTCAAGCTCGAAGGCATCGGACCGGTGTGCTACATGATTAGGGCCCTGATCTGACTGCGTTGCGAAGGACATCGCCGAGGCCCGTGTGCTTGTGTGTGTGCGTGTGCGGGTACGTGCAGGTGCGCCGAAGAGCGAGCCTCCCACGGAGAGGTGGCGCCACCCCCCGGCGGCTAAGACTACGGCGTGTGACGATGATGGTGCCCGCTGTGGGGGCGCCGGTACGACGTGATGGACCGCTTTGCATCAGGCGTGACCGCGCTTGGTGTTGCAGAGACGCGGACTAGAGTGCACCCGAAACATTGTTTACCTCCTGCATGTTGAGAAAAAAGAAAGGCTGTACAGTTTCATGCTTTTGTATGGCGGGAAAGGCGATTTTTTGTAACGAAATGGCAAGAGGGGTTTGACAGATTCTGTGAGTGATACACATGTTAACAATGATAACACTGTTCGCACGTAATCGCTATAAAGGTGCCTTGCGGGACCAATCTATACTATGATTACACTGGCTGCAAGTGGCCACATTCTTTCGTGTTTTCGCCGGTTCTGTGCACGCACGTACTGGGGTTGCTGAAGAAGTACGGTACTTGGACGAGCGCTTTGACGCGTCTTTCGCAGCCATATGTCAACGTTCGCAGCGTGTTCACAGCAGAGGTTAAGCGATGACAACGCGGAAGTGATATGGTGTAGCCGCCGAGAGGACCTATTGTGCGTCCCGTGTACACCGTCAAGTTGCTGACTGAGATGATCGTTTAATGTGCCTGTTCAAATAGCGAACGAACGCGACGTCTAATTTGAGAGCCCACTTGTCTCTTTTCTCTCTCCTCGCACGGCCTGAACCAGGCGACAATCTGCGTGGAACGCAACTTCCGACACCTTCCATTCCAGACATTCGTGCTTAGAATGAGGGCACGCATTAGCTGTGGAAGGTGATTTCGTGGTTCTACAAGCAAGGCGGTTCATCAAGACAAAAGAAGGACCAGGAGTAGAGCCAGTTCTAACGCCGCGTTTCGGCAGCTACAGTGATTATTCCCATCCAGAAACTGCTCCGAACTCACCCGCGGTCTGCAAGTAGAGAAAGTATTGTCTATCATTCCCAAGTGCCACTACACAGCTGACATCCACTTGGTGTCAAAAGTTGGACACAAGTTCGGGGCCGTTTTCCATTGCTCTTCGCCTCTTCCGGCGGGAAAGCTCCCTTATTCTCCATGCACGTCGTGAGCCGATTTCATCAGCTTTCATTAACAGCCACGTCGAAGTTTAGGCCCTCTTCTACTCCCGCGCACTGTCTTTCTCTGTAGGTGTAGTAGCACTGACCCGGGCATATTTTGAGCAGCGTCGACTATTACACCGTGCTACGAGTGCGGATTCGTATACCGTCCCCCGCTGTCCCTGGGTTTCCTTCCGCAGCGTTCGGGCCTGACACGCAGGACACGCCAGAAGTCCTGCGTCCGTAGTCGAGCAGGGTTCGAGCGAACAGAATTAAGTCAATCAAGAGCTGTTTACACCGCATACTCGACTGTACTAGGGGTCCTTTTGCAAACTGTACTAGAAATCCTGCGCGTGCTTGTAACTCTGCATTCCTTATCACATCTGCGGAATGGCGAGCTCGTTTCTTGTGGCCGGGGCAAAAATAGTGATCACAGTACAGGACAGGTGGATCCACTGTCAGAAGGCTGCTAGTTGCCATGTAATATGTACAGCAGTCTCATCAACAAGTTCGGCGGGTGTGCCCTAGCGAATGGGTGTGCACAATAAGCATACAGTAAAGAGCGGTAATGGAATACCAGCTTGGGCACACTACTTTGAATGTTGATAAAGGTAATGTAACGCTCCCGTTTAAGGACATTTCCAATCATAACGGGTGCTTTTAAATACCAAAAGCTTGTCGCTTTTATTTAGCCAGAATTAAAAAGAATGCCGGAATTAATGCGCTGATAGTTATATGTATGTATTTATATCCTATTCTATGCTCCTCGTATTTGTGCCAGTTCGCCGCTTTTGCAGATTACAAATGCCGCATTTGGGTCTGCCAGAGTTCTCAGCACACGCGGAAGCTCTCGATCTTCAACTGCTCCTGTTTTGTCCCTGCAGCTTGGAAATTGGCCATAAGAATAAAAATAGGCGGAAAGCGATGATGCGGCCCCGTTTTCAATGCATACCGTTTTGCACTGATCTGATTGGAGTTTTGTTTCCCGTTTGTAACTGCCGGTTTAAACGTTGACTCTACCCTGTAGTTGGAACCATGTGCAAACAGTGCGAAATTTTGTTTTGTTTTTCCATTACACGCTTGCGCTATAACATGGTACAAATTCGGCTTTTATTGCCAACTGTAAGTTCGGGATTCGATCGACCGATCTATTGATTGATTGATTGATTGATCGATCGATTGATTGATTGATTGAGTTATTGACTGATTAATTGATATCACTTCATATGGAGGTGGTGGCATGTGCCATTTCGCCAAAACTTCACGTGCGTCTGCATTAAATACAACCCATATAATCTTACAACTGCTATTCGCGGCAGGCTAAATAAAATTAAGTTTTGTTCGTAACAAGTGGTGGCTGCTCTACGTTACATCCTTGTCCATACTTTTCCACCTTTCCAGTCTCCTTTCGATCACCTCCACGTCTTTGATGTTTGCTTTCTGCACAATACCTTTAAACCAGGGCTTCACGAATGACGACGTTTTTGTCGCATAGACTTCTGTGAATACTATCCCATTCCAACAAGATCTGTCGGATCAGTTCTGCTTGTTTTCTACGGACCCTGCGTGTAATTATTTTGGGCGTACTTAAAATACTGTTTGAATATTCAGCAAAGCATGCCACTAAAGTATATCGTAGAGATTTGCCTTACTCATATCGCTTTTCTCTGTCAGGAGAATCTTCAATGATGTTTCAGATTCCATTTTTCACTGCATTTACTCGTTTCTACCTTCTTTGTCCTTTTTCTCGTCATCTTTGATCCTTCACAATTCACATATTTTATGGTCACCACAGTGCTTTTTTTCACCACTGTATGTCCATGTTTTTCACTTAGAGGCACCTGAACTCTTTAGCTGTCCGTTACGGGGATTCATAGTTTGAGAACTATGAATCCCCGTAACGGACACTCAAGGCGTAATTTACTTTGTGTTTCTCCTACTTGGTGCTACACTGCAGGCCATATCGTATCTGCTTGTGCTGCGACGTTAGTTATTTTGTCATTAGGCCTAAATACGAACAGGCTACCGTTATCGGATTTACTTCTAGGCCTGACTCGTACCACATTCTCAGCTGTGAGTCCGAGTAGCATTGCACCTTTCCAAGTTCCTCGCACTACAACGTACATGATGTACCTCCACACAGCTGCTTTATTGCAGCAGTGTTTTGTTCCAACATAATTTTTAGTTGTTCTTCGGGAAATTTTAAGTAGTGTTTTCCTTCGTTTAACCACACTTAGAGTATTCGCCATGCTGAATCGGCGCTGCTCCAGAACTGCTGTAATTAAAAACCATTATTTCTGGCTTTCTTCAGTGCTAAAATTTACCCAGAGGTCCGTTTATGAAACACAGTTCTACCACTTACTCTTGCCGACCACGCGTTAAGTTGAACTCCAACTAACTTTCTTCAAGCCATGTCATGTAAGCTTTAACAGTATAATTATCTCAAAGGGAATACTTGCTTAAACTTTTTATGGGTGGTGACCTGCTGCGCGCATTTCTGTCTTTCCTACATCAAGCACACCCAATTGCCTTTATTGTCTTTATATATTTCCTAGTGTAGCTGTACTACCTTCTCATCTAAGCCCTGAAGTTTGACAATGCTCTCGGCGATTCTCTATTCACATTGTCATATCGAAGTTCCGCCGCTCCTTTCTATATGGCCAACATATTATTCTCCGCATTGTGCAAAATAACTCGCATGAGGTGCAGCTTTCCTCATATTTCTACATATACAAAGCTATAGGCAGCTCTAGCAGATTAAATACACAGAAAAGGAACTCCACTACCGCTAAGTGCCGTTTTGTACAGCCGCTGATACTTTCCGGCGGAGTTGTAATTTTTATCCACTATAGGCGTCTAGACTGTGCTAAAAGGTTTGCCAATCAGCGTCCTTGGTGGTAGACTGATAGGTTCCATCCAGATGACGAAATAATCTGCATCGTACACAAACAAAAAAATCGACTTAGCAGAACATATTCACTGCGCCACTTTTGGAGGAAAAATTCTAGGATTTCTATAGCTTTCAATGGTACTGTCGCCAAAAGTGCCGGTTTGAGGGAAAAGCTGTGCAAGTGCTCAGCACCGACCAGTTGGACACCCAGTCTTGCCGACGCCCACAACAGCTGGCAACGAACAGACCGGAAAGAACATCTCTGCAAACCGTCTGTCGCTATGGAGCTGCATAAATTAACATTTCGGTGCCCAATAAGCATCTGTATTTTCAACTTCCCGTCACGGCACTCTCTGCACACAACCATGCATATGTGAACTCAAACTGTGATGTTTGACGCGAGAGTGTCTAATTTTTTTCCTGTGACAAGCCAATCGCTTCGCAGGCTTCGCTTACTCCATATCGCCTGTCTTTCCAGTCCTGCGATACGTTTTCATTGAAGACTTTGAGGACGCTGAGGAAAACTAGGAGACGCCACTGTCGTTTATCGCTGGGGAATGAGAACCTAACTTTGGTTCTGTAACTTTTCATAAGCGTGATAAGGTTTGTACATAGCATTTTACTCGCGCTATCTTTTTGTACTATCCATCCCTAATAAATCCAGTCGTGGCCCTCTATGGTCTGTTGTAGCTGAAACCAGCAGAAGTGTCCTGCTTACCTTTATCATTAACCGTAGTTTTACACATCATGTAATCGGCTTACGTTAAATGTGTAATTAAACGCGACTTTGCAGATTGTGAGTGCATTTTTATAGTGCCCCCTTGTAAAGCAAACTTCTTGTGCCTGCACTGGTGTAAGCGCGCTGCAGTATGGCGTTAAAGGTTTGCCAGCCTAATCGCAGCGATGCCGTATATACAGCGAGCACACGCAGTTTAATTCCACGTCCGCTGCAGCAAGGCTGTACATGAGCTGTACATTTTTTATAATACTCTTGGAATTTTATGCCACGTGCTACACGATTTGTAAGGAGAACGCGAAACGCAAAAGCTTTGTCTGACAAAAAAGTAGACGTAGATGTGTGAGAAATGAGCCACTGGCGGATATCAGAAAGGACATTAAAGGGACCCTGCAACACTTTCTATAAACGCTTTCACTCTTTCCTTCGCGTCTGGAACCACTGCGAAAGCTGTAGTTATCGCCAGCACGGAGCGACACTGCGTGAGTTGCTCGTCGCACCAGATACCCCTTCCGTTTCTGCTTTGTTTTTGTGGATTTATTTTTAAAGTTGCTATCGAAAAGCGTTCGTTGCTGCAACTGAAAGAAAACCGGCCAGCAGCCGCTACATGGCCTCAGTGACGTCATTCGGGCCGTCGAAGAACGTCAACACCAGGAAAGAGAGAAGCATCTTTTGAACGAGTTCCCAAGCTATTTGATGGGCATAGAACAGTAATTTTTGGCTGAGGTGCTTTGTGACCCCTTTATCGAAGTACTGGGTTTGTTGGATGACTTCGTTCTGCAAGCATTTAAGATTTCAAAAAAAAAAGTGTTGCAGGGTCCCTTTGAGGCTATGTCACTTACCGCTCGCTTTCAGGAAGACACAGGAGCATTTAACCTCAGTCCGCTTCAACTTTTCTGCGTCGTGGTGTCCGTAAGGAATGGGAAAGGAAAAAAAAAGAGTGGAAGGACACGCTTGGTCACTGACATTTCAATCTATTTCATTTTCCTCCCTTTCGCTCTAAGAGAAAAGTGACCATGAACTCGTGTTAATACTTGCACTTGTGTTGGTTTACAGTCCAGTAGGTGTCTCTCCGCTTGTACAATGTAATCGTTGACTTTGAGTCGCGGAGCCTTCACGCGAAAACCCGCCTCAATGCTTCAACTAGGAGTGCCAACCGTAGGGTTAGATCCCACTTCTGCAAACGAGAGGATCCCGGCGTGCTCAACCTCTGTAAACTCTCGCAATTTCTACGTGGAAGTTTCCGTAGCATGCAGATAAGACACGACACTTAATTTTATAACGTTATGCGCTTATCGGTACTATAGTTACTTCAACCATAATAGGCGTCAGTTTCTGTTTTCGTTTTCCCGGAAAGCGGATTGTGCACCATATTTAAAACATCTATTTTGGGCATGTGTACCTTCTGTTCGCAACCACAACCATGTTTTCTCTGATCTCGGAGCTTCATTACGCACTAAACTTGCAATTAATAAAGCGAAACAATCACGATTACATTTTCGGTCACAGTGCTATAAGGATGCAAAACTGCGTTAGGAAGTCGCACAAAAACGTGCGTGGGCAGCACTGAGGAAAAGAAAAACACGGGGACATCGCTGCAAGTAATTTCGTAAGAAGTAGTCAGATGGAGGGCTTTCCGAACCCACTGCTTGGCCAGCCATGTAAGGCCACACCAGCTCGTAGCGCTTCAAAGCTAACTTGGTGTCGTTTGCCGTAGGAGGAACATCACTGATGCATCTTCCGCTCAAACCTGGCAAGCTGTAGTCAGCAGCTTGCCGCCAATTCGTGCAGCGAGTAAGTTTAAGCAAGTTAAGCAAATTAAGCAAGTTATTGAACACTATTCTTGGGTTGAGGAACAAAAAACATTGCAACAACTGACCACAAAATGGACAGTTGTCGAATTCATGAACACAAAATGAAATCACCTGGCGTAAACAGCAGATAGCTTTTTTATTTGATCTACGTTCTCCTGCTTCTTGTTGTGGCATCAGCTTGCATTAAAAGGCTGAAGTACCTTATACGTAAACCGAACGAACCATTCAGTCGTGATATAGAAAAAAAATAACACAATAATATTTCTCCCTCCCATTTGCGAGACCCCATTTTTTTGTTTTTCATACATAACGTAGCCTTTTGCGGACACTTTTTCCGCCGAATTTCCTTTTTAGCCTATACTTTTGCGCATATTAAGGTAATGGTTGCAGTTTTTTCATTACGGCTTATGCCTGCCCATAATATCAGCGTACACACATCGCGCCTACGTTTGCGTATGCAAGTCTTTGATTGCGTGATATAATTTGTTGTGTTATACTGACCCATGTCCGTGTGCGAACCATTGAGTTCCTTGTAAATGGGAGGGGGGGGGGGGACTTTCTCTAAATATGAGACGATTCCGAGTGATATTTGTGCATTAGGATTGCACTGCTGAGACAACAGTTATCGGATTGCAGAGAAAACTGGGCGCGACAATTATTTGCAAGCCTCTGTCATATAATTGTGTAATAACGAACGTTCACGCAACGTTTCTGCATTAAAAGCGCGCCTGTTTTACAGCAAAGTTGTTAGTGATGCCTCTACCGCCATGTTTCGTAACCATTGGCGTCAAAGAATACTTTAAAAATTAGTTTATCGCTATGGAACCCGATGTCACCCGCCGCTGTGGCTCAATGGCTAAGGCGCTGTGCTGCTGAGTCCAAGGAGGCGAGTTCGATCTCGGATCCCAGACGCGGTGGCTGCTATTCAGATGGAGGCGAAGACGCTTATGTGCCGGGATTTCCGCGCACGTTAAAGATCCACAGGTGGTGAACCTGTGGATCTTTAACCTGTGGATCGACGCCAGGCAGGTGCAGCCACGGAGCGTCACATCGCATAATCTGACATCCGAATGCCAATGTCTACCAATTCGTGCTATCATCAAAGGGAGTGTCATATCCTGATGTGTTGAGCCAAGTGAGTGCGGGAGTTAATGCGTACGCATGAGAGATGTCTTTGGCAGCTAGCAAAAAACTGCTGGACCCGTCTTCAGGAATTCGAATGGGTCTTGCACAGTGATGAATGATGGTTTTGTGCCCTGGATACACGCCATCTATACGCATGAACATCTGCTTATATGGTGCCATGTTTTATTGTGGGCTTGTGATAATAGAGAAACGCACTCACACAAAAAGCAGAAGACGACGCCGTGGGTGGATGTCGTGCAACAGCTGTACACGCCCACCTCCAGGAATCGAGGTGCGCGTATTAATTGTAAGAAAATGTGGGATTAATAAAGATTCTTTACGCGGTTTGTTACGCTTCCTTCCGCTATTCACAACCGGCTCCCGTGTCCTTCTGTCTGAGCTGGGAATCGCAGTAATACTTGATAAATTAGATGCTCTTCCGTCAGAGCGTTAGACAAACTACCATATTTACGTGGCAATTACACAAACAAACATTTCATGGTGAATCATTAATTTACACTTTGTTTATTTTCATCATGTTACAATTTGGAGGACATTTGAAATGCTCAAAAATTCTCAGTGGACTTAACAAGGAGACCCGTTTGATAGAGAAGTGAAGCTTATTTACCGTTGAAGAGAAGTACAATTCTTAAAATATACATACAAGGGTCTCAAAGCCCCATGACTGTCACGGGACCCTCGATGAGCAATTACAAATCATGGACACCTAAAGAAACAGCAATGAAAAATTTATGCAATATTAAAGGTAAAATAATTATCACATCATCATTATACAGTAGGTACAAACCTTGTACAAAGATACAATAGCTATACACACACAAACACATACATGCTAAACACTAAGAAGATCACAATACATAATAGTTCGCGCAACAGTGGCAGCACTTGTTCGAAAAAAATAATAAAAGTAATCTTAATGAAGTGATATGTTTAAAAGACAGTGTGATGAGACATTGAAAATTCACTTTTAGACAGGAGCAAATGAACTGCAAAGAAAGGTACTAGTTCTGCAAAAGAAGATTTTTTAGCGCTTTTTTAAATGCCGATAAGGACAAGCCGGATTTTTGGTGCAGAGGCACAGTGTTCCACGAAGAACTCGAACGAATTGAGCACTCCTTTTTCCGTAGTGAGTGTAAACTGTTGGCAGTAAAAAAATTCGTTGAAAGGCAAATCTAGGGGGGTTTGTATTATGCAAATACTGATTATCGATAAATTCAAAAGAGAGTTGGTGGTTAATTAGTTTAAACAACATCACAGCAATTTTGTAATGAAACAGGCAGTTGATTGACAGTATATTAAACTTCCGTTGCAGTAATGTCGTACTATAGTAAACAGTACTATTTGAAATGATGCCTAATGCTTGGTTTTGAATGTGTTGAACAGAGTGCGAAATGTATTTATAAGTGTTGCCCCATGCAATGATACCATAATTAAAGTGTCTGTGAATATATGAAAAATAGAGTGACAGCAAGGTACCAGTAGGAAAGTAATTCCTAGTCTTGAATAGTGCTCGAATGCCGTACGCAGTCGCTGTTTTTAGGTAGCAATGTAGTACAGTCACAAGGGGGAATTGAAGTATTACCTAGCGCCAAAAAAGGGACCAGTGGCAACTGTCTGTGGCTTGACCTAAAAATCATGAATCTAGTATTACTAGGATTAATAATTAAACCGTTCTTTCCGCACCAATCCAAAATATTAATAAGAACAGAATTTAATTTATTTGTTAAGGAATGGAAGCATTTGTCAGACAACGAAACGGTTGTGTCGTATGCGTATAAGATGCAATGAGATGAACCAACAATATCAGGCAGATCATTGATATAAATTAAGAAAAGCAAAGGATCTAGAATGGACCCCTGCGGGACTCCTTGGTTAGATATTTTGGTCTCAGAGAACGCATCCGCTGCATATACCACATATTGTCTGTCAAGTAAATAGTTTTTTAGGAAGGTTAACGAGGAGGGGGGGGGGGGGGGCGGATACACCATAGGACTGTAGCTTACTGAATAGAATATCATGACTAATTGTATCGAACGCTTTTGTAAAATCTAAAAACCCTGAGCCAACGAATAGTGATTTATCTAACGAACGTTGGACAAAGTCGAGTAAAGAGTATTGGTTTTATGAAATAAACTTTCACTTAAAAAATAGATTAAGACGAGACTGGTAGAGCTGTCCGAGCGAAAACCGAATTGGCAAGAATTTATTAAATTAAACTTTGTTAAATAGTTAGTTAGCCTTTTACAGAATACTTTCTCTGTTAACTTGCTGAAAGAGGACAGAATCTAAAAAGGTCGGTAATTAGAAACTTGGTCTTTGTTACCTTTTTTGGACACAGGGGTTATCTTGTACCGTTTTAAGATTTCAGGGAACACGTCTGACTGGAATATCAAATTAATTATGTGGCCGACAGGGTCGGAAACGAAATGGACAACTAATTTTTAATGACGCATAGAAATATTGTCTAGGCCGGCTCTTGTAATTTTTAGCTGAGTGATAGTAACGTATACTTCCTCAGAAGAAACGGGGCGAAGAAAGAATGAGTGAGGTGCATGACGTGGGTTCGAAAGTGCCGCAAAGGGTAGATGCGTTTGGGGCAAGGAAAAGTAATCGCAAAAAGCGTTGGCAATGTCGGAGGGCTTGTGATAGACAGTGTCGTTGTAGCTCACGCTAGATATCGGAGATCTTGGTGTGCGTCGGTTTAAAAAGTAATTTACCAGTTCCCAATTCTTCTTACCATCGTACTTACTTTGGGAAAGCACTTTTTCGTAGTAGCGCTTTTTTACTTGCTTAAGTAAGCTGCTAAGAATATTGCGATATTTTTTATAACGCAGTTCAAGTGAAAGGTTAAATAGTTGTTTTTCAGTTTTTTTATATAGTTTATCTTTTTTCCTCATTCACATCAATAAGCTTTCGGTTACCCAAGGGTTGCAGGATTGTTTATATTTTATTTTACATTTCCCTGTCGTGGTGCTCATAGTTACTGCTTGCAAAAATGTCGAGTTGAAGGAAGTAACGGCCTCCACAGCATCGAGCATTGCTTTGATAAAGGGCCAACCGACATCGCCAATTATTTCGACAAATTTTGCTTCATTGAAAACTGACGCGAAATAAGAAACATCGCAACGAGGGGCGTCGGATTTGAGGGCTATAAAAATGGGGTCATGATCAGTTATGTCGGTTTCAACGACACCAGATATTGGCCGTGTTGGTAGGTTGCATAGAGCATGATCAATTAGCGAGTGAAATCTCCGGGTGGGGCGTCTTGTCGCACAGTTAAATAAATATATAAAGCCGTAGCCTGTAAAACAGTCGGTATAGTCTTTGTAAACGGTAGAATGAATATCAAGTAAATTGATGTTCATATCCCCCATAATGATCACGTATTTATTTTCGGACGGTAGTTTTTTGAAGAATAATATCAAGACACCGAAGAAAGTCTTGAGTTGGTGATGATAGAGACCGGTAAATGCTGCCTAAAACAAAATTTGACTTGTCGATAGCTAAAAATGATGAGTTCGCTTCAACCCAAACCGACTCGCAAATTGCTACGTGGAGTGATAAATCATACCTTCGAGTGTGAGCGATCTCAGCAGATATAAAAATTGCTGAACCACCATGATTGTTATTAGGGCGATGGCATAATTCTGCATTGTACGAATTTACGTTACGTAAATTGCCGTCACCGAGAGTGAGCCAAGTCTCAGACAAACAAAAAATGAAAAAGAATTATCTAGAAAGATAAGAAAATTTGTGATGCCGTCATGGTTTTTGCGAAAACTTCGATAGTTCAAATGAATAAATGTGCGATTGTTCTCGGAAAGAATATGTTTGAATTCGTCTGAATAAATCAGAGACATCGGCGCTAATGATTTTTCGGTCGAACCAAAGATGCGCAGATCCTATTCCGAGGATGTACGGAACTGGCGGCTGTCGTTAGTCTGCCGGGCTTTTATCAGCAAATTTTGCGTCCAAATATGCTGCCACCGGTGTTCCTTTTTGAGTGCGAGAGCTTTCGAGAACTTTTTTTTTTTAATAGGTAAATGGTCATTCACGTATAGATAGCGGAATCGGAGCTTCCAGAAAAGCCAATCTGGTTGGTCCGCAATCGTGCTTTGCGTGCTTTCTTCCCAAAATCGTCTCGCTTGTTCCTGCAGACAAAACGCGCTATAACAGCCTTATCGCCAGACTTTGAGGGAACGCGATGAATGGTGTCAACGTCAGCCGTGGACACCGGACAGCCCACGACTTCGCCCATACGTTTCAAGATCGCAGGACAGTATTCATTCAGAGTTGAAGGCACTCCATTTATTTCAACGTTGTTATTTCTGGAATGTTGTTCCAAATCACTCACTTTTTTACTCGGCGTTTTGTTTTGCGCCATCAAGGCCTTTTTAGCAGCGACGAGGTAATTCTGCTTTGCACTCAATTCATCAAATTTCTTGCGCATGAAGTCAATACTTTCAAGGACGTTTGCGCTCTCATCTATAGACCGAGTTCACAGCACTTCAGATTAATTTGCGCTTCTATTTCCTTAATTACCCCTGACAGATTATCGTTAAAGGCTGATTCGAGTTCATCTATCCTCCTCGTTAGCTCTGCGCAGGTCGGCATAGCAAATGCAAATTTGCTTCAGTGGCAGGGATAGTGCAAACAAGACCGATACAACGAAATCAGCAAACGGCAGCAGTTGCGGCAAGGCATGTCAGAAAAAGAAAAAGTTAAAAATATGTGGACAAACCTGCAGGGAAGCAGTCCGCCAATTACAAGGTCCAGCCGTCGCAACTACTGCTGTTGCTGTTATGGGATGGCTGGTGATGGTGGACCCTCCTTTTATGCTTGGCCCCTGGCGGCGAAGGTCAGGCTCCTGGTGATGTTCACGCAGTCGCAGGATGGTTCCGGGGTGTCGAACGCTCACACGTGAGTGACCAGTGATCGGTGAGTTGATGTGATCAGTGATCGGTGAGTTTTTTCGTATCTAACGCTTTATGCATTACATCTTCGCTGCGTAAGAAGATGCTAGTAGTAGAAGGCCGTAGGGCTTTCATACTTTGATATCAGACTCCTAATATTGCCTCCCAAAAAAGTGTCTTCCCGCCAAGAAATTTTCGTATAGTTTTAAGCTGGCTTTATGGGGGTTCGGTTTATAACGCTCATAAGGAAGCATGTGGTCTTACAAAAATATCAAATAGAAAAACTCCCGGGCCATCTCCACTAATGTAAAACCGAAGCATGCAGTGTGTAAGTGTATTCTTGGTGCCTTGGCGTTCTTGCCAACGGAGGTGAAACTGTCCTGGGGTGGAGGTATACAGCTTTGCTGTAAAAGTCTCGTGTCTCTGAAACACGAAGCGTTCTAGCGTTAGGCATAAATCATGTCCCGGTGTTTTTTAAGTGCGAATGCACTTCTTAAGCGAGCCTGAATCGTCCGCCGCCGTAGTCCGCATAGCAACAGCTGCGGGTGCGCGCGCTCCTCGTCTTCCTCCTCGTCTTCCCTAGCAACGGGGGGAGATGGGCGCGCGCTACTCTCCTCCTCCTCTCTCCGCTCAGTGACTGCGGGTGATGGGCGCCTCCTCATGGCACATACCCACGTGAGGGATTGACCAGGAATCGGGCGTGAGAAGGGCTAATGCACCCGCTTAAAGGAGTACTGACACGAAATTTCAAAGCTGAGATAACTCGTCTTGGTCGGCGACTTCAACGTCGACGTCCGCAAGGACGGAGAGTGGTTGGTCGACTACATGCACGCCACGCACTCCATGTCGTGCGTACCCCTCGACTCACCCACCACCATCAACGGCGGTTTCATCGACCTGGCCTTTGCGAGAAACTGCCAAGTCCGCACCGTCCTCCAGGACCCTTTGACGGTCCATTTCACGGACCACAAAGCGATCCTTCTAGCAATCAAGTACAACGACAACACAAATAGGTGTCTGTGAATAAATGCATCTTTCTTTTAAGTGCGAATGCAACCGTGCATTCGCACTTACACACTCTCCCCCTCGGGGAAGTGCGAGGGAATTTTTTTTAGTACGGGTTACGAAGCGTTTCAGCGCGTAACGTAAACGAGTGTCCCGGTGTTTCAGCACCGTGACCACATGAGACGACGATTACGACGACGACGACGACAGGAGACGCCAAAAGCCCCAGCCCCTAAGGAGCTTTTCTCTTAAAGAACTAGGGCATTATACTTCGATGTCAGACTGTCTATAATGCCCCTAAAACGATTCTCAGCAATGCAGACGTGTATATCAGCGAAGCCATTTTAGATGCGAAGCAGCTTATGGTCGAGTCTGTTCCCTCCGCCGTTGTGTGGGCGCCGTTGTGCGGTGCCCTTGCGCACTGCGCATGCCTGGGCAGGCACCGCTGGTGATGATTGTGGCAGGATGCCCCTAGGGATTGGCCAACCAAAGAATCCATCACAAGATAGCTTCGCGTTCAACCACCGTCGTCATCTTCCCGTAGGGGAACCCTGAGTAGTATGCGAGGCATTCCTCCTCTCCTCTCCTCTTCTCTCCGGCATTCCTCCTCTCCTCTCCGAAGCTCCTCTCCTCGCCAGGATTGCGCAACGAATGGCAACACCTGCGGCTCCGCGCGCGATAATGCGAAGCAGCTTAGGGTTAGAGACGTGACGGTAGCCGCTGCATACTCCGCTGGGGGCGCCACTGTAGCTCCGCGGTATAAATGACGCGCGCGCGCACTCCCCTCCCCTCATTTTCCTCCTGCAACGCCGCGATCGAACTGAAAACTGATGGGAACTTGAGTCGACCCCATAGCTGCTTCGCATACTACTCAGGGTTCCCCTACGGGAAGATGGTGAAAGTTTTTTTTTCTTTTTGCTGGTTTCGCCCTTTCTGTTTTCAAATCTAGCCTTATCTTCACCAACCTGTGCTAGCCGTTTTTGACGTTGCCTAGCACGTCAACTTCCCGCACAATACCTGGACTGGCGCTCTGAATGAAATCGGCTTCATTTTTCGTTTTATCATTGAAGGTTTTACATCCATCTACTTCTTTTTTCGTTGGCAGCAGAATTGATATTCTCGGTTATTTCAGTCCACAAACCCAGCCAGTGTTTCGCCTTGGCGTATTCCAACTAAGCATTCCAAACGTTTCCCATTGCGCGCTCGCCTACCTGCTCCCCTCCTATATGTTTATTGAAGTTTCCAGCCTCTATCGT
Organism: Haemaphysalis longicornis; assembly: GCF_048455015.1. Classification (NCBI taxonomy): domain Eukaryota; kingdom Metazoa; phylum Arthropoda; class Arachnida; order Ixodida; family Ixodidae; genus Haemaphysalis; species Haemaphysalis longicornis. The sequence goes on along the minus strand of NW_027526335.1, from coordinate 18,708,694 downwards.
CTTCGGGGCATTTACCTTATCACCGTCAATTCTACATCCCAAAAGGAACTGTCAACGTTCTCACTTTCGTAGGTAGATCTTGACACATCGGCTAGTACTACCTTTGACTTGTAATTGCCGTTTAGCTCTTTCGTTACTACGCCTATTCAAATCGATCACTGGTGATCGATGATTTATATTTGCTATTTCAACATGTTGTAGTCGTTTCTCGTACACCTAATGCGGTCAGTGGTTAGTCTAGGCACTGCCCTTTTAGAATCAGTTTAAATTTTCCCGTTCCGGTGACATTGAGATTATTGACGGCGTTTTTTGCGAGCTGAGGTGCATGTGTTTTTGAGGAAGGGGGCGTGGCTGCTGGACTTGAGAAAAAAGAATGCAGATCGTGGTTAGGCTGCATTACCATAATATTTTTTTATCAAAAGACTCCTGGCAAGTCAAATACCAAATAATGCGGTCAGCTTTGTAATCCGACAGCGTTAAGGGGTGATAATTACTTGAAAATGGCCCCAGCTATTCACTAATGACCTTTGGTTTGGACAAAGGGAAGCTTTATTCTCCCAACGCTTATTTCTGATGGTCCCCCGCATGTCTAGCAAGTGTGCCTGCCATTTTCAACCAGTTTCCAGCAGTTTCGGTTTCGTTTTTGCATTGTGAAGTTCATATTTGGCGCTACTACGCAGTTACCCAACTACAAGCTCATTTGCCATGGCGCCTCCATTGCCCGCTACTGCTCCTCAAAACAAGCATGCCGCTCGCGCTTCCACTTTATCTAAGCCTTGCTTCTCTGATAAGAGCTTCCGCTGAAAGTTAAACGATAACACCAAGTCGTCGGGTGTCAGTTCAGACAAGGAGAACGCTTCCAATTGGCCTTGAACACCACCAGCTGTTCACCGGTCAGTTTCGGTTTCATACGGGGGTATTTCCGGAGGTCTAGTATCGCTTCTTAGTAGTACTGTCTATTCTGACGAAGTCTCCAACAGCTTTGTATTTGTTCCTTTTCAAAACTGTTAGGTGGCGCTGCAATGTAGTAGGCTCGTAGTGCTGAACTCGCTTCACAGCCCGACGGCGGCTTGGTGAAAGCTTGCTGGGCATGATTCTAGCGCATCGTACCTTATTCCTGCAAGCAGGGCTACCATAGTGAGTCGGAACATGATAATAAACCTCCAATGAAAGTTCTGACTGATACGTGATCATCAGAACGTCAACAAGCATCCACCAAAGAGTTTGGTTCTCAACTCCAATCGGATTTTTTCACATTGCTTGCATACCTTCAATATTGTGCCAGTCATAATCATTGACAAGGTGTTTTTACATTTGTGGAGGCTAATTTGGGCCTTTAATAATGTCGAACCACCAGATTTCTTCTAGAGAACCATCCAAAATAGCAAACTTTGAAATAGTGGTTGGGCTTCACCACATGGCCCGGGCACCACGCGGGCTAACATTTTCTTTTATATCATACAAATTGTACTGCGCAACTCAATTTTTTTTCTACGACGGCTTTTTGAGATGTCTACCTACAAAATGTATATTCTAAATTTTTTCTACTACTGCTACTTTATTATACACAACTTACTTTTTTCTTATTTTCTTCGACGCGTGGACAAAAATTTCGAATTCGATAATTTTTTTCGCAATCATTATTTAAAAACACATTATTAAAACTGGTGTCATTAGAAAGCGCGTGGAATAATCTGCATTTTATGTCACTACAATGTGTGCCTAACCAATATGTATAGCACAAAAAAAATGTTTTGTTAGACCCCTCAAAATTGGTCAATTTCCCGCGGTAACGAAAGAGTTAGCCTGATTGTGACGACCGCAAGCCTGACTCCAATTTCTGGGATTCCTTCACAGCCATGCAGCATCTTTGGGGATCAAGAATCCTAGCCCGAGCTCCTTGCTTTCTTTTCGCCCTCGGTGCCAGAGCATACGCCCGCTTTTGAATACTTTCAAGCGGGCGTACCTCCAAGAACTGGCCCAGTTATTGACTCTACTGAGAACGACCAGCATTAATTTGTTTATTTTCTCTTGCCCTCCCTCCCCATTCCTTTCCCACATCGTGACCAGTGGTCATCCTTTTCTATTAAAGGTTCTCTCTCTCTCTCTCTCTCTCTCTCTCTCTCTCTCTCTCTCTCTCTCTCTCTCTCTCTCTCTCTCTCTCACACGTTTTCTTCGAACTTTTTTTCAATCCTATAACATCCCCTTTAATGCCTCACAAGTCATAAAATTTTTAAAGAAGAATTACTAACCAGTTGTTCGGAAAGGACAGAAGTCTTGGTTGCTCGGCCGTGCCACTACTGACAAAAAATAATTGTTTTGAGTTCTTAAATTTCACGCCCAAGTAGCGTTCTACCTCAGAGGACTTACGCCGCGGTTTGGCGCAAGGTTTACACGTTCTGGGCTTCAGCGCAGAACTTCGGCATCTTGCAAACAAGCGAACCAAAAAACACACGTGTCTTGCTGCAAAGCCAACTTTATCGTTACATTTTGTTCACGCTGAATCCGAATATAACTAATTTCTTGAGATTTCTCTGTGTCATGGTTCATCAACAAAATACGCTTTGCGGCAAAGCCATCTTTCTCACGAACACTCTGGAGCTCTCAATTTAGCCGAGATACCTTTAAAAATAACACTGAGATTGGGCACTAAAACGGTTCTCATATCACGCCGAGTTTTATGCACCAGTCATAATTTGTTAGTTCGCAGTGAAGTTCTAAAGCATTTGGAATTGCTGTCTGCTATCAATACATGGGCTTTTTACGGGAGGAGTACGGCTGCAGAAAAAGAGCTGTAACTCGTGTTTCATTAAAGCTATCCCGAAACAAACTATACGATGCTAGACTGCTCAAATGACTACGTAACCGCGAAAAGATTTGTCCTAGCAGGTATCAGGAATAACTATCAGTCGCAGTTTTAGTGTACACGAAGCCGCCACTCCTAAGTAATTCGACCGCATCACATAGCTACCGTGGAACGTACAGCCCTTGTTTGTCTGCTAGAATAGAACTGTACACCTTCGAAGCCCATTCGGATAAAGCATTTTGAAGAAAGCTAGTAAAAATTAGAAACAAGCTAGTTTTGTTTCTTGCACACCTCGGTATTGCACGCTGTTCGGTATACGCATGCAAATGAAACATCCTCAATTTGCACATTTTATGAGTTTAGAATATTTGAAAGAAATCGACTTCTTCGAACGCGAAGACTGCGTTGCGAATAGCAAAACATTTGAAGTTTAAAATATTCACACACCTCTTGTTAACAGTCAAGAAATGTAAGAAAAGCTTAAGTGAGGTGGTTCGTCATTAATTTTTGTGAGATAAAAATGATAAGTTGTAGATAAGAAAAAACGCAGAAAAATTTGCGCGCACACCTCAACTCCGATGGATGCTTTTAAATGGGAAGATTTTTTTTTTTGCTTTGAAGAATTACTATCAGGATTACTTGATATTCCTTAAATTTCTTAGCATTATACTTAGAATTACTTGGAATTGTTATACATCTTAGAGGAAGAACATAATTGTACCGTTTGTGGCGTATTAGAGCGCATTTGTGGCAGGGGGCCAGCCAGCCAGCCCCACCTTTAAAAGCGAGATGAGTACGCAAACGATTGATCTCATTAAAAGTTGAACGGGGAATTACAACTGAAATAATTGGCGCAGCTTGCGCTAGTGGTGCGAGGGAGGAGAAACAGCAGATGTGGCTGTTGCACCTCTTCCCTTCGTCGGAGACCCGGCTGTTGCACCTCGAATGGATTTCCGGACTTGCCTCTGAAAGTTCTCCCTGACTGGCAGACCCGGATCACTCTGTCCGCAGCCTTTCACGTCTCCCCCAAAGTGGACCGCGTTTGCACGCGCTAGAACTCACGACAACCGGCTTCGCGAACTCAGAGTCTCAGCGCGAACTCGGCATCTGCGCTCCCGCCTTCAAGCGCGAAGGCACGTGAACTGGTGAGAAGAACAGCACTCGAGAGATCCCACCACGAACACTGGGCAGAGTGCTCTCGAAGGTAGAACTGGCCGACGCCGGGCGCTCCTCACGAGGCACTTGGTCGCGTGCGCTCAGTATTCTTCTTGTGGGCTTTTTTTTCTGATAACGCTGGACGGCGGAACGAAAATTTTATTTATTTATTTATTTATTTATTTATTATACCTTACAGGCCCATTGAAGAGCATTGAGTAAGGAGGGTTACATTTTTGAAAGAACATAAAAAAATAGTGGAGAAAAAGAAGAAAAGACAAGTACACAATATAGAGTTTGGGTAATCGGCTTACAGACGTAAATGAAACACGTCATACACGTTTCTAACAGACAATGATCACAAACGCACAGGGTTTTTGTGGAATAAAAAACATCACAAAGACACAAATACAAGGGGGAAACACCCATAAACAGTAACAATATTATTCTAGCAATTCATCATTACACAATTGCTAAGAAAAATGTCGGTGCAGATTTTCGCTAAAGCTATCTTGACTAAGTATGGATGCAATTTGGTCAGGAAGATCATTCCAGTGCATGATTGCTCGAGGCAATGCCGATGAATTGAAAGCAAGCGTCTTGCCAAAAATTCGCGTGAAACTATGACTATTATGAAGGCGTCGTGACGTGCGTACTGGGGCGTTAAGAGGAAGCGGGTTAGGTCTAACGCGAACTATGTATTTATGAAAAAGGCACAATAGCGCGATAGTGCGACGGGTACCTAGCGGCTGAAGTGATAACTCTTGTTTGATTTGGGTAACGCTAAGATGACGGTGGTACTTGCGTGTAATAAATCTGGCGGCTCTGTTTTGAATAGATTCCAGCTGGACGATTAGGTAGTTTTGGTGAGGGGACCAGATTGCCGACGCGAATTCTAGCTGTGAACGAATGAAGGTTAGATACGCATGTTTGCGGACAAGGGCTGGTGCGCATCGTAAATTTCGTCGCAGATAACCGAGCGATTTAGAAGCCTTTGCGCAGATGGCGGAAATGTGGGTACTCCAAGAGAGATTAGGTGTTAGATGAACACCAAGATATTTATAGGAAGCGGCTTGCGAAACTGCACTGTGGTTGATGGAATAAAGAAAATCTGAATTAACGTGTTTCCGACTAAAAGACATTACTTTGCATTTACTCAAATTAAGTGACATTTGCCATGTATTACACCAATTGTAGATTATGTTTAAGTCATTTTGTAAGGAAAGGTGGTCGTTAAGGCTAGTAATCGTACGATATATAATACAATCGTCAGCAAACAGTCGTATCCGTGATGAGATGTTGAGGGGCAGGTCATTTATGTAGATCAGGAACAGTAACGGGCCCAGGACGCTCCCCTGCGGAACTCCAGAAGTAACATCAGCGATGTGTGAAGAAAAGTTGTTGACCACGGTAAATTCTTGGCGCATAGACAGAAAGTTCCGAATCCATGATAAAGTTAAAGAATCCAGGCAAAGGGCTGATAACATTGTAATGAGGCGGGAATGAGCAACACGGTCGAACGCTTTTGAAAAATCAAGGAAAATGCAGTCTTTTTGTTGGTTAGCGTTCATGTTAGAGTGTAGGTCGGTTGTAAATTCTAGCAGTTGTGTATCACATGACAGGCCTTTTCTGAAACCATGCTGATGGACGAAAAAAAAGTTGTTGGATTCGAGGTGTTTATACACGTTAGATGCAATAATGTGCTCCAGTAATTTACAGCATATGCACGTCAAAGAAATCGGGCGATAATTTTCGGGTGCTAAAGACTGCCAATTAGTGAAGCGATGCCTTCAGGAGTAATATTAATTGGCTGCATATATCTGTAATCGGATTCGGGAACCATGGGTAAGGTGGAATGATCTTCCTGAGTGAATACCGACGACAAGAAATGGTTGAATGCATGCGTACACGCATGTTCCTCAAGGGGAACGCCGTTGTCACCATGTAATACAATGTCATTATTAGAACGATTGTTTGAAATTGTCTTCCAAAACTTTCTGGGGTTATTTTTTAACAGCGAAGGTAAATCCTCAGAAAAGTATTTTTGTTTGGCACTGTGTACTGCAGAGTTAAAAGTTTTCAGAAATTCCTTATATTTGGCCCATGACGACGCACTGGAAGTCGATTTAGCACTCTTATACAATCGTTTCTTTTTGTTTCGCATGTTTCTGAGTTGTCTGTTGAACCACGGATTAGATTGATCATTTTTTAATGTTATTAAAGACACGTGTTTGTCGACCAGTTCGGCAATCTAGTTCTTGAAGAGCACCCAGCTGTCATCCACAGACTGGGAACTGAATGAGGGTAGGAAGGATTCATTGAAGAATTCCTACAATTCTGCGTTCATTTCCCTGTAATTACCTTTGTTATAATTGCGTATTTTTTTAATGATGGCACCGGGAAGTTTTAAAGGAGTGTGAAATGTAAACTGAAGGAGCTTATGATCGCTGAACCCATCGATGTATGATACGGATCCTATGCTTTCCGGTGCAGTGGTTAATACAAGATCTAAGATGTTAGACCCTCGAGTGTGTTCGTCTATAACTTGAACAAGGTTGAAGTCTAGGGTTAAGTTATTGAATTCGGTTGAAGTGCTACAGGGGGCTGAGAGGAGCGACCAATCAATGAGAGGGAAATTAAAGTCCCCGAAAAGGTAGACTATATCAGCAGGGCATTGTTTCAAGGCACAAGATATACTTTCACGCAGTTCCTTCAAGAAGGATGGATCGGAGTCAGGTGGACGGTAGCAGGCGCCTATTAAGACCTTAGCGGATGCCGTCACGCATGCAGCCCAAGTTATTTCAACCGAAGCATTCGTTTCAACGGAAACCGACGTTATCCCGTTTCTAACTGCGAGCAGAACACCACTACCCCTCCTCTGTGTTCTATCGTATCTGTAAACGCTGTAGTTCCTCTTTTCGTCAAAAAGTTCGCTATCACTGTTGTCAGAATGTAACCAAGTTTCAGTTAGCACCAAGATGTCGCTATTACTGTCGTCCAAGTAAGAGCATAACTGGTCGCGTTTAGGAAGTAAGCTTCGAATGTTAGTGTACGTAACCGATAACGACGGCAATTCTTTAGTTGAGTGGTTCTTAGGTCGCAAAGGGTGGACGCCTGTCCATTGCTATACTGTTAAAGTAAAGAGCTACTCCAGTTTGTGAAGGTAGATGGCCACCAAAGCTGTGTAAAATAGGAACTGTTCAAAACCGCTCTATCTTGCAGTTCTATTTTACGGAAATATGACAACACTAGCAGTGTTACTAAGTTAAAATTATCTATTGATCTGCGCATTTTAGAATAGAGGCAAAATTTAACAACTTTGCATATTTCATAAATTGTCCTATAACTTTTCTGACCTTCGTTTTTCGCTTTTACTACCATCCGTGCGCTCATCGCATCGACTATTCAGTTTCTTCAGCATCCAATGACTTCACGGTTCCACTAACACTTTCAACAAATCTTTTCTTCCCGTACCAATAGAACAATAAAATTCCCTCCAAGAATCCATCATGGCAAAGCGAAGCCCTTCGAAATTGCGCGAGTTACTGTTTCTTGTTTCTTCAGACTACGCGCACTTTTAGTGTCTTTTTCACTTGTTGTTACTTTTAGTTGCTTTTTTTACATGAACATTGTTTGCCGTGTCTGTAGTATTGTTTTGCCCCCCTCTCCCCCTTTATGTAAAACGTACCCCGTAAGGTGCCCTTAAGGAAGCAATAAATGATGACGGCGATGATGATGATGATAATTAAACTTGGAAGAACTACAGTTTTATCGTAGAAGACAAGCATTGGGCTGCCTGCTTTCCCACCGTAAATGCCCATGCATTGACAGAAGACGAGGATTCGGCACCGTTTGTAACTTAACTGTAAAATATTTCTGACAAGTAACTGAAACTCTAAGCAACAATAGAGTCTTTTTAGCGGTAAATGGTCGTATGATCGTTTCGGTAAAGTTCTAACAGAATAAAAGCTATAGCCGTTCTTGCTCAACATTTGCGATAAAGTTAGCTCTGCCGTAAGGCGTTTTTAAAAGCACACGCACACACACACAAAATGGCCCATCTCCCCGCCAGGGGGACTCGAGTAAATGCGTCGCATAGGGGGTGGGTGTATTGCGTTAACGTTTAGTGTTTGGGGAGTTGGTGGTAGTGAATGCGTTGTATCAGCAGCTTCTTGACGTAGTTTGAATGAGTCAAGGATATAAGGCGCGTTCGTAGCCTTTCATTCTGTGTCGGTTTTGTGGCGCAGTGGGAAGAGCACCATGTACCTCGCGTTCCGCCCACAGGTAGTGAATGCGTTGTATCAGCAGCTTCTTGACGTAGTTTGAATGAGTCAAGGATATAAGGCGCGTTCGTAGCCTTCCATTCTGTGTCGGCTGTGTGGCGCAGTGGGTAGAGCACCATGTACCGTGCGTTCCGCCCGCAGGGTCGTGGGATTGAAACCAGGCGCCGGTAAGTACTATTTTTTTATATAGTGTAGGGGGAGGGGTGCGGACCTGTTGTTGAGAGCGAGGAGGGTAGCGTGATGCGGGAGAGGAGGAGTGGGGGAGAGGACGCACCTGGAACAGCTGTTGCGGACACCGAGGCACGCCAACGCCGACAACGCCGGGTGACATCGTGAGTTAAAGAAATGCTCTGCATTAAAAAAAAAAACGGAAGCCTGGCTACGTGAAGCTTCGCTTTAAACGGACGCTTGCTCACCTAGAGAGGAGGAAAATGTTTTATTGATGTTGGGGGGGGGGGGGGGGCAGTAAGGAGAGAAAAATCAGCAATGACGACCCATAAAGGTCAGCTGCCTATGGCTACTGCAGTACTGGCTCTTCGAGCTCTAGGCCCACCTCCTACAAAATGCGACGATCGATTTGTATGAACGCGGCATTGATCACGCTTTCCGCTGTTCGTGTTTCTTGCTGCGGCTTTCTTCAGTACGCCAGCACACGAGGCGCCGCAGACGGCTCTCGTGTATGCCGCAGAGTTGGACGTGTTTATCGGGTTGCTTTGGTGCTCGTGCATGCACGCGTGTGTGGGAGGACCTGAACCTGGACGACACCGCCCGTCGGGCGACGGGGGAGTCGGGCGTGCGGCGTTCTGCACGTGCCTCGGCCCCTGTCATCGGTATCTAATGCATGTCGACACAACAGTTCTATTTATGCATGGGCCATTTAGTGAAGAAGGATGCTCAAGGGGCTTATCAGCGGCTCTATTTCCAAAGGGTGTCACCACCATCACTCTAACACGGCCGGAGAACCGAGTCTGCGGCATTCTACACGTGCCATGTCTCTAGCGCTGAGAGATTTACAAAGAGCCTTTATCGCCTATCGTTCCTACATATATATATATATATATATATATATATATATATATATATATATATATATATATATATATATATATATATATATATATATATATATATATATATATATATATATATATATATATATATATATATATATATATATATATATATATATATATATATTGTGAGCTGAGTTTGTGTCTTGCTGCCTGCTAGGAGATATTTGTCCCAATTGGTATTAATCATCATCACCAGTAGCTTGCGGCTACCGCATCATCTGCTGTACATACTCATCATCACCGGCACAACCTCGTCTTCGGCTAATCATCATCAGCAGGGACGCTGGGTCGCCATCTTGCTTCGTCCCCGCCTGACGCTTCGGAATAAAAGAGCTGCGGAAGCAACGGTCCCGTCACCTTCTATCTACGGCCTCACAAGTGGTGGAGTTGCAACTCGATCCCGAGCTGTACCTCTCCTTCGACACCCCTGGAGCTCCGTTCAGGTCGCCGCTTGCCCTCAAGACCAATGTCCATGTCGCAAGACACTCCGAGTAGCGCAGCCTCTGCGCCTCTGCAATGCATCGTCACCACTCCCCAGCGCGACCCGCCCGAGTTCACTGGTCTTCGGGGCGAAGACGTGGAGGAGTGGCTGGACAGCTTCACACGCGTCAGCGAGTTCAATAGGTGGGATGATCGCCTCAAATTGTTCAACGTTCGCTTCTCTCTGAAGAAGATTGCCGAGACGTGGTATTTAAACCACAAACATGAATTTACCGACTGGGCTGGCTTCACCACGGAGGTGCAAAAGATTTTTGGCTCCCCTAAAGCGCGGAGTGACAACGCGAGGAGGGAGCTGGAGGTCCGCGTGCAGCAAGCTAATGAGACATACACCTCATACATCGAGGATGTTATAGCGCTGTGTCGCCGCGTCGACAAAGATATGCCGGAGTCTGACCGTGTTCGTCACATTCTCAAAGGGATCGGCGAGTTCGCTTTCAACGCACTTGTCCTGCAGAACCTTTCCACCGTAGCAGACGTAAGAGCCTCCTGTCAGCGTATCGACGAACTTCAATCCATCCGCCTCCCACGGGACACGGCGTCTACTCCTCATCTTGGGAACGAAGACCTTCGTGCGATGATTCGAGCTATAGTTCGCGAAGAAGTGTACGGCAACACCTCTCATTTTCCGCATGGTGTTCGCCAAGCCGCTACGGCTCCTGGCCTTCGCGAGATGGTAAAAGAGGAGCTTGCGGCTATGCCTGTGCTAGTGCCGCCTGTCCATTCAGTTGCCCCATCAACACCGTCCTACTCGGACGTCGCTGGCCGGACACCTCTGCCGTTGTCCCCGATCATGAGCCACCCTTCGTCTGGCTATGTTGCGGCCATGCCCCACGCGCCGAGCTCAAAGCCCTACTTTCCACCAAGTCAGGATGCCTTCTCCAACCGGCCCGTGTGCTACTATTGCGGCATTCGAGGTCACATCTCCCGCTTTTGTCGACGCCGCCAACGGGATGAACGACGTGGCTATGCTGCCTATGAGCGCGAGAGCGTACCCCCGAACTACTACGGCTACCGGCGGCAAATACCCATGCACGAGCCTGACAAAGAAAAGACAGCGTTTGCTACTCCAGACGGCTTATACGAGTTTAACGTAATGCCGTTTGGTTTATGCAACGCCCCAGCCACGTTTGAGCGCATGATAGACACAGTCCTTCGTGGCCTTAAATGGAAGACGTGCTTGTGTTACCTGGATGACATTGTTATTTTCTCGTCGAATTTTCCTGAACATCTCCGGCGTCTCGATGAAGTTCTGACCAATCTGGCCAAAGCCGGCCTGACTTTGAACACCAAGAAGTGTCACTTCGCCCGCAGATCCATCAAAGTTCTCGGTCACATTGTCAGCAAAGATGGTATACGGCCCGACCCAGACAAAATTTCCGCTGTGGCTAATTTCCCTCGACCTCAAGAACAAAAATCCCTTCGCAGTTTCCTTGGCTTGGCATCATATTTCCGTCGTTTCGTTCGCAATTTCGCCACCCTGGCCTCGCCCCTCAATCAGCTGCTGCATTCCGGTAACCCCTTTGTCTGGAGTGACGACTGCGAGAAGGCTTTTCAAAACCTAAAGCAAGCACTTACTTCCGGGCCTGTACTTCGCCACTTCGATGACACAAAGCCAGTCCTTCTTCATACTGACGCTAGCGGGCATGGAATTGGCGCCGTCTTGCTACAGCGCGATGCTCACTCGCGTGAACGAGTGGTTGCCTACGCAAGCCGCTCTCTGACGTCCGCAGAAAAAAATTACCCCATCACAGAGCAAGAATGTCTGGCTGTTGTGTGGTCTGTTCAAAAGTTCCGTCCATACCTTTACGGCCGACATTTCACAGTCGTTACAGATCACCATGCCCTGTGTTGGCTGTCTTCTTTGAAAAATCTGTCAGGACGACTTGGGCGCTGGATTCTCCGCTTGCAAGAATATGACTTCACGGTGATCTATAAGTCTGGTCGCAAGCATCTCGACGCGGACGCGCTTTCCCGGTGTCCGCTGGTGAAGTCTTCAGACGACGTTGCCCGACATTCTAATGTGCCGCCTTTGCCCATTGCACCCATCGATATTCCTATTAACGATATCCCCGACTTGGTTGCCCTTCAACACGCCGACAGTTATTGTCGGACAATAATCGATCGGCTCACCGGCTCCACACAACCACCGAATAGCCGCCTACGTCGTCAGCTGCACCAGTTCCAGCTTCTTGATGGCGCACTGTACCGCATCAACCACCACACCGATGGAGCCAGATGGGTTCCGGTTGTGCCCCGTTCCCTCCGTCCACGCATTTTGGAAGCGTTGCACGACGACCCAACTGCAGGCCACCTCGGATTCCAGAAGACCTACGACCGTGTCCGAGGGCGCTTCTTTTGGCCAGGGCTTTCTACGAGTGTCGCCAAATACGTCGCCTCTTGTGCGCCTTGTCAGCACCGGAAACGCTCCACGTCACCCCCTGCCGGTCTACTCCAGCCCCTTCCGTGTCCAGCAAGCCCGTTTGAAGTGGTCGGTATTGACCTTTACGGTCCCTTGCCGCCGACAGCGGCCGGTCATCGCTGGATAGTTACGGCAGTGGACCACCTGACTCGCTACGCTGAAACCGCTCCGCTTCCTTCAGCTAGCGCCACCGAGATCGCTCACTTCTTCTTAAACAACATTTTGCTACGCCATGGAGCGCCCCGCGTTTTGCTAAGCGATCGAGGCAAGACATTTCTGTCTCAAATTCTCGCCGACTTGCTTCGAGCTTCCAACACCTGTCACAAGATGACGTCCAGCTATCATCCCCAAACAAACGGCCTCACAGAACGCTTCCATCGAACTCTCTCTGATATGATCTCTATGTATATCCAACCTGACCATCGCAACTGGGACGCCATCTTACCTCCTGTTACCTATGCTTACAATACCGCAATTCAGACCACAACCGGATACTCCCCGTACTACCTTGTATACGGCCGCCACCCTTCGCACACTCTGGATACCTGCTTCTTCGCCGCTCCCGTGTCACCTTCTGCGACGTCTCCTGAACAATTTGTTGCTCGCGTTGAACACTGCCGCCAACTTGCCCGCATGCGCACTGAAGCGAGCCAACAGGATCGAAAGCAACGCTACGACGCTGTGCATCGCTCTCCTCAATTCCGACCCGGTGATGAAGTCTTGGTGTGGACGCCTATTCGTGTTCCGGGCCTATGCGAGAAGTTCTTGCACCGTTTCCTTGGTCCGTACAAGGTTCTCGAGGCGACCTCTCCTGTAAACTTTCGCGTCACACCGGTTTGCCCAAGTTCCGACCGCCGCCATCGTGGCACCGAGATAGTTCACGTTTCCCGGCTCAAGGTTTTCAACCGCCGCGACGAACTCTGAAACGCGGCCAGGTGGCCGCTTCTTTCAACGAGGGGGATAATAGTGTGAGCTGAGTTTGTGTCTTGCTGCCTGCTAGGAGATATTTGTCCCAATTGGTATTAATCATCATCACCAGTAGCTTGCGGCTACCGCATCATCTGCTGTACATACTCATCATCACCGGCACAACCTCGTCTTCGGCTAATCATCATCAGCAGGGACGCTGGGTCGCCATCTTGCTTCGTCCCCGCCTGACGCTTCGGAATAAAAGAGCTGCGGAAGCAACGGTCCCGTCACCTTCTATCTACGGCCTCACAAGATATATATATATATATATATATATATATATATATATATATATATATATATATATATATATATATATATATATATATATATACAGTAGCCGGGACATCCAGGATAATGCCGAACGAAACAGTAGTTTAGAGGAGATAGACATCCCACCAGTAACGACCGAAGAAGTAAGGAAGGCTTTGAAAGAAATGAAAGGGGGCAAAGCACCTGGTGAGGATCAGATAACAGCAGACCTCTTGAAGGATGGCGGAGAAATTGTACTTAAAAAACTGGCAAACCTGTATACGCAATGCCTAATGACCGCAATGGTACCGGAATCTTGGAAGAACGCGAACATCATCCTAATCCATAAGAAAGGCGACATGAAGCACTTGAAAAATTACAGACCGATCAGCTTACTGTCAGTCGTCTACAAGGTACTTACCGAGGTAATCGCTAACAGAATTTCTGCAACCTTAGATTTCAGTCAACCTAAAGAACAAGCAGGGTTCCGCAAAGGTTATTCAACAATGGACCATATTCACACGATCAATCAGGTGATAGAGAAGTGCGCTGAGTATACTGAACCACTATATATAGCCTCCATAGATTTTGAGAAAGAATTTGACTCGGTCGAAACCCTAGCAGTCATTCAGGCATTACGGAACCAGGGGGTAGATGAGCATTATGTAAGAATAATAGAGGATATCTACAATGGGTCCACAGCTACCACCATCCTCCATAAGGAGAGCAGTAAAATACCTATAAGGAATGGTGTCAGACAAGGAGACACAATCTCTCCAATTTTATTCACAGCATGTTTACAAGAAGCATTCAGAACATTGGATTGGGAACAGGTGGGAGTAAGGGTTGATGGAGAATACCTAAGTAACCTCAGATTTGCTGATGACATTGCTTTGCTAAGTAACTCGGGGGACGAATTGCAAAGCATGCTTTCCGCACTGGACGAACAGAGTAGAACCGTGGGCCTGAAAATTAATATGCAGAAAACTAAAGTAATGATCAATAACCTCGGGACAGCACAGCGGTTTGAGATAGGTGGCGAGGCAGTGGAAGTGGTAAGCGAATATATCTACTTAGGCCAAGTTGTGACCCCAGATCCCAACCATGAGGCAGAGATAATTAGAAGGATCAGAATGGGGTGGGGTGCATTCGGCAGGCATTCTCAGATAATGAATAGCAGCCTACCATTGTCGCTGAAGAAGAAAGTGTATGACAGCTGCATCTTACCGGTACTCACCTACGGGGCAGAAACTTGGAGGCTTACCAAGAGGGTTCAACTTAAATTTGGAGCGTAAAATGATAGGCGTAACATTAAGGGACAAGAAGGGAGCGGAGTGGGTCAGGGAACAAACACGTGTTAAGGTCATATTAGTAGAGATTAAGAAGAAGAAATGGACGTGGGCAGGGCATGTAATGCGAAGGCAGGATAACCGCTGGTCATTAAGGGTAACAGAGTGGATCCCTAGAGAAGGCAAGCGTTGCAGGGGGCGGCAGAAAGTTAGATGGGCAGATGAGATTAAGAAGTTTGCGGGGATAAATTGGTCACATTTGGCACAGGACCGAGGTAATTGGAGAATAATGGGAATAAGGTTTGGCAGTCGCAGTCAAGAAAACCTCGGAAAGCAAAGGGGAGGATGTGGTAGGTCATTGAAACCGATAAAGGATTTGGAAAGAAAGAAAGTGGAGAGAACGAAAGGGGAGAAACTGCCTCCCGAACTTCCGGCTCGCGAAGATGAAAGGAAACGTCAACGCCGCCAAGAAGCTGCTGCTGATGCAACGAGGGCTCGCGCAGCTGAACTAATGGGAACTTGAGTCGACCTCATGGCTTCTTCGCATACTACTCAGGGTTCCCCTGCCGGAAGATGGTGAATTTTTTTTTTAAATTCTAGAACCTCTTCACCTTCCCTTTAACGCGCCGACGCAACGCAGGCGATGAAGCGCGCCGTGGTGGAGGGCTCCGGATTAATTTTGACCAACTGGGAATCTTTAAAGTGCGCCGCCAAAATCTCGTACACACGGGCGTTTTTGCTTTCGCCTGCATCGGAAAAGCGGCCGCCGCTGCCGGGAATCGAACCCGCGTGCTCGCATTTACGAACGATCTAAATGTACACCGATACGTGGTTTATGAGGTAAAGGTATACTATTGCACTCCTTTTCTACGATCGATGCCTGTATTGTCTTATCTAGAACCGTTCATTTCTCGCGATTTTTAAGTAACAACGGACGCCCGGTTTCACGCATGCGCCGTGTGTCCAGAGACCGTATCATAGCTTTTCGGTCGACCAACTGGTCTATGGAGAAATGCGTTAGTTTTTTGACAGGACGCTATCGGTCCCATTCAGAAAGCTTTCGCTTTAAAAAAGGCTCGCGCTGGAGCCTTGGGTTTATGACTCGCAACAATACCTAAAGGTCCCAACTGCAGATGGCCCGGCAGCAGTGCGAGAGCGGGGAATTTGAACTGAATTCAGCAGACCGTCCTTGTGCTTATCACGGGAGGACCGAGACGGGAAAGGAACAGCGATATAGGAGGGAGGGAGAGGAAATAGGAGGTTACGAGGCAGCAGCGGCAGAAGACAATCGTCTTTAGACGAAATTTGCAGCGAATGAAGCAGGTACGCGGCCGATTTTTCAGGACGCGTACAGCGGGGAATTTCGAAGTTCTGACATATCCAAATAATTATAATAGATATAGCGCAGAAAAATGTTAGCATATGGCACGCACTTTATCCCTTTGCAAGAAACTGAATCCTTTAACCTTGCAGGCGCTAGGAATTCTTTCATTTTTCCCACGTGCAGGATGGCAAACTAGGCTCTAGCCAGGCTAACTTTCCTGCCTTTCTTCTACATTCTTCCTTCCTTCCTTCTGTTTTATGCAGAAATGCATTATAGTCGCGGGTTGTCGTGCGTCCCTTGGCCGGGGTCCACAGCGCGTCTGATGATGATTGTGGCATGATGCCCCTAGGGATTGGCCAACCAAACAATCCATCACGAGATAGCTTCGCGTTCAACCACCATCGTCATCTTCCCGTATATAGGGGAACCGCTGAAGAAGGAGAAGGAGAAGAAGACAAAGCTGCGAAGAGGAGGGCTGCGTGAGTTTTGGCTACCGTTATCCTCCTCGGCCGGCGCATCTTCCCGATCTGAACCCGGTCGAAGAGCGGCTCATCGCGCCTCGACTCCCCTTCATGAGCATCAGGCGGCTGACTCGAGGCAACGGGCAGTTTGGAATCAAGGGACAGGCGGTGAACGTGCCCATCGACGTATCGAAGGTTGTGCGGTCCCTTCCTCGCATGGTACCCAAGGACGACGTTCGACGTTCGCATTTCTGCATCCTCACAATCCCCCTCGGGGAGGTGCGGGGGAATTTTTTTTTAAGGAGGTTATTTCCTTTGGTTTGTCTGTGACTCAGCGGGCCAAGCCAGCCGTTACTATAGAACTAAATGGAACTTTCGAAATGCTCCTCAAAAACATGTTATTCGTTTCACCATAATACCAAAAGAATAAATGATGAAAACAATCCGCAAAAAGTTACACCCGTACGAGAAAACTATTGCACCGGGGTCAACCGCCAGCTGATTGACACGCAGATCGTAGCATCAAAGGAATTGCATCAGTGGGGTTGATCACAGCGTGAATGTTTTGTCGTACGTGTTTAACGTGAATCTATAGCCAAATCTGGAGGCAACGAACCTCTATGTAGCAATTTCCTATATTAAACTAAGTTTTTCGATTCCCCATAGTCAACCCTATTGAAGCCCATGTGTTTGCTACCCCTATGTAACGAAGGCGTTGCGTCGGTTAACCTTCATGTAACAAATTCGCTACCGCAATGAGTCACTGTTTTTTGCAGTGTTTTTGAAAAATGGGATGGAAAAATGCACTAATTTAGCGAATTTCGCCCATACAGCAAAGAATTGCGCGTTTACACGTGTGGGTGCGGTGTCGGTTAGGGGCTAGGCCTGCCGTTCGGCGTGTAGTCGGGCGTCTCAACTGCCATCTCTGGTGTCGGTTCGTCGGTGATGAGTTCTGCTGCCAGAAAATAAAAAAAGTTTTTTTTTTTCGAGACGACTTCGAAATTTTAAATCCCGCCTCTGTTAACGAGAAAGCAGAACGTCGCTGCTCGGTACAGTAAGTACCTCAGCTAGCACCCTTTGAAGTGTTTTGAAAGCGGAAAAGAGCATCAACTTCGCTTAAAGGAGCCATGAAGAGAAAACAAAAGTTTGTTTTATTCGAAAGATTAGGTGTTTCATAGTACCCCAAGCGCTTTCCCGGAAGCAAATGATGCTTTATTCACTGAGAAATAAGGCAATTTAAGCCAAAATTTTAAATCTCCCGCTAAAATTGCACATTTGGTGACGTGAGCAATGGTGTCACACGGGCCGGTCCATGAAACAGATACTTAGTATGTCGACTCCATATAGCACCCACACGCGGGAGTCGACCGAGACGGCGGCCATTTTAAAAATGCTAGTAAAACCTAGCGCACCCGCAGCCCTAGTCATGGAATCGCCTGATCCGGAGAACAAAACTCTCGCCGAGGAGCTCGGGCTTGCATTTAACAACCTCACACCACTTGAACGCTCAACGCTTTTAAGTGCACGAGCGGCAAGAGTTGTGGGAAACGCGGTGGACGGGAAAGCGACCATTCCGCGATAGCCACAACAGACGAACGCCCTGCCGTCGGCACCGCTGCCTCGTCAGCGCCGTCGCCACGGACGAATACAGACTGGTACGTATGTGCCGTATTTTTATTACGGTTAATAATAGTTCAACTTCAGTAGCAGTATCGCTTATGCCAGTTGGCCGGTGTCGTGTATGGAAAGCCGTTCGCGCGAGCTCTCTGCTTCGACCAGAAAGATACGAGCGTCAATGCGCGGTGTTTACGGCATTTTTCCTCCAAGGTCAGAGCGCCTCGAACCCGAAAATTCGTCTGCGCGACGGCGAGATGTCGAGCTCGGCCAGGCGGTTGTTTCGTACGCATTGGCGCACACGCTTGCGTGTTCGTTCGGAACTTCAACCGTTTACTCCACCGTTCTTTGTCATAAAAAGAATGTGCAGTATGTTTCACTGGCATTTAGCTCGCTATGCAAACTGTAAGCCCTGCCTAACATGCGTTTGCTTTTGCCGGCCTCCGCCAATCGCAGAGCTTAGCCCATGTGACGGCATAGGTTCTGTTGCGGGAAATGAGCTGGTGGGTCGCATGACCATTCCCGTTTTTCCTAATTATGTAGCTTATTTGAGCGAAGTTTGCGTTATAAGTGGTGTCGTTATGGTTCTAACGAGGCAATCTTTCGAATGAACCAAACTTGTGTTTTCTCTTCATGGCTCCTTTAAAGGAGCCATTTCAGCATACGTTTTTTTTTCTTGGAACGCATTAAGGTACCGAAAAACGTCAAAAGGCAAAAGTGATACATAAGTTACGTTAGCGAATACGTGGGTGAGTGGCCTTGCCTCTTTGGGTGCCGTGTAATGCCTCAGTTCGTGGGAAAGCAGCGGGCGCAAATCACGCACTCGTTCACTGTGAAATAAATCCTTGAAGGCTGAGTTCCCCTTCACTGGTGTCTGGCATTTCGGTTTTGTTTCTTCTTCATTCACGCGAGCCTCTACTCGGAACAGGCATGTTACAAAAACCTGCATGTAACAAAAAGCGAATTTTTGTCAACTTCTTTATATCCGGGATTAACTGCACAACGTCATGGTTGTCGTAGAGGAGAAGACCCAAAGCCAACATACAGCCGCCTTCGCTAATCTCCTACAAGGAAACGTGTAGCCTTATAGCTAACACGGAAAAGGCCTCGCAATTTCCGATGATGACCGATTATAGAAAAACGCAGCACCGACAAGTTGACGTATACGTTCGCTCCGCGATTAGGGCATCAACCACAACCTCCGGTCCATCGGCCCGAACCCACGATTTTCAATCACGGGTAAGGGTCCTCAACATTTATGCACTACATCGTTCACACTACGCTACTTACTACACCATTAGTATTTACGTACTACGTGCGTCGTCTCATATAATCCTGCTGTGGCCTCAGCGCTGCTCTGTCTGCATATTTATTTTCCGCCGCGAGGTATTGCTGGCTCAGACGTGCGCGCTCGCCACCCAGCGCAGGGTCGCAGGTTTGAGTCGTTCTTTCTGATGGATGCCAAGTACAGCAACGCCCATGCACACGAACATTCGCCGTACGTTAATCACGAGGTCGTTACTGTTGGACCTCTGGGTCCTCCAGCTGCGGCGCGATGCTCAGGAAGGGGAGCGACACGTCGTGAGGATGAGGCTTTAATGGAAACAGAAGAAGAAGAGCGCGAGCCGGCGCAGCCACGCGAGCATGCGACAGCTCGTGAAAAGCAGCATGAATGATGATGATCAGTGTCGTCTGCAAGCAGCGAGGAAGTCCCAACAGTCTCCCCCGCCGACAGATGACGTTAGGTCCATGGCTTCCGAAGGGTGGAGTACGGCATGCTGGACTGAAGTGCTGCTGGGCAAACGTAGAGAACAAGTCCTGATACTTCGTCCCGTCGATCGATCGACTCTTCTAATCGCTGCATCAAGGTCCACAGTTTTCTATGACAACGTTTTTCGCCGAGTAGAACGACTCTGTCCTTCCATAAGTGTCTTTTTCTTGGCTGGATTTGAGATTCCCGTGTATCAGTCGTCCGCCGTCAAGAGAGCGCTTCCTCCGCCATCGGTGTTTCCACTGCCTAACCTGTCGCTTCTTGCAATTTGTCCACAGTGTTTTGGAAGCCAGAGTCGATTCATGAAGGTAGGAGCAGGAAAGTTTTCTAAACCTAAACAAGGGAAAGTTGCTGCAAACGGAAAACTTCTCTTGCAGGTGTCGGACCTTCGGGGAGGGCGTGATTTTGCTGCCTTTTCTCTGTGCTTTCCTCCGCGGACGTCTTGGCGCTTCTGTTCTTGTTCTGTTTTGTTCTTCTGTTTTGTTCCGTGTCTGCAGCGCCACAATTTTCGCTTGATGCCTCACTTTTGGCTCGGAATGGCGTCTTCTGGCTCGTGCCTTGTTTTGGCGCTCGTGTCCTTTTGACTCGGTCTGCTTTACAGACGTTGGCTGAAGAAGGTGTCCTGCATCCTTTGAAGCCTGTTCCCGGTAGTACTGGATTATCTGGGGCGTGAAGGGAAAGATGTCCGACTCTTTGTTGCAATGAAGTCCTACCACTTTTGAGGTTCCAGAAGGCGAGCAAATTGATTTTTCCGGTGAAGTCAGTACTTCTTCTGAGGCGTTAGATACAACAGGATCGTTGCTGGCCAATATACATGTAGTCATTGAAGCTTCTCGGAAGATCATCTCATTATTGAGCATCTCGATGGCTTCTTCAGTAGTGGACTCCACTTCAACAAGGGGATAGTTCATACACTTGGACTCCGCTTCCACGAGGGGATAGTTCACAGTGGAGTCTTGTGGTAGTGGGGCTGTCGTTGTGTGCCACTTTTCCACGGATTGAAGCTGGTGGTTCAAAGTAGCCGTTAAAATGACAGGACTCGAACTATCTCCAAAGGGTACCCGAGGTAATTTCCATGCGTCCAAGTCCTGTAGTGGATGGTCTGTTTGTGAGGATGTGCACTTGCCCTGTGTTTGTGAATGAACGGTCGCCGGGCGTAGCGTCGAAGACCGGCATTCCTGAATCTTGAAACGCAGACTAGCCGTCAAGGTGACAACCTTGTCGCGGTACTTTCCGGCGTCTAACGTCTCACTTTCTAGCAAGTCGTCTGGTGTCTCCTCAAAAATCGCGTCATCCACGTTCTCAATCTGTGCATAAAATGCGCCGATTCGGTCGAGCAGTACACATACTGCCAATGGTGTCGCCTCTAGATTTCCTCTTAAGTGGCCTTCCGCTTCCGCTAGAAGGCCATCCAGTTGCGCCCGTAGTCTGAGGCGTCGTCGAAGTTGCCGCTCCATTCGGTCGCACGCAGCTGGGAACTCGCCAAGATCGCAGGCGCCGCGTCTTTTTCTGGGCTTTCGCGGCTCCGTGCGTCGATGGGCTTGGCGTCGTCTAGAAGTCCCGGGTTCTCGGCACCATGTGTTGGACCTCTGGGTCCTCCAGCTGCGGCGCGATGCTCAGGAAGGGGAGCGACACGTCGTGAGGATGAGGCTTTAATGGAAACAGAAGAAGAAGAGCGCGAGCCGGCGCAGCCACGCGAGCATGCGACAGCTCGTGAAAAGCAGCATGAATGATGATGATCAGTGTCGTCTGCAAGCAGCGAGGAAGTCCCAACAGTTACCTAATCCTAATTAAGCAATCCACTACAGCCACACCATGGCCCTGGTGTAGCTCCGGCGATCGTTCCTCCATCCGCACTTCCTCCACTAAGAGCCCCACCCTCACCCATAGCGAGCGATGGGAGATCTTGATGTCCAGCCCCGCCTTGGAGGATCAGCTACGGCTGGTTACCAGGGGCCAGGTGGCGAAGGCAGCGTACGGAATCCCGTGAAGAGGGAGACACTCTCATCCAGCGCGTTTAGCGCTGACATACTCTGCATTAAAAGTTTTTCCTCCTCCTCCTCCTTCTGCCGTAGTTGTAACGCCGCCGCCGCATCAGGATGTTCATCTTGAGCGCACAAAAATGCACGGACACAGAAGACAAGGACAAGCACTACTTCCAACTCCAGCAACCTGGACTGTGTCAACTCCAGGTTGCGCGAACATCAAAATGACGTACACAAAAGAAAGGATGGGAACCTGTCAACTCACTGCGGTGAATGTCCCCAGTGTGAGCCGTACTTTCGAAACTCGGTGATATTGTTTCACGACTCTGATAAGCGCACGCGTGAGATAGTGGAGGCAGCTGAAATGATGATGATGATAAATTATTTTATTAGGAAGGGGAGGACCGAAGGTCGCTGGAGGGGGAAGAGGGGGAATAGGGAGGGAGGTAGACGCCCACTAAATCATGCTCGCCAGGCCACTGGCAACGCCAAACTGGGCTAAGGTCACCAGGTGTTGAGGATTTTCGAGAATGTCCCTATGTAATGATTCTATATCTGAATTTTGAAAAACATTATGGTCCAGTCTATGAATATCAAAAGCGGAGCAGTGCAGCACAAGATGGTCCATGTTTGCTTCACACACAGTGTGACAAAATGTACAGTGTGTTGCGACGATAACTGGAACACTTTAAAAAATTTTCCTGAGCGATCGGCCGCTCTGCTCGCGCTCAAACTTCACACAAAGGTCGCATTTTGTGGTCTATTTTGTTTGACACCGGGAACAACAACGGTAGTTACCTGTTTATTCTGAAAATAAATAAAAACGATTTTCGCCTATGGGAAAATGGCGGCGATTTGGACGTGCGAGCCCGAAAACCGGGTTTTCTGATCGTCTGTTAGCTCATTTCTAGGTGCATTTTCTGATCGTCTGCTGCACCATTTGGCTCCGTACGTGAATCCCAAACATGCGTTTCACTCTGCAGGTGGTTCCGTCGTTCCAACATCAACTTGCGCTGGCTCGCACGTCCAAATCAGCGGCCATTTTCCCATAGGCGAAAATCGTTTTTATTTATTTTCAGAATAAACAGGTAAGTACCGTTGTTGTTCCCGGTGTCAAACAAAATAGACCACAAAATGCGACCTTTGTGTGAAGTTTGAGCGCGAACAGAAAGGCGGATCGCTCAGGAAATTTTTTTAAAGTGTTCCAGTTATCGCCGCAACACCCTGTACAGTGGGGTCCACTGTTAAAGGGAAACGGCGAGCGCGTGGCCACTGCGCTCCGCGAAGCGCCGGCGCCGAGAAGTGGCGAGAATCGGAAACAGATGGCACATGCGCACTGACCGCACAAGGCGGGAGAAGCCGCTCTGTCGTCTGCTACGGCGCTCCACTGAGCCGCTCAGCTTTCGATAGCAGGGGAATTTCGCATTCGAAGGATGTCAGCGGCCGGGCGGAGCGCCGTAGCAGACGACACAGCGGCTCCTCCCGCATCGTGCGGTCAGTGCGCATGTGCCGGCTGTCTCCGATTCTCGCCACTTCTCGGCGCCGGCGCTTCGCGGAGCGCAGTGGCCACGCGCTCGCCGTTTCCCTTTAACAGTGGACCCCACTGTACATGTGCAGGGGGCAGCGGTGCCAATGCCCTTCTTCCTGTCGAAATGCAACTAGGCGATTTACGAAGTGTCAGTACGACATCGCTGGCCTAGGGAGGCAGCGTTCTTAAAAAAATCCCCCCACCTCCCCGAAGGGGATCGTGCGGAAATGCGAATGCATTGGGTGCACCGATGAGTGCGGTGCGAGTAATTATTATTAATGGCGTACTTAATGAAGAATCGCTATCAAGGCGCCAGGCGCGCGCTCCACTGCATTATATAGATTCCGAGCGCAGCGAGCGGAGAGAGGGTACGCGGAGAGGAGAGAGAGCAGCCGAGCTCCGCGATGCGAGCGCCCTCACACGCCCGAGCGCGCTCCTCCTCTCCACTCACTCTCCGCTACTCCGCCCGAGCTCCGCGATGCGAGCGCCCTCACACGCCCGAGCGCGCTCCTCCTCTCCCTTTCCCTCCGCTACTCCCGCCCGAGCTACGACCTGCTCCGGTTGCTAGGCGCGCCACAGCTGTTGCTAGGGGCGAGGAGGAGCGCGGAGATATAACACCTGCGGGCGCACGCCGACGGAGCACGGCGTGCTCCGTGTGTGTCTTCATCAACAGCTGATGGTGTGTCTTCATCAACAGCTGATGTACTGTCCGGGGTGCCACAGGGGTCGGTTCTGGGGCCGCTTCTTTTTTTGATTTTTATCAATGATTTTCCAGTGGATTTGAAATCACCAGTGAGGCTTTATGCTGATGATTGTGTTTTGTATTGCCCAGTCAAGTGTTTTGATGACACCACAGTACTTCAGTCTGACCTCGATAAGATTGTGTCTTGGTGTGCTCAGTGGCAAATGAGTTTAAACTTAACTAAATGTTTTCATGTGCAATTTACTAACAAAAAAAAGGTAGTATCCAGGTCTTATTACTTAAATTCCTGCGCAGTACAACAGGTAGATCAAGTTAAGTATCTCGGCGTAACATTCACGGCAACACTAGATTGGACCAGACACGTAGATCTAATCACAGCCAAGGCTTCGCGCTTAATTCATTTTTTCCAAAGAAATTTCAGCGACGCGCCGCAAACACTCAAGGAAACCCTGTATATTACAAACGTGCGCCCAATTTTAGAGTATGCTTGTGTTTCTTGGGACCCTTTCACGAATGTACTGAAAGAAAAGTTAGAGAGGGTGCAAAAAAGGGCTGCTAGGTTTGTTACAGGAAATTACGATTTTAAAATAAGGACTTCTGGAATTCTTCAGGCCTTGGGATGGGAACCCCTTTGTGGACGACGGAAAGTTCAAAGACTTAAATTTCTTTATAATATATATCACGGTAAGACTGGAATAAATAAAGAGCGGTATTTAAAGACGCCTAGTTACATGTCCGAACGGAAAGATCACTTATATAAAATTAGAGAATATACCTGTCGATTGAATGTCCTTAAATACTCTTTCTTTCCAAACTCTATTAGTGACTGGAATGCGCTAAAAATACCAATATTCTCTGATTCTAATTTCCTAACAGCCATTGAAGCAGCATTTTGAGTTGCTGAAATTACCCATATATTAACGTTGGCTTTGTATTTGTCTTGATTGTTGAT
Source organism: Haemaphysalis longicornis (assembly GCF_048455015.1). NCBI lineage: Eukaryota > Metazoa > Arthropoda > Arachnida > Ixodida > Ixodidae > Haemaphysalis > Haemaphysalis longicornis. The sequence goes on along the minus strand of NW_027526335.1, from coordinate 18,683,609 downwards.
TTTTTATATGTATAATTACTGCTTTCGTTGTATAATCCTGTGTTTTGTACTTTTGTTATAATGCTGTACTGCAAGTGTTTAGATTTCTCATGTATAATGTAATGCACGATTTATTTCACATATAATTTTGCTGTTTGTATTCTATTTTCTACTGTAACCCCCCTACAACAATGCCCAATGGGCGATGTAGGTACTTGTAATAAATAAATAAATAAATAAAAACCCCCGACTAAGAAATGCATTCTCATTTAAAAGCAGAGGAGGAGAAAGAGGAACTTGCACGCGCTTTGAACGAGGAGGAAGTAGAGAAGAAGAAGAAGAAGAAGGCGAGCTTGCTCGCGGCATCTCGTGTTGTCTCCACAGCTGTTGCTAGGCGCACGCCGACGGAGCACGACAACCCCCGACTAAGAAATGCATTCGCATTTAAAAGAACTGGTCGTGGTAATGACTGAAACGTATGGAACAGTGCCAAGTGGTTCCGTTATTCTAATCTCTGTATAATCGTAACCTTTTCTGTATCTCTTGTCTTTTTGCTGCTATATATTTCACCCTGATTCATTAAAATTCAGTTGGAAGTAGCGCTTGTCCTTGACTCCTGCGTCAGTGTTTTTTTGTGCGCTTAAGATGAACGTTACGGAATAACAACTAGCCCGAACGCCATCCCCGCATCAGGACGTTCCCTTCCTTCTACTTTCCGTGCTCTGCCCCTCCGCGCATGTTACCGTAGCGCTTATCACACGATAGTGCGTCGCGCCAGCTGCTCGACACTGAGGGGACTGCTCCTGCGTTATCAGAAAGAAGAAAAGAAACGGAAAATGAACTAGCACGCACAGCTAGCGCTTTTTTATTGCGTGTATTTTTTGTGCAACGCTGTCAGCAGCCACGTGGGATAAGGGTCTTATCACGGCCCACGCCAAGCTAGCCAAACACAAGGAATAAGGAGAAGCAGTTACAAAATCTCGTTTCCAAAGGCTCCTGCTAATGTCGCGGTGCGCGTGAAGTTTTATAAGCGAACCTATATGAGCAGTAGGGGATGTTCTACGAAATGTTCTTACCTTGAATAAAATAAAAAAAGCTCCAGTAAAATTTATCAAATTTCTTCATTTAATTTAAAACCCTCTTTTGGTCGCTTGCCGACACGCAGAATTCGTTAAATTCATACTAATCGAATAGCTAATCCAGCCTGGCGCTAAAAATATTTCGTAATCTATGGCAATTACTAAAAAAAGTGATTGACCCCCTCTGCCGCACTCACATGATTGGACAGCGGAGCTTTATTATCTTTATTATTTACGAGCTTTATTATTTACGAGCGTATCGACCTGGGCCCAACACCAAGGAGTGCGAGACACAAAATAAATATATTTCTGATTCGCAATTCAGCATGGCTCTGAATTAATTAGCTTGATTAGAGTTGGAAGGACGTGGATCAAACCTCTGACCTTTCCGAGAATACCGTGGTAATAGAATACAACAGCTGCCGTACTATCGGCTCGTGGCAGCAAACTTCCGCCGCTCGCAGAATCTAGACAAAATGCTTCTCTCGCTTTGCAACCCATGACCTCCACTACGCGTCTATGCACGTCAAAGCCTCCTCAATCATAACCCAGACTAGCGGAGAATAATTAAAAAAAAAAAAAAGTCTACCGCCCACGCCCAGGCCTGAAGCTTTCGAAATGGCTGGACGGTCAACCCATACAAAGATTCTCAAACCGACTACTCTCACAGGCAGTGCTATCCTCGCGTGAAAATTCTGACAATTCTTTATCCCTTGAGAAAAAAACAGCGCTACAAGACGAGACGAAAAGAAGAACATGCACACACTGCGCTTTTTGTATCGTTTTGTAGTGCTGTTTTTTCTAGTTAGCGGGCTTGCACCAACTAGTCGGCATTAGTTCGCTTGTTCTGGGCAAGCCCGGCCGAACCTATGATCGGAACCGCAGCAGATGACGCACACGATATCATACCCGGCGCAATTATTCAAACTTACCTAAACCCTACAAGCTGCAACCACCCTTCAAACCACTCTCTGTACAGGGTCTCGCTCCCACTACTACAAACCAAGACCTACACGACCACCCACCAACCAACAATACTCGAAGCCCGACTTCTCGGAGCTACCACATCCACCGGTGCACCTTGAGCGCACAGCGCGTGCCGTTTTACAACCTTGCATACCGAACTTCATACGCTGCCGCTCACAAAAATGTCCAAATCTGTTTTTTTATGGGACATTTCAGACAACGCCGTGACGTGTGCCCCGATCTCGACATCAAAATCTGGGCCGCCTGCCCCAAAAAGAAATCGACCAACCACGCATGCAGTACCCGGTGTGAAATGTCTGGCCTACCACACCCCGCCGCGAGTAGACTGCAAGTGCCAGATTTTCCCGGTACCATCGTCGCAGCACACTCGCCTCCCACAAGACCATTATCCAGCTAGCCCATCTCCTGACATTCGACCAACCGCCAGCCAGCTGAGGTGAGTTAGCATTGCCCGACGTTAATTCACTGCGCTTGACTTCTTTTGTACCCTACCCATGGCCCCTACATCTCGAACACCCGCCAAAATCGCCCTGCGCGAGGAGAATGCACAGCTCAAATAACGCATCCTTACCTTTGAAACTACACTGTCCAGAAACTCTTGGGCCATCACGCACCCTTTACCCGCCCCCGCACCCTCCCTCCACACCGTTTACAGCTGCCCAGTAATCCGACTTAGTCCCTGCCGCGCCCAACTCCTTCATCTCCATCCGTGACGAAAGATTCGAACACTCGGAGGAACGGCAGGCCCAGCCCCAGGCTCCAGTCCAATCAACCGTTGAAACCATCATTACAGAAGCCATTACCTGCCACCTAAGCCCTCCGACCGCACGGATCAATATTCTCGAACAAGTCATAGCCCAGCTGGCTTCCGTGAAATGTTCTTACACCGTGCTCCCGTGGCACGAGAACAAGCCCACGCGTTGCCAACTTGGAAGGAATATGGCCGCGTCGCAAAAGAAAGCCAAACCGGTCACATCCCAAACCTCCTCCTCCAACAACGACCGCCCGTGCGTGCGTGCGTGCGTGCGTGCGTGCGTGCGTGCGTGCGCGTGCGCGTGCGCGTGCGCGTGTGCGTGCGCGTGCGCGTGCGCGTGCGCGTGCGCGTGCGCGTGCGCGTGCGCGCGTGTGTGTGTGTGTGTGTGTGTGTGTGTGTGTGTGTGTGTGTGTGTGTGTGTGTGTGTGTGTGTGTGTGTGTGTGTGTGTGTGTGTGTGCGCGTGCGCGTGCGCGTGCGCGTGTGCGTGTGCGTGTGCGTGTGTGTGTGTGTGTGTGTGTGTGTGTGCGTGTGTGTGTGCGTGTGCGTGTGCGTGTGCGTGTGCGTGTGCGTGTGCGTGTGCGTGTGTGTGTGTGTGTGTGTGTGTGTGTGTGTGTGTGTGTGTGTGTGTGTGTGTGTGTGTGTGTGTGTGTGTGTGTGTGTGTGTGTGTGTGTGTGTGTGTGTGTTGAACGGATGATATTTACATGGCGAAGTTTTGCCTCTCAACAGAGGACACAGGTCTCGCCGGTGTAGGGAAGAGCAATGAAGGAAGGGCATTGAAAGGGCAATGGAATAATAGGAAGGGATATGAAATAACAGGCGATGAACAGGCTGTGTACAGACTATATACGTACACACACAGACTATATACAGACTATTTACACACAAGAGGAAGAAGGGAAACAGGATGGTGGGTGGTGGGCGGGTTTAGGCTTTGACAGTTCAGATGCGGGTGTTGAGGCCCGACTCATCAAGGTACGTAATGAGGAGCCTGAAGGCCTCTCGGGGCAGCATGAGGGGCCCCCAAGGACGCAGGAAGTCCACTGCGGTGCTCGAAGGTAGCCGTAGCCGCCGGTAACCAGACACGAGTTAGTGCCGGGCACCAGCATACGTAGAGCAGGTGCAGAGGATGTGCTCTAGGGTCTCAGGGTCCGGGCAGTGTCCACAGGTAGCTGAGGCCTTGCGACCCTACTTGCAAAGGTGTGCTGGCTTGTTGAAGCAGCCGGTGCGAAATCGGAAGAGAAGCTACCGCTCGGTTTGTGCTATTTCACGAGTCGGGAGGAACCGCGGGGTCTCACCGGAGGCTGCTCGTCTGCAGGGGTGGCGTGTGGCCACCTCTCGCCTGATGGCATCCCTAGCCACGTCAGAGCGCGCCAGGGACGTGCAGACTGGGGCCATGGGGGAGACGTGGGCTCCTTTGGCCAGTTCATCTGCAGTCTCGTTTCCTGGTATGCCAACGTCGGCAGGAGGCCACTGCAGTCGGAGGATGCAGCCTTCTTTCAGCAGGTGGCGCATCTTGGCAACAAGAGACAGCTCGAGGAGGCCGCCTCGCCCCGTGGCACAGATGCCTCCCTCGGGCGGAGGAGCGCCGGCCTGGAGTCGCAGAAGATGATGGCCGCTGGTGGTGGATCTTCTTGCAGCATGTCCGCGGCCAAGTGTAGGACTACCAGCTCGGCCGCTGTGCAGGCCTAAATTTTATTTAAAATACCTTACAGGTCATAAGAGGGCATTGAGTAGAGGGGTTACAAGTAAAAGAGTGCAAAATTAACAAGAATTGTACAAGGCACGCAAAAAGACAGTTAAAAAAAACGAGACAAGAAATCAGCCGCAAATGCTTATCTGGAAGAACGTAAAGTACAAGAGTAACAAGATCTATATCTTGCGCTAACAGAGAGCAACATCCCTCAAATTCAACCCAATACAGGCAATAGCAAATAGACACTTCAAACGCAAAAATCTGTTACACAAAATTTACATAAAACAATGAATAAAAGTTTAGAAACATCTTAAGAGAAAAAGTGAGCTTGATGATGGTTACGGAATGCGTCGTGCTTAGATTCGGCGGCAATGGTATCAGGAAGACCGTTCCAAAGCCTGATGGCCAGAGGGAGAGCGGATAAGTTAAATGCGTCTGTTTTGCCGTACCGGCGGGAAAAAACTATGTTGATTATTTACCCTACGGGAAATGTTAGTAGGAACTTTAAGATGTAGCGTTGATTGTGCTGAACTGTAAACATTTGTGAAAAAGGCATAAAAGAGAAATGTTGCGGCGAAGATATAGCGGGTGATATGCAAGATTTAGTTTAATCTCTGATACACTTGAGGGGGTTCTTGTAATTGCCTGAGATAAACCTTGCAGCTCTATTCTGGATTGATTCAATCTTGTTTATCAAATATTGATGGTATGGGGACCAGATGGGTGACGCAAACTCGAGCTGTGGTCGAACGTATGTTGTGTAAGCCAGTTTGCGAATGTAAGATGGAGAATGACGCAAATTTCGACGGAAGAAACCTAATGACTGAGAAGCCTTGGCGCAGATGATGTCGATGTGGTTAGTCCAGGAAAGGCCTTCTGTGAGCGTAACGCCTAAGAATTTGCAGGATGAAACGCGATTAAGCTGGGTGTTATTAATGTGATAGTCGAAAATATATTTTTCACGCTTACGGGTAAAGGAGACAACATTGCACTTCGATATGTTTAGTGACTTTAACCAAGTGACATTAACATTGGGGCGCGAGCATGCTGCTAAACATGTGGGCATGCCTTGTGTTCCGCCCCAAACATGACTCATAGGTCCCTATCGCCCCCGCACGCCCCCCTCACTTATATCGAGTAACAATTTGGCAGTGGAACTGTTGTACTTTCAACGACCAACAGTTCGCCCTCACTCATCTTAGCCAGCTTCACTCCCCGATGTTATAGACTATAGAGGAGACAGTAATGCGTAGCGTACCTCTCGAAAACAACCTACATTGGTCGCACGTACTCACATCAACACTGCACCACCATTACCGCTTATAAACCCCGCAGCGCTCAGAAGCACACCTTCCATATCGACTGGACACATATGTTCGTAGAGCCCTCACTCATCTTAGCCAGCTTCACTCCCCGATGTTATAGACTATAGAGGAGACAGTAATGCGTAGCGTACCTCTCGAAAACAACCTACATTGGTCGCACGTACTCACATCAACACTGCACCACCATTACCGCTTATAAACCCCGCAGCGCTCAGAAGCACACCTTCCATATCGACTGGACACATATGTTCGTAGAGATCATTTTAAGTAGATCTTCAGGAAATCCGCTACGTCGACGCCGCCAAGCTACCGTGCCATCGTGTTCCCCGCCACCCCTTCCGAGGATACCCTCGTCGTGGGGATCACTGTCGTATAAAGAGCGAGAAGGCGTGATCCACGTGAACAGCAACTTGATACGTGCGAAGTTGCAGCCACTAGTCGGGCAGATGACACTGTTGTGAGGTGGGCCGCATAGGAAGTGGAAAAGGATGCCGGTCATAAGAGAACAGCCAGATGAAGTGTTGCAATAACTCGTTTTGTAAGCTATACCAATAAAGATAGCAAGCAAGTAACAGGTGAACTGTATGTGAGTGTACCTGAAACTTTGTTTTGAGAGGATGAGGTTTCGTTGATCAGTTTTCAAGCCCAAACACTGTTTTTCTGACTTCTTCGGCGCGGCGGAATCTTCGTGCACGATTTAGCTTCACGTCGTGCGTCCTATCCGCTTCATTGACGCATCAGAATTTTCTTTTATGTCTGTTAAATTCATTTTATTTTCGCCCAAGTGTGGCCAGTTTTATACGTTTATACTTCTACTTGTTTTAGTGTGTCCCGCCAACTTTGTCTATGAGAGCGGTGACAAATAGCTTCCGCTGTACACGGCCGGTTTCTTTCTTATTGCAACGTGTTCCTCTCTGTTCAGCGAGATCAGTGAGGACTCCTCGCGTTGCTGCAAGCGCCGCAAAGCTGCTCCCCGTAGAGAGAGAGCTTGGATGGAAATTGCACGCCAGCCTTACGCAACAGGTGCTAAGGCACCATCCGGCCGCTACGCAAAGTTGCTTTTTGACGACGGCACGCGGCGCTCGTGGGGCAAAAAACTGAAAATCAGTGGCGGGTGACGTGTCTCGCGAGAGCGCACAGTTGCGTTGCACAGAGAGTGCAGCAGCAGCGAGCGTGCCCTCGCCTCACTGCTGATCGCAGAAAGTGGGCCGCTGCAGCAGCAGCAGCAGCCATGTGCGCGCGAACCGCGATTGCACCACACTCCCCCCCGGATTCCCCGAGTAGCGTTTTTCGCCTTTAATCGTATCTCCGCTCGCCGATAACCGCCCCCTCCCCTGTTTTCTCCAGCCCGTGTTGTAACTCTTATTTTCAGTTGCCTCCCGTCGAAATAAGCCGCGGGAGCTGCCCGAGGAGACATCGGCCAGTCGAGGCAGTCGCTCGATCCAGATCCACCTCCGAGATACTCTGCGCGTCACGCGCATGTCCTGTGTTACGACCGGGAAAGGAGTTACTGACGTCGGACGCTGACTGTGGCCGCGCCTGGCTTCGCTTCGTGGAGTCGACAAGCTCGTGAACGCCGCTTTCGGATCGCCTTATCTGCGGCCAGGTTGGTCGGGCGAAGGACGCCCGCAGATCTCCTCCATCTTTTTTGGTACGTATGTAGCGCTGGTGCCATCATATAGGCACAGCCAACGCGTTGGCGTCGATGAAATTACGGGGGCTTGTGCTGCTTACTATCATTCCTTTTGTAAGCTCGTGCGTGTGGACTCCGCGCGCGTATACCTTTTGAAATTATTCCGTTTTGCGCTGGCTGCATGCAGGTGTCAGAGTGCAGTGCCCTCCGCGATTGGTGACCCTACCATCCGCCGAAATTGGGTTCCTGTGATTGTGCTATATGAACACTGCAAATGCAATAAAATGACAGCGATAATGTGACATGCGTCGCCAGGACAGCTGAAATTTATTTGGAAGAGAGAGCGTATTCGATTATTACAATTATGTTCAATTCGTCAAAAAATTTATGACGTTATTTAGGATAACATGCAGCTTACGTGTTAAGTCTTGTCTCGTCGTAGTTTGAAAGCCGAGTCACTCTAGTCAGCTTGGCCAGAGGCTGTGCTGATGCTGTTGCGGGTTTCATCATGTAGATGGTCGCTAAAATGAATGGCCAAAATTAGGTCCTCATTTGTTTCCCGTTGAAATTTAGACTTGAAGTCTAACTTTCCGAAGCGATAAACTTGCGGGCCATAGTGCAGTGGTGGGTTACTGATAAATTTATACCACACGGGGATCTTCATAGCTGCGCTAAAATCTTGGACGCACGAGCGTTTTGCTCTTCGCTCTCCATCACAACTGTGGCCTGCGAGCACGTAACACTCAAGCTAGTGCCTGCTATTTTAAAGCCGCAATACTCGTAACGACAAATCACAGTCCAATTCCCGCTGACGATTGAATGCACGACTCTTAAATGCAGATGTAATACTTTCAAGAAAGGGAGCTGGTGCCCCGAAGTGCGGTAATAATGTGGAGTTCGTTACGAACACACAACCATTGTGTGTTCGTAATGAACTGCTACTCCCACGTTCGGGCTGAAATGCCACCTGAGACGACATTTCAGCCCAAATGTTGGAGTAAAGGCCCGTTCATACTTGCGACGAAAGCGAGAGAAAACGACTGGAATTCTGTCGCTTTGTCAAGCGTCGACAGAAATTGGTCTCGACCATTCGACAAAAACGATCGTCGCGCGACAAAGCGACAGAATTCCCGTCGCTTTCGCTCGCTTTCGTCGTAAGTGTGAACGGGCCTTAACAGTGCTCATTTCGGTTCTCTTCTGCTGTGAAGTAATTAATGGGTGAACGCGGACCCTAAAAGGTCCCGATACTCCGCGCGCATTTGGGCGCACGATGCGGCACGAATGTGGCAGACAATATCCCGCTCGCACACGCAATCGGGCCGTTAATTTACAGCCACGCCTCTAAAATTCATTGTTCCTTCATCAAGTCCGCCGTGCGTTATCTGAAGCTGTTATTGTTAATTCTCAACTGACAGCACTATGCATGAGAACAGCAATTAACCGTGCCATGATTGACTTCGCAGAGGGGAAGACCCATGTGTACCGAGTCTTAACAGCTGCGGTCTGGCGAGCTAGTCAATGAGAACTAAGAAATATTTTTTAAAGGAATTTTTGTATTTTAGAATATAATTGTTGCACGAGTCCTACGCTTCTGTTGAGATGCGACTGTTACCTTACCTTTCCACTAAAACTGTTTCCTGCGGCAAAAAATTCCCCCTTCCGTTCTCACTGCTTCCTATTGAGCATCGCGTCCCCACTCTGCACTTGTATAACGCGTCGACTTTGCTGCCCTTTGATTCATGGAGAGTGCGTAGGATGTGTTAAGGCTGCCGATGCTCTCGTCTACACCGCAGTGAGTGCACTCTCAACTTCCACATCCGCACCCTTTTGCTTTGATCAGCCTCAGTTACGCAATACGATTGCATCCCCAGCCTGTGAGTCTGTACCAACGAACTTCGCAACTTTTAAGTCCCTGTCAGACTTCCTTGTGGCGCTCTTCGAGCGTCAGTCACCTCGTCAAAACGGCGGCTCATGCTCCGTACTGCAGAAGCCGCACCGCATATCAGCCACCGAACGTCGCGTCACAGACACTCGAATCGACGACATGTTCCAACAAGGTGTCGTTCACCTTCACAACAGCCCATGGGCGCCTATCACTGTCCTCGAGAAAAAGAAGCGTGCCACTCGATACCGCGTTGATTCCCACCGCGTTAACAGGATCACTCGCGAAGACGTTTACATAGTGCTCCACATCGGCGACCGCTTGCTGGGAGCAGTCTTCTCACCGTTGGCTGCTGCTGTACGGAAGATCTGTGCACAACGATGACGGTAATTTGTGATACCTGAAGTGATAATGATGCACTACAATCATGAGAGGTCCCGAGGTTCATGAGCTGGCACGATTGATAAAGAGTTTCTCGGGCCGCTGAGCCTTCTTGCGTGCTTTGAACGTGAAATTCTGGCGTGATATTGTAAAGGGTACCTTTTATATACACGTCCACACGACGACCCAGCGGCAACGCTATTTTACCGTCCTTAATTTACCTTAATCCACCTTAACCCATCCAACCCACATTAATTCTTCATCTTAATTCACCTTAGTCCCACCGTAATCCACTGTAACTGAACCTTAATAGCTACGAAGTAGAGGAAAAGCAGGAGCGGAAGCCGCCATGTAGACTCAGCAACATTTTGCCGCAACTCCGAATTCGGCTACATAACTCGGCGACGGAGACAAGTAATGCTGTCGCATTTGCTCATCATAATAATGGCTTAGGTGTCCCCATAGTTTTTAGACTGCTTAGTTTAGACTGAGACGCTACGCCTGTACATCAGGCTTCTCACGAGGCTGCCATCTCACCATCTGGCGCAGCTCCCTTATAACCGACCACGATCTACGTTTTCAGCCATTGTTACAATGCACAGGGCTGAAGTCCCGCCGAGGTACGCCCCTGCGGTTACAGCGTCCTCCCCGTTTTGGTGTCTGGCACAGCCTGAGATCCGTCTCAGCATTCCGGGAATCGGCAAAAAGGCCGCCTTGCCATCCTTGGCCCTTCAACAGCTTACAATGCTGTTGCTGCATGAGCGGTACAACGACCGGAAACATGTATACACGGATGGGTCAGTAACGTCATCCAGTTCGGCAGGTGCTGTGGTTGTTCCAGCAGATTGTGCCACAACTCGGTTCCGTGTGGCCCATATTACGACCTCGACAGCCGCAGAACTTGCAGCCATTCGTGAGGCTCTTCATCACGTTATCAGAGCTACTCCTCAAAACTGGGCTATTTTCTCGTACTCTAAGGCTGATTTACAAAGCTTACGCGCAGCCCTGCGCTATGGCCCCCTCCACCAATTGGTGACAGAGATTAGAGAAAAATAGCATCAAGCCATCACAAACGGCCATGGCATAATATTCCAGTGGCTTCCAGGTCACTGCGGAATCATCGGCAACGTCTTGGCGGATGAAGCTGCTCGAACAGGCCACGACAGCGAACGCACCAGCCTGCTTCCGCTTTCAAGGACCGACGCCGCGAGGTCGCTTCGCTCCTTTGCTCGCAGAATCACCATGAAGCAATGGAACACACCGGACTTTTCGAATGACCGTCTCTATGATCAAGACCCCCTTCTTCAGCGCTGTCTTCCGTATGGGTTGTCTCGACCCCAGCCGTCTTTACTTTGTAGACTGTGGTTGAGAGTGGCCTTCACGAAAGCCCACTCCTTCCTCATCGGAATGGCCACCAGCGCCCAATGTGACGCCTGTGGGGCGGAAGAGACGATAGAGCATGTGCTGTGTCTCTGCCCCGAATACTCGTCGGAGGGAAGCTTGCTTTCCACCGCGCTCAGAAGATTGGACAGTCGACCACTTACAGTAGAGACTATCCTAGGTCATCGGTCTCCACCATCGAGTTCACAGAAGACGGCGAAAGCCCTTTTACGTTTCCTGAGCGAAGCGAACTTGCACGAAAGACTATAGTGCCCGAAGCGGGACTTGAGTGCGCGCCTTCCCACTCTTCCTCTTTTCCCGCCCTCTTTTTTATCCCCTGAACCCCATTCCCCCAGTGCAGGGTAGCAATCCGGGCTCTACACCTGGTTAACCTCCCGGCCTTTCCGTCCTTCCTTTCTCTCTCTCTCTCTCTCTCTCTCTCTCTCTCTCTCTCTCTCTCTCTCTCTCTCTCTCTCCTGGCAGCCCTTACGAGCGCCAGATACTGCGATAGCGGATAGGGCTAGCAGCCGCCCAATCTTCCCTCTGTGAGACCATAACCCCTTTCAGAGATTTGAAGCATCCGCTGCTCTGGTGCTGTATATGAACATATCAGACGGTCATAAACGCCGGATAGCGGATAGGGCTAGCAGCCGCCCAATCTTCCCTCTGTGAGACCATAACCCCTTTCAGAGATTTGAAGCATCCGCTGCTCTGGTGCTGTATATGAACATATCAGACGGTCATAAACGCCGGATAGTCCCGTAGGGCGTATTTTCCGACGCTCCAGAACAACCAATAGACGTGAGCAAGTGAGCGAATTCTCCAAATGACCACACCCAGAAGCATTCCATTTGACTGAAAAAGGGCACCTGCGCACGAACATGGTGCAATGCAAAACGCCATTCACGCCTTGCGTGTTGACCGTGCTCACATGTTTTTTTTTTTACTCAAATAGTATACTGAACTTGGTCATTCGCAGAATTTGCACACGCAGCCCCTTTGATTGGTCATTATGGTGAACTGTGGGGAAGAAGCCTTGCGGGGACTTCAAACAGTAAACGGCAAACGCCGCATTTGGTAAAAATCGGTTATATTTACTCCGGAAAGATGTCTTTCTAGCAATTCGCTTTTGCTGTACAGAAGCCGACTTTACAGGGCCTCCATGTGCATTAGGTAGCAAAGCGAAAGCATTAAACAGCCCATAGGGCCGAAAATCCGGTGTTGGTGTCGGCGTTGCCAAAACAGCGGAATGGTTCGGAGATCAGGCGTCTTTGAAGTGTTCCATAGCGCGAGTCGTTCCACAGCACACGCCTAAGCTCGGCAGTAGCAACAGGTGGCCGTCAACGCCAGTTCCCCGCAGATAAAGTAAGGGAGCGCGAGAACGCAGCCAAGCGATCGAACGGACAGGCAGCGAAATTCACCGCCGTCGTCAACTCTCCCAATATATGGCGGTAGGAACGAGTGGTGGAGTGAAGCGCAAGAGTCAGATCGAAGCCATTCGAAAGTGCAAGGCGGAAGTGGACCGCGAAGCAAGTTGCCTCAAGGGACAAGATGACGAAGCACTTTGAGAACGTCAGGCAAAATCAAAGCGTGTGGTTAAATGAAAATTATTGCTTTCGCTTTCAGAACCCTTAATGGGTGCTCAGGTGCCTTCAGACTCCCCCTTTTTTTAGACACAAGGCCCCAGTGCCTTCATACTCTCTCTGATATTGAAGAGCATATTTTACCTCCTCAGAAGTGTCTCTCCAGCAGCGCATCTGTGTGAAGTAGTGAATAGGAACCCCGAATGGTCTGAAGGTAGAGCAGAGAGGCGGGAAAGATTGCTTACTCATCCTGCGACAGTGCCCGCATCGAATTTTGCGAGAAATTTATTATTATGATCAAAAGTCAGCTGTCCTTCATTCTCGTTCATTATCCCCCTTTTGCTTCCCCCATTATTTACTTTATGAACGGAAAAATTTGAGAGAACCCCCAATTTTTTAGGATGTTTTATGAAGTCGATTTTACCGTGGTCCAGTATAACCTGTATAACCGGAAGCATTGAGGTACTCTGGTGATAGCTATCGGTTATCTGTCAAGACAAACAAAACATCAGCGCGGCAGTGCAAAAAAGTCTGAAATGTTTGGCAAGCATACAGATAGCGTAAGAAATATGGGCAAATGCTTTGGATTTCGGCATGGCGATTGGGGGGAACCGGAAGAAACACCTGAAAACGTACACTGGACCAGCACGCCCTCTAAATACCTTGGTGTGCCACTATATCAGTGCTGGGACACAAATAGTTATTGGGCTGCGGAAATCTACCACGTCCGGGGAAAGACAACGAAGTGGGATGGACGCGAGTTGGCCATGTTCACCCGAGCTACTGTGTGCAACGTGTTCTTGGCTGCCAAGGTTTGGCACGTGCGTCAGGTTATGTGCATTACACGTGCCAACATTCAAAGGCTCCACAGAGCGTTTGCAGTTTTTGTCTGGGGCTTCACGTGGGAGCGCATGAGTCGCTTCAACTTGTTTCTTTCAGTAAAGTCTGGTAAGCTGGGCTTAGTGCATTTATTTCTGAAACAAGCCGTTTCCCGGTCCCCGTTGCTGGGGGACCAGAGAGACGATTTTATACGAACAATGATTCAAGTGAGAATGCGAGACCCATTGCCCGATTTCATTGTTTTTTTAAGTGGTGTACGAAGGGGTGGTTTACGGGGGTTCCGGCGCGAGGTGGTGTGGTCATACAATTTTCTAAAGGCACGGTGTTCACTTGAGTACCTCAGCAGTGTACCACATAGAAAATTGTTTAAAGACGTCATCGAAATTTCGCTGTCGGTCCCAGTCTACTGATCCACATATATTGCGGGCTGGGCAACAAATGTCCTAACGCAGGTTAAAAAGATGCGGGTTAAGCCATCCGCTAAAAGTTGCTTCTTCCAACTGCACACTGGGACAGTGCCGGTGGAACCACCGCTGCAGGAAAAGGGAATGCTTGTGATCTGGGGCATCAACTGTACTTTTGGTCACAAGCAGGAAACATTCGAACACTTTTTCTTGGATTTTTCCGATGCTGTGTTTCACTGCGACATTCTCCAGCGAGCACTTAAGAAGGAATTACCGGTCACACCGGATGGCATACGTTTCTTGCCTACCGACAATGAAGAGGGTGTTCCTTTGGACATGTTCATGCTCCTGAGCCTGCATAGCCTATGGAAACCCCGTATGGAAGTCAGGCATGCGAATCCAAATGGACGGCCTGCTAAGGATTATTTCACTGAGAGTGCTGCCGACATCTGAGATGTATTCGAAATCGAGGAAGAGCAACCCAGCTGGGTTGTAACTGACGGTTTTAATGAGACGCTTTTAACATAACCGCACCGACCAAAGTGTATTGGTTGATTTTTTTTTACCTTGAAGTGTTTGTATGTATGAATCCCTTTCTTTTGTTCTGTTTTACCAAGCAGGTAATAAATAAAAAAAAAAAGGCCGCTGGTTGGAGACTCGTTCTGGTTGGAGACTCGTTCTGGTTGGAGACTCGGTTGGAGAATCGTTTTTTTTTTCACCCTTAAATTGAATTATAATTTACATGTCTTAGGGCAGTGTTTGGTGTTTTAAATGATGGGTTAGTGTTCGTTAGCTCATATTACGTTAGTTTAGGGTAGGTTACCTTACTTTACGTTAGGAAGAGCGATGTAGTGCCAATCGCGGCATTTTTTTTTTTTTTACAAAACGCCAAAACGCCAGTGGACGTCGATATAGTGGAGTATAGTACCATGACACGGCACTCCCAACATAAGGACGTCTGACTCCACGTTGAGTGAACTCGCCACGCCAAGAGGCGACGTACATCAGCTACGTCAGGCATTGATTCCACGGGGCCATGAACATTGACCATGTGAGCGGCCCAACTGAACTACGCCAAGTGTCATGAAGCGGGTCCATGCCGACGCAAAGCAGCGCAATACAAGTCCAATGCTATCAAGATACCCCGAAAATTGCCTCTCACCATCTTTTGTCCTAAAGGGACCCTGCAAAACTTTCGATAAACGCTTTCACTCTTTCTTTCGCGTCTGGAAGCACTGCGAAAGCTAGTTATCGCCAGCACGGAGCGGCACTGCGTTATTTGCTCGTCGCACCAGATACCCCTTCCGTTTCTGCTTTGTTTTTGTGGCTTTATTTTTAAAGTTGCTATCGAAAAGCGTTCATTGCTGCAACTGAAGGAAAACCAGCCAACAGTCGCTACATGGCCTCAGTGACGTAATACGGGCCGTCGAAGAACGTCAAGACCGGGAAAGAGAGAAATATCTTTTGATCGAGTTTCCAAGTTATCTGATGAGCATAGAGGAGTAATTTTTGGCTAAGGTACTGTGCGACCCCCTAATCTAAGTACTGGGTATGTTGGATGAAATTTCAAAAAAAGTTGAAAAAAGTGTTGCCGGGTCCCTTTAAAGACCATAGTCTTTCTTGGGCTACCTACACGCGATAATTTTCGTTTTTTCTGTCTCTCGATTCAGCCTTTCGGCTAAAAGTTGAAACAATTAATCAAAAAGTAGTATATATAGGTAGAGCCGCTACAAATTACTGATACTGCTGGCCTGAGTCGTACATGTCCGCAATATATAGCGCAAAGGGAACCTCAGGCACATTTGAGGCAAAATATATATACGTAACGGGGGGTACCCGTGTTGTTTTAGTTAAGAACACACGTTAGGTGGGTTTTTACAGCATCAAGATACAAAAAAAAAAACAACGCCTTCAAAACGGCGCTAAAAGGGTCCTGCTCGTGCGAGGCAAATACAAGCACAAAAAAATCCCGGGCCATCTCCGCTAACGTCAAACCTGGGCAGGGGCGAAGCATGCAGTGCATAAGTGTATTCAAAAATTCTAAGTCTCTCTTTTGCCACATGGTGCGCGCTGTTTGGGCGCTGGAGAAGCGCCGGTCGGAGCAGAAATCGCGCGTTTTCAGAGGCGGCCGTGCCCTCTCTTGCGTTGAGCCGAATTTAAGCAATTAAATGAGAGACAGGCTCCGTAAGTTGTCTTCGTGTCACACGTTGCAGCATGCTAAGAAATGTGCTTTACAGGAGAAAACCTGGCGTTTGAAATCGGATTTTGAGACTGGATCGAACAAATTTCTGTTATTAATGCAATTAAATCCTGATTATTGCTGTATTTTAAATTAGCTTAAACCACGCTAGTTTATTATGAACCGGTTTTATCCATTATACGCTTGTTTTTGACCATCGTTTGACAACTTGATTTACGGTGACGACATGAGACGACGACGACAGGAGACGGCGACAGCCCGAGTCACTAGGGTGCTTCGCCCCTAAAACAGAGCTGCAGCACGTGCTGTTCCATGCAGAACGCGAAACAAGGGATAAATAAACGGATGCGCGCTGTCCCAACAGATGGCGAGCAAGCAGAGCGTAGGCGGGAAGATTGATGAACGAACCTCCGTTCAATCCACCTGGAGAGGGGAAGGCAAGAGCGTGAGGAATGCGAGCGGGGAAGGAGTTGGGCCGGCAACAGAATGCTGTCGACTTTCGACGACATTTGAAGTGAAGCAAGCAGACACGAGGCCAAGTTTTGTCGTTATGAATAATGGAAAAGCGTCGTTTCCAAATCAGCAAAAAACAACCAACCGAGGTAACATACTACTCTTCCTCTTGGTCTTCTGAACAGCTTTCAAAGCTTGCATATAAAACGCACATAATCACTCCTGCGAATCAAAAGAAGTAGAGCAGTGGTTATGGTTGCCGCTTGGGAAACTGTGGGACCAGGGTTTGAACACCAGTATTGACAACTCATGGGTTGTGTTGTAACACCTGCGCTGGAAATGCCCGCTCTTACGCGTGACAAGGTTTGTGGATGCAGCAGAGCGTGCGCTTTCGTTGTATGTATTTATATTGGTGGAAAAGCCGCTCAAACAGGTACTATGGGAGAACAAGACAACACGGCGCTAACTTGCAATTACAGGTTTGTCAAAAAAAAAAAACTTACAAATATGTGTTTAAAATGCACGTGTTATGGTTCATCTCCGGTAAGAAAAAAATAAACAAACATGCGAGGACTTTCAGAAGTGAAACCCTGACAGATGCATATGCAGCATACAAATGTGATGAGCGTAATATGGCAGGATGATTATGATGAACACACTTCATTGGTTTGAGTCGAGGTTTTATGTTGTTAGGCCCCCCGCTTTTATCGGTCGCTCCTTTTATCACTTTTATAAGTATTAGGGCATCCGCTTACACATCGATCGCCGCACCTCCTAATGTGAAAGGCCACAGTCAACCCCAAGTGTTTTTTTTCTCGATTCCTCCTTCACACAGTGTTTTTTACTGGGTACTGTGAAAAGCCGAGCAAGCAGCCCTATGAGCGGCTCCTATTCTCTGACCTGAAAAGATTGTTCAAGTTGTCTGGCCTCCATAACTTTCTGTGACCCTTGCACCTCTGATCCCCCATCTTTCCTTTCCCCTTTCCTTTCCCTTCCCAGCCTTCCTTTCCGCATACTCCCTGACACCAAAATATGTCAGGACACGACATGGTGTCCAACCCTAAAACAAACGTACTTTACCCTCACCACTACCGACGAATTGATGAAACTTACGCACCACCAAAAATGGAAAAGCAGCCCCACGCCGAGCAGTTTCTCAGACCCTGTAGGCCTATGCGCTTGCAGTCATTCATTTACGCATCGGTCATTTTAGCCAGCGTATATGCGGCCCCGCGACAACGCGAATAGGTAAACAACACATGTTGCACCTCAGAAAAAAAAAAAAAAAAAAGCGAACAGAGATTGGTATTGCACGCTTGTTTTTTCGACCCCCATCAAACTGAGCGTTTGTTGGGGTCGAAACTGACAGTAAGTTATCAGCTATAGCGCAAAGCGCTCAAGAAAACAAGGGTGCGATGTCAAACACAGGTCGCCTTTGAACGGTCCTCTACATAAATTGTTCGCCTGTGACCGCTGTCATGTGGCGCCGTGACGGCATGAAGGCCAAACTGGCCGATGCGTGAAGACACGACTGCAAGAGCATCGACGGATCTGAGACCTCTTGCGGCTAGCGTCGCTTGACGTGGCTGATTGCGGCGTGATTGCGAATACATCCGTTCAGCAATATATACCTGTGCGGTCGTGTCGGAGTGCACTGCTTCCTGGTCGCTTTCCCGTATTGCGACTTGTCCCGAAAGACGTGACAAGTGCAGCATTAGCAGTTGCCTGTTAGCTGGAGTGCGCACCTGTTCCCTGCTGCGCGTCGCTTCCAGTCCCGATGGTAAAGTTTTCGCATCAAAAAGCTGTCAACCGGAAAAAACGATAACAGAAAAGAGAATTCTAAATAACAAAGAAACGAAGCTGCAAGTAGTATCAGTAGAATATAATTTACTGAATGAGATGGCGTGAGACCTATGTTGGGAAAATGAAGGTTGAGAGTGGTGTAGCGTGTCTCACTATGGAAGCATCGCGGGCTAGTTTTCAAGGTGAGCTAAGCGTCCCTTTGGCGTTGGTTCGCTGCCGTATCGCGTCTTTGTTGGTCACCACAACCGTGGGATTGTCGTGGATCGCCTTAAGGTTCTCGCACTCCTAAACTATCTCATGCACTGCTCTAGCACGTGCAACTTACGCGTTTCATTGAAAGCAACCGCGACGACACGTAGCGAAAGCAAGCTAACCGGAAGGCGTGGTTGATGCAACCTTCATCACTCCTGGCTCTTTCGACACGCCCAAAGGAAGCGGGACGCGTTACTGACGACGTAGCAAGGTCGTGCCCCAGAGCCAACGCTTTACAAACGAGTACTTGAAAACTTCCTCATCCTAGCGTGTGTCTCATCGCGTCTTTAGCTTTGTCCCTGTCTTAATGTTCGCTAGCACGATGAATTCCTTAGTTAGTAACCAACTTGCCCAACTTCGCGCTTTAGTTGTCCTCTTCCTCCATGCTTTTTTTTTTAGGAAAATGAATGGCTCAATGGGCTCTGCACACTGGCAGTTATTCGTTGTCAGCTAATAGGAGGACTTAAGTGATCAGCCCGTAGGCTAGCTGCGCCGGCTGTCGCGAGTCTTTCTACTTGTTAATACAGGCAATGTGGTGCCGTCACAACCTATTTCTCGTCAAACCATTGGTTATCTTAGTCTTGTTGTACTCCTATGACGTCTCTATCTCGGCGACTGCAGATGACGCAATAGCTCTTCTTTTACGACACTTAATAACGTTGTATCGCGCCTCTATCTCACTGCTTCGCTGGCAGCCACCGGTTGAGAGAGACAGCTGTCCGGGTAAACGGAGGAGGAGGTGAAGAGTGAACATCGCGAGGACGACCTGCCTCCTCGCCGTTGCCCCGGCGGCTACGCGGTGGAGGTCCTTGGAGGCCCCCTCTCGACAGCTGGCTGTCCCTCACCCAGACCTGTGCTCCCACCGACAGTGAGCGCACGCGCCTCAGCGAGCAGCAGTTTCCAGCTGCGCCACCAGCCATGGACGTCAACGGACCCGCCGCCGGGTAAGCCCGTCTTTCGAACACTGCACTCGAACTACCGCTTGCTGTCGCCGCTTCGTCTCTGGCTGCAAGCTGCCGTCTCCGCTTAAAGTGGCCCTGCATCTTCTTAGGTCGAGCTAGGGCAGAGCTTACGAGTACGCGCATCCTGAATGACCATGCTGCTCGCAATGTGCATTCATTCAGCAGGAGATTTTGCGTTAAAGCCCGCGGAGAAAATACTGCTAAAGTTACCTCGTATCAACAGAATATTGCGTAAGACGTGTTGTTGGGCGAGTTGGCTCATATTACAGAAATAAGATTGAGCGCAGCGAAAGACACGGACGAAGCGGAAGACACGGAGCGCCCGTCCCGTCCTTTTCTCCGTCCGTGTCTTTCGCAGCGCTAAATCTCATTTCCAGAATATTGCGGCAAATGAGAGTAATTCAGTTTGGTTGGGCCCTCTCATGCCCCGTTAGGCGTACTGCGGCGATGACCAGAGCAGGACCCCACATTCAAGGAGAGATTGGAACATCAAGCAAACGACGACGATTGTGAGGCATGCCCCAAAAGTTGACGCTCCCGTCTCGTTACAATTTGTAACAATGCGAACGGTATATTGTGGAAGCACGGGTGGCATTTAGAACTCAGGCTCTGAGACATCGTGCGTTTTTCCTGTGTTCGCGGGGAAATCGGACATTTTTTTGGTTGGAGCTGAGCCACATAAACGGGTTCGTTTCCGCTCGCGGCGAGGACAAGCCGTGATTAATTGCAGCCAATGGCATCCCCACCCCGCGCTTTGCAGGTCTCCATGTCCAATGAACTCGAGGAAAAGTGTTTATTGGCTACAGTTAAATGTGTCACCGACGGCAGGGCAAGCGTGGTTTATTTAAGCACGTTAAAAGCAGGAAAGGCATTAACTTTGCAGACGAAGACGTATAGAATGTAATAACAGTGTGACTGCGAGCACTATACGTAGAAAAATCTATGGAAGGTATCGCCCTAGCGTAGGTATTGCTTACTATGATTCATGAATAGATACTAAGCGAATAACTTCGAGGAAACGCAAAATAAGCTAATTATCATTGTGGCACATTGGTGCGTTCTAGCTCCTTTCCCCCACGAATATTATTTAACGACGACCTAAGCCTTATTTTTTATCAACATCAAAGCGAGGATAAGATGCACCGAGATACTTCAGAGGACCAAGACCGACGGCACAGGGCCTTCCATGCCTCTGCTAACAGCAAGGATGTGACTAGATTCCGTCAAATGAGCTGAAAACCTGCGCGCTAGCACCGCACTTTCGCAGGCTCAGAAGCTGATTCATTCAAACTTGTAATTCGCTGAAGAGCTACACACACGATATAGACAGGGTGAACGTACAGGCCATCCGGTGTTTTACGTCGCCTAAGTTACGATGTAATAAGAGGGCTAATGCCTCCCTTAGAACGGACTGCTACGATTGCGAATAAAATTCGTTGTTTTGAGTCGAGGTGCTAATGTTGGGGCACCAGCCTAAAGCGAGGCATCCTCGTTCCGGATGCATCGCATCTTGATGGTCATCCGTGCCTCCCCAGTCGTCATTGGTCCAAGAAGTCGGGCTGCTGCACGAGGTCACGGGTTCGATTCCCGGCCGCGGCGGCCGCTTTTCTGATGGAGACGAAAAGCAAAAACGCCCGTGTGTACGAGATTTCGGCGCACGTTAAAGATCCCCAGGTGGTCAAAATTAATCCGGAGCCCTCCACTACGGCGCGCCTCATCGCCTGCGTTGCGTCGGCGCGTTAAACCCCCACAATCAATCAAATCAAGTCGGGCTGCTCATCCACTGCTCATATGAATAAGGGTTGGGGTTATTGGTAAATAGGTACAAGGTGCCTTGGCAGAATATATTGCGGGGTACGTGGCATGCAGACGGGTATATTAGCGTAATTTTGGTGGATCGTTTATAAATGTACACACAAGCGCGCACGGGAAGATGTAGTGAAACAGGTTAGAGTGAGCAAAGCGGTTGCTAATTCGAAGGAAAATGTCGTGCTCGCCATGTACGAGTAGCTCAACCGCTGCCACTGATGAGTTTGGAGCAACAACCACTCGTTCAGCTCTTCTCGCGCGTCCCTTAATTGTTGTGTTGCAGTCAGGGAAATGCTAAGTTTACTATTTCCTCCCGGTTCCTCAGTTTTTTATTATCGGTGCTAATGAAAAAACAATAACAGTAAAATGTATTGCAGAAATGCCAGCACACAATTACGCCTGGGACGAAGCGGGCATGCTATCTCATCCCTGGGAGCTAAGCGCGAGCTTCTGTTTTTTAGCAGCGTAATGTGGCTGGGCGGTCGGTTGTTGTGGTTTCGTAAATGCGAATGAATGAAAGGCTTCCTGAAAAGGCAGAGATTGAACCTGGGGGAGGGGCCGCACGCTATCTTTGCTCACCCGTGTGCCTAAGGCGCGAGAAAAAAAAAACAGACAAGCCAGACCCCGGCGTGACAACTGCACAAAACACCTACAGGATGTTCATCAACACGTGCGACCAAAGCACATCCGGTACGAGAGTACGCTCGAGTATACGTCACAACAAACCCCTACGCCGAGCGTCCAACAAGCTCAATCTCGGAATCGTACTAAATTTTATGGCGTAAAGCACAGCTAAAACAATACATAAGGAAACATTATCTCAGAAAAAGCGTCATTGCAGTGTCATTGCTCTCGACGCCAGGTACATGTGCACAGCGAAGGATGTCGTCACGCGCCCACAAGCTTGTGGTTATATAGTAAAACCGGATTTCTGGCATTCCCCAACTTCACAAACACGTTTTCTTTCGTTCAACTATATTTCAACTCGATGGTGCGCTGTTTCGAACGACCGAGACCTGGAACGCGGAAATAAAAAGGAAAAAGGCGGCATTTCGTCAGCGAAGAAACGGCGCAGGTAATTCCCGCTTCCGCCACGCGTCTGACGAAGCGAGAAAAACAAGGGGTGTGGGGAGGACGCTATCGGGGGCTAATGCACAGACGGCACCGGCTTTTAAAGAAGATAGTCTTTCTTGGGCTACTTAAACCCAGAAATTTTGGTCTGTCTGTCTGTCTGTGACTCGATTCAGCCACCCGGCCAAAGTAAAACAAGGCCTGTGCAATAGTCTTATATAGTCACAGCTAAATCTACCCGTCTAAGCCCGTTGTAATGTTCATACTTGTCAACATTGTTGAAGAAGAACAAGACAATACGCAAGTATAAGACAACAAATTAAAACAGAAGTGATATTTGCAGTGTTCCTTTATAAAAAAAATCATACATGCTTGATTTTTGCGAAATAACTACTTCATCAACTGCAGAAAAAAAATCACTCTGCCGTCGCCTGCTGTCGCCCGCGCCACTATACTTCTGGCGCCATTTTAAGAAATCAACCGGCAACAATTACGAAAGGTTCCACAAGATGGGTTCCACGTTCTGCTTGGAACGCACGTGGAGTAGGGCAACGTGGTTCTATCAACGTTGAAGTAGAGCGTCTCGATTCACGTGCGTTTCCGCCGTAAGGCAGCGTTGGCATCGAGACACCCGGCCTGGAGCAGTGGAACGCGATAAATTTAAAATGATTTAAGCAAACCTCTGGCGTCTTTACCTTGGGAGGAGCGCGGCGCAAGGAGCGCGGCGCAAGGAGCGCGGCGCAAGGAGCGCGGCGCAAGGAGCGCGGCGCAAGAGGAACAACATGAGAGGTGCGCTAGCGGGAAAGCGAAGGGGGGCATTTACTTGGCAAAAGTCGAGAACGGCTATCGTATTTTTTCAAT
Organism: Haemaphysalis longicornis; assembly: GCF_048455015.1. Classification (NCBI taxonomy): domain Eukaryota; kingdom Metazoa; phylum Arthropoda; class Arachnida; order Ixodida; family Ixodidae; genus Haemaphysalis; species Haemaphysalis longicornis. The sequence continues at coordinate 18,660,276 of NW_027526335.1, read as the reverse complement.
GGGAAGTAAATTTGACTTTTGTTGTATTAAGATTAATTATGAACGTAGCCTAAATACAGCTATAGCTGTTACCATAACATTTTAATCAGCCCTGCAGTTTGTTTCATCTCCTTTAAATAAACAAAACGGAGCAAAAAAGAGAGAGCGACATTTTAAGACGTTTTTTTTTTTTTTCAAACGACTGAATGTTGGCAACACACAACGATAGTTTTTTTAGGGTAAACTAGTTGCTTGTATTGAAATAAATCAATCGAATAACTTCACACGCTAGGGAGTTTTATAAAAAACTCACGAAAGCTGCGGGGTTACCCAAAGCAAAACACTTGGTTTCAATAAAAACCTTCCCAGTCCAGTCCATGAAAGAACTAGCTAGAACGGAATTGGAGGCAAATACCGGCACGCGTTTCGAAAAAGACCGTGAGGTATGTTTTTAGCGAAATTCCCCGTTTACTAAGAGGTGATAAGTCCAGTCAAAATGGTGATACAAAGTTACTATATAGCTATGTCACGGTCATCGAGCGGACAGGAAGCGAATATATTATCCCCAACTTTTTGCGGCCCTTCAAAACGGCTGCTCGGACAAACACCCGTATGCAGTCATTAGAACCAATCAATATCGGAATAGATGATAGTTGATCGCTGCGAGGTGTGCCTTGGGTAAATAATCATGCCTCCCTGACTTATCCTTCAAAAGAACTCAAGCGCGAACGTAAAGCCTTCACCACCTCAAGGTGCTCTTACTTATACTCAGCGAGGTGCAATACATTTCTCGCTGGTGAGACGCTATCCGCGCTGTTAAAAAGGCAGAGCAGTAAAAGGGAGATGCTATCTCGCAGGGCAGTGCCGTGCTTTCTCTGCTCTTGGTCGCATACGCGGTCAAAGCGGTCGAGAAAGGGGCAGATGGAGCGACCATTTGTCACGATGCATTGATAGGGAAAATATTAAGAACCAGTTTTGGACACTTGCCGGCCGCTTGTCTCTTCAGCGCGGGGATAAGCGCTCCGAACACGACAAGTGCGGCGGGTTTTTACCTCCCGACTTTGTTTGCTGCCAAGTATATATTTTCCTCCTACCGATGCAAGCTGTTCGCAGAAAACGTAGATAAATGTAAAAACGCAGATAAAAGGTCAAGGCGTTTGCGGTGTGTGAGTGTGTGTGTGCGTGCGTGCGTGTGTGTGTGTGTGTGTGTGTGTGTGTGTGTGTGTGTGTGTGTGTGTGTGTAAAATGAGCCATATCTAACCAGCACAATGCCGCTATTGTCTTCAGGCAGCGTTACTCAGTTTTTTAGCGTGATTTGTAAGCCATCCCGCTGATTCCACAACTCGATGCCCCCTCCCGGTGACACACACACGCGGGTCTCTCTCTCTCTCTCTCTCTCTCTCTCTCTCTCTCTCTCTCTCTCTCTCTCTCTCTCTCTGTGCCGTCACTCCTAAAAGTGTGCAAGGGGTACGGCTAGCCTTGACTCTGCCATGGCAAAAAGTACGCTTGTATTCTGAGTAAGCACGGGAGACTAAAACTCACCGCCAACCAAGTTTCCTTTAGCAATCAACGAAAGGGTTCTTTCCACTCGCAAAACGAGTCTGTGGTGACATGTACTCCCAATTAGCATGAATTCCTAAGCTTAAACAACCTCACAGATATTAGTCTCAGTCCAACGGACACCAACTGTGCGTATGCATGCGCCTAAACATCTCTCTGCTCGCCCACGTAAACTTCGTGCGGCAACATTTGTATCATTTTACTGCACGAGCTGAACGCACCAAGTTTCTCCTTGTCTGGGCTATGTGTATACTGCGCTAGATGCAGAAATGTGAAAACGAGATTCGAAGGCGACTAACTAATTGCGCCCAAGTGCGGTACCTGTATGATTAAAGCCATTGATAGCGGCCTTCGTCGTCTTTCACTGGTGATTGGATGATAATGAGGGCTATAGCGACACGCAATGTCCTTCTCAGATGGCCGCGACGCGATTGGCGCGCATAGCCAAACATTTTACAGGCGCGCAATGAAGAGCGATGTGAACACGACTCCCGCATTTTTCGTGTCTTAATGCACTTAGCAATGGTTACCGCTGGGATATGCATTAAGAATATACGCTTTTTTTGACAGCTCTGTATTGGTTCGGCGTTTTTATCCGGGCAAAACGGCGTATATTACGCACTTAACTCCAAGAATCGCTTAAAAGAGAAAGTATCTGCTCGCAAAGCATTGATTCTTGCACTGACATAAGCACTTTCCTGAAAACCAGCCGCTAAATCGGCTCGTTCCCTTCTGGGCGATTCCGCTATTATGATACGAATCAGCTGCGTGTGTGTGAGCGTGCGTGTACGCACACCCACACACACGCAAAAACCGGCATTCATTCTCTGAAAGTGAATGCCGCGCGCTGAAAAAGAAAGGGTAAATGACAGAGCTCGCGTCAAGTTTCTGTGAGACAAAGGAGCGCGTTAACGTTCTCAGAGACAAAAGGAAAGAAAAGAAGGAACTTTCGAAGATTTGGAATAAAAGGGGCAATAGTATTGACGTACCATGAATATTATTGTTTGTTCCAGGTAGGTTATTTGTCCCGAATTTGTTTTCTTTCTTTTTTTTTTTTTTTGATCTCTCTCTCGTACCCTCTATCTGTATTTCGAAGCTGTCTGTGTGACAACATCTAGACGTGGGCTGTCCTCCTGCCCGCGTATCCATCGGCCCGCCGGGCGGCACTTGTGCTGTGGCGGTGGTCGTACGCACCATTCGAGGCGAGATTCATTTGGAGACAGAAAGGCCGCCTCAGTTGACGCGGCACCCTGAACTCACCTGGCTTAGCGCTTGGCGCAGAGGAGAGCAAGCGATTGCTTTACGGTCTTCGGGATACAACCTCCGGGCCAGTCTGCTCGCTTGGCGTGGAATGCTGCTTTTGTTGCATGCTGTATAGATAACCCAAGGCGACGTCTTCGAGCCCGCGCGCTTATAGTTGGCGCCCAAACGCTGCGTTATCTCTCCTATCCCTCGTTGTTAAACCGGAGTTATTGAGGCGGTGATCTGTGATTTCTCGCTTGTAAAGCGCGGCGTTCTGCTTCCCGAACCCTTTCTCCTGATATCACTCAAGCTGCTTGCTTTCTTCTTTTCCTTAATCGCTGCTTATTTAGACTGGCGTCATCAGCACTATCACTGCACAAATAATGAATAAAAAAAGTGAAAGGAAAACAGAGGGAGATAGAGAGAGAGAGAGAGAGAGAGAGAGAGAGAGAGAGAGAGAGAGAGAGAGAGAGAGAGAGAGTAATGTTACTGTAAAGAATTCGAGGGAATCTGAACTCTCGTTATGACGCAATAAAGGCGATAGCAATGGCGTCCAATTTCCTAATGGATATTTATTTATTTAGATACCCTGAAGGCCCCAAAGGGCATTAAATAGAGGGGGGGGGGGATCATAAAAGCAAAACTTGAACGGATAATTTACGTACGATCAGTATACAAGAAAAAAAACATAGAATGTTTACCTATACAAAGCAAGCATTACAATTTCTGCGTTAGAGTTGCCATCCGCCTAACAATGGACTCAAAATGTGTTTTTACAGAGTTAAGGCAACACTTGGGCATTTAACCCTTGTTTTGACAATTTACAAAGTCATAACATAGACGAAGCTATAAATGAACATAAAAACACTGGGCTTGAAATTGAAAAAGTCAAGTTCCATCTATTTCCGCGAGGTACTCATTTAGTAGATGTGATAATAGCGCTGTTTGAAGAGATGGTAAATTTGTTGAAGATACTACGTTTTCGAGCAACGTGTTCCACTCTGTAATGCTCAGGACAAGAGGGGAATTCTGGTATATATTTGTGCTCGCAAAAATTGGTTCGATTTTACGGGAGCGGTCTAGTCTAGAGGAAGCGTAACTGGCAGTTCAAAGGTTGAGCTAAGAAAAGGGAGAAGCGCGGCGATATACGGAGTAGAAAAAAAAAAAAAACAAGTCGATTATATTTTCTGCGCATGGCGAGTGGCGTGAGGTTTAAGGAATGCTTTAGGGCAGATACGCTCTTATAACGTGAGTAAGATGACGAGATAAACCTTGCCGCCCGGCTTTGCACAGATTCAAGTAAATTTATTAGGTAATGGTAATGTGGGTTCCCGATAATTGACGCATATTCTAACGATGGTCTAATAAGCGAGGTGTATGCGAAAAGCTTAGTGCTCAAGTTCGCAGCATGTAAGCGACGTTTTAAGAGGCCCAGTTTTTTTGGTTACGTACTCTGTGTGAGTTCCAGCTCAAATCAGAGGTTATATGAGTTCCAAGATATTCATACGATGACGCAGACTGTACGTCTCTGTCATTTATTGTGTAGCGATTTAAGGGCCGGTCAAGCGCACAAGAAAACCTTGCGTGTTTGATTTTTTCTGCCCATTTGCCATGTGTCACACCATTTCGATAGTTACGTTAGGCCAGACTGAAGAGCAGATACGTCAGTGGAGTGAGTTATTTGCCGGTATATTACTCAGTCATCTGCGTAAAGGTGAATGGAAGAGGTTATGCCAGTTTCGATCTCATTGATATCAATCAAAAACAAAAGGGGCCCGAGGACAGAGCCCTGCGGGATGCCTGATGTGACGGGAATAGGACGGGAAATGTAGTTATTTAAATTAACAGACTGTGCACGGTTCGTTATGAATTCACCAACCCACCTCGTTGTATTGTAATTAAGGTTTAGGCTATTAATTTTTAGAAGTAAGCGTTTGTGAGGCACACGGTCGAAGGCCTTAGAAAAATCTATAAAAACAGCGTCGGTACCAAGGAACGAGTGAAGGGATTTGCGAAGGTCAGTCAATAATTCATAAATCTGTGTTTGACATGATATGTTTTGTCGAAATCCGTGTTGGTTTTGAAGCAGAAGATTGTTTTGGTTTAGATAGGTCATTATATGGCTATACAATATGGGCTCCTATAATTTGCTGCAAATAGATGTCAGAGATATAGGTCGATAATTCGTATGGTGCGTTTTGTCCCCAGGTTTGAGCTAAGGCTTGATGTGCGCAGCTTTCCAGTCTCTTGGCACGTACCCAGTTTCTAGTGATTGGTGGAATATGAGGGTTAGTAAGTGGGCTGAAGTAGGGAAAGTAATCTTAAGAATCTTGGTACTTATGCCGTCAGGGCCGGGGCTTGTAGTCGTTGAAAGTATTTCAATTGCACGGGTGACACCATTTACTGTGGTAGTAATAGCCTCAAACTGGTGTGTTATGGGGCTGTGCGGTGACGTCAGGGAGTGGAGAGGGAGTTCGCGCGTGAAATTATCTTGGAAATGTTTGCTGAAAGATTCTGCGCATTCATCTGAAGGAAGCGTGATACCGTTATCATCTTTTAACCGTGGAACTGCTTCGTTATGCTTAGGGTTCAGCACACGCCAATTTTTTTTGGGGTCCCTTCTAAAGGTATCAGGGAGAGTATTATTACAGTATTTATCTTTAGCTTTTTGAATTTCAATTTTTGCCTTACTACTGACTTTTTTTGTAGCTTAACCAATCTTCCGCGGCCTTCGTCCTTGCTGCCTTCCTGAACGCTCTTTGCTTTTTTGTTTAAACATGTCTTTACTTCACGGGTAAACCATGGGTCGTTTATCCCTGTCTTGATTTTCGTTAGAGGTAAACATGCGCTTGCAATTTCTTTGAGCCTATCGCGTAGCGCCATCCAGTTTTCGTCCGCATTTCGATTATTGAAGTTGACGTCAAAGTTGCTCGCAAAGCTCGTCATCATACGGCTTATCTTTTCTGTGTCTGCGCGTGCAAAATTCCGAATTTGTTTCGTAATTCCCTTCTATATGCGCGCGGCAAAGAAAATGCGCAGTGAATCAGCTTATGGTCACTAATTTCTTCCCAAACTTGACTGATGGCCTGATCTGGGTGGTTGGTAAAGATTAGGTCTAAAATGTGATTGCTGGTTCTAGCACAAGTTGGGTTAACTGAAAATAACGTGTAAAATTGGCGAAATTAACGCTTTCTGTTCTATTTTAGGCAGATTTTACTGATAAGGTCGTTACATTACCGAGACAAGCGCTTACCCAGACGAGTTCAAGGGGCGAATCGATTGATATGGCAGAAGGTTGGAATTCGTGCTTTATTGCAATAAGTACACCTCCCCCTTGTGTGCTGATCCTATCTTTACGAAAAAGTGGCAAACGAAGTCGAGAGCGCGAGTTCGCTCTCAGCTATGTCTGGGGAAAGCCAGGTTTCAGTACCAATTATTATATCTGCGGATCATGTGTGGATTAATGTTTTTAGTGCATCAATTTTGTCCAGCATACTGCGAAAGTTCGCAGTTATTATTGAAATAGTTTCTAGTCGTGTTTTCTTGCGGCCATTTTTTTTTTCAAGGGGTCATTTCGCTGTTTCTGGGCTTTCTGCTATTTCTTGCGGGTTACTTACAGATACCTGGATTATAATGCCTTTGTGGGAATCGTAGCGGTAAACACAGCCCTTGAGTTCAAGGGTTCCAACACGAATCTTGTAGAGCTCGCCTACATCACGGGTATTAATGGAAAACTCACGCAGCTTGCGGCGTGCCAACTGTATTTTTGGGGAGAAATCCTCCCCCAACCACACTTTTGGTGTCTCAAGATCTTTTAACTTGTAAGCGTTTGATAAAGCTTCGGTCTTGGATTTGAAGTCTTGAAACTTCACGATTATCGGTCGTTCGAACCTAGGCCGTTTTTTTTTTTTTCCCCAAGCGATGGGCTCGCTCTATGTTTCCTACTTTGATCTTGAGATGGTGAGACAAGAATTCCTTTACAATTTTTTTCTGATTTGGCATAGTCCTCTTTCGACCTTTCGGGGAGGCCTTTTACAATCACGTTATTTCGTCGCATGCAATTATTCATGTCGTCAACGACGTCTGCAAGGTCCTCGGTGGTTTTGACAATACTCATTTTCACTTCTTTCACAGATTCGTTGGCAGCGTCAAATTTGTCTTTGATAAGGGGTACGCCGCCGATGCTCAGACCAATTGAACTCATTTGTTCTTTTAAGTTCGCAATGTCCTGTTTTATCTCGTTGAGCGAACTAGTTGTTTGCTCGTGAAACTCTTTCATCAGTGAGAGGACGTCGTCAATCTTCGCTCCGGGATTTAGCACATCGACCGCGCAGAGCAGGAGCAACGCAAGACATGTTGACAGTACCAAAACTGAGGGCCTGCTAGAAATCACACAGATGAGCGTTGATCCTGCGCTAAATCTCTCTTTATGGCGGCTCTGAGGTTTACGCTGCAAATCTACGCGCACGGTACAAGCACACGTCTATACCCATGACAAAAAGACTAAAACTCGAAAGACCAACGTGGGGACTTGCTGGCAAGTGACGATAAAAAGCACAAAGCACATATAAAAAGCACAAAGCACAAAGCAGATAAAAAGCACAAGACCTACCTACAACAGAAAGTTTCGGAATTTAGCATGTGCAGCTCGTGGCCGCAAATCCCAGATGTCCGAGGATGTCCAAGCTTTAAGTTGGTTTTGGTGGCGCTAGGGTTGGGTCTGACGTCAGGCAGACGTCAGGAACTTCTTTGCTGTCGCCAATATTCTTGATAAGGTGCGGGCCACGAGGCGCTGTTCGCGATGACCAGGAGGCAATCAGCGAAAAGCAGGAAGCCGTAACAGAGGATAATCTACAATAGAAAGTTGCGGAATTTGACATGTGCAGCTCGTGGCCGCAGCTCGTGGCCGCAAATGCCTTAATTATGAGCTCACTATCATGTTCCTTGGCGCCGCAAATTGAGGAGCAGAAGCTGTACGCCTCCGGTACGCTCTGCTTAGCTTAGGGTAGCTCAACGCGTGCAGTCCTCTCAGTATGGGAAATACGTGTGGCCAGCAATTAGGCTGCATCATCGCAACCACCAGAGAGAAACATTACCTCACATGGATTGAACAGAAAGTGAAGAGTAACTTGTTCGTTGCTCTTCATTTTGTTCCGTCTCAGCGCTGTTCAATCCATGCAATAAACCAATTTGCGCAGTTACAAACCATCCTGCAAATATTACCGCTTCTATATACGCTGACAACTTGTAGGCCGGCTCAAAGGATAGCTTTTTTTCGCTTGTTGCCTCTACTTTACACCGCCACCTTTACGGTCTTGCTGTGCGATATCTGCGGCGCAAGGGAAACAGCTGTTATTAGCAGGCTCCTTTTCCGGTGCAGGTATTTGTTTCAACCAGCAGTGCAAAGAGGAACACCGCGAAAGCAAAATAAAGGTTAAAAAAGAACGCAGCTACGCGTTAGCGAGACCGTAGCTTCCCGGGCTTTCACCTATGAACAAAACACGAAAAGCTTTGACAACGATCAGATACTACCAGGATGCCTTAAAAAAAAAAACACTTTCGAATTTTTTACCATCTGTATTGCCTCACTTTTTTTGTCCTTTTGTTTCGCCGTGTACTCTATTTTATCGCTTTACTTTTCGTGGGAACATGTGCCACGAGCGCGTGCAACCTAACAAATATGCTGTCTCAACCCTGTACGGAAGTACCCGGCAAATAACCTTCATAGGATACAAGCTTTGTTCCGAGTGACAAGTAAAACACGGCAGACACAAATCCCCCGTGTAACCGGGTCGCTGATTCGGATCATCTGTGCCCTGCCACGTACCTGTTGCTTAGCGCAGTGCGGCGTCCTCAAATCCACTCTGATCCCGTTTGCCCTATGTTGTTTTAAATCTAACCGAATCGACGTCAGTGGGTCGCCGTCATGGTACCCGCTCCTCCGCATCCTCCTGCACAATTATTCCCCAATGAGCAGCTCCTTGACTGCACTAAAATGAAGACGTTCCTCTACCGGAGAATTCGCGGAAGTGAATGGCGAGTATATTAATCCAGCTTTGTTTGCTTAAGGGGGACTCACCTGTTAACATTCTTTTGGGACTGACTACTTCATGACGCGCGGGCTTAATAAAAAATTACAGCCGTTCCACTCAATGTGAAAGCTGTCGGAAGTGCAAAGCAGTGATTCGCCATAATGGGCTGCAGCGCCGCTATCCGCTCACGGCTACCACCCAATATAATTCCAATTTCCCGCCCTCGCAGTGCTCGCGCGCCTCCTGCCTGAAACTGCGCCAGCGGGAGTTCTGTTCTTTTTGTGCTTGCTTTTGCACGTGCCGGCGTTGCACTGACACTTTTTTTTTTCGCTTACTATAGTAAAAACCAACCCAACGAGCATTCCTAACTAAATGAACGCGGGCGCTGCCGGTTAATTACGTACATTTTGCCTCAAATGTACACACAGTTTACTTTGCGCTAAACAACGGGGATTAGCACCAGCGGTTCGCGAGATATAAACCGCTCGGCTTTCGAAGCCTACGCATAGGCGGGCGGACAGGGGGGGAAGGGGGGGCCGCAACCCCCTTCTAATAATATGGAGGGGGGCGCCAAATTTTCCCCACGCCTTAACTCAATCGAACATGTCCCGTAGGGTTACGACCACGCGTGTGTTTTCACGATCATGGCAGCCGATGAAGCCTCATGTTGCCTTCCAAAGGCTGTTTGCTTTCGGCCCCGGAAGTGCGGGTACCAAATGCAGGTCGCTGTGAGAAACACGTTAAAACCTAATTTTCATATGTGCAGCTACTGCGGAGCTTGTCCTCCTCCTACTTTTCCTCGCAAATGATGTGCCTAGTACTGAGCAAAATAGCCGCGTAAAAAGAGTTTCAGAGCAGACAATATTACCTTCTTAAATTCTTACGAATTTCAAAAGCTAGCGTTTGAGCGGTACCCACGGGAACCACGTTGCAGTTTGCAAAAGACAGATGTGCACATGCCATATGTTTCTGCGCTTTAGGGAGAATGGAAGTTCTTCCGGCAGCGCGTTGTGAAATTGATGCCGCATCCGCCCTGGGACCTGCTCCCTTTGCCGATGTTACACATGAAAGTAAAAACTTCTGCCCGGAAATATTTTGTAGGTGTTGCAATACCATTTCATTGAAATACAAATTTTATAACAATTCTTCGTCTTTCCACTGCGTTCTGGCCATTAGGCCTTCAGTGGTAGAAGGTCGGGAGTTCCATGGGGGGGGGGGGGGGGGGGGGGGCGCTCAGTTAAGCCTTCGCCCCCCCCCCCTAATCGAGAACCCTGCGCACGCCTATGAGCCTACGGGTTACGCCGTGACGACAGTCGCTACGACGGAACGCCGTGTGGCTCTACTGGGTCCAGCGAGCGAGCTACGGCGACAAGGCGAGCCCCTAAAGTGTTCTGCACTAAAAACAATCGTGCACCAACACGAAAAGTTTTGCAGGTCCATGAAAATGCTCCAAACGGCTTGATTTCCTTATTTCAGAAATACGTCACTTCTGTGCTGAAATAAAAAAAAAATAAAACTCTCGCATGGAAGACCGCTAGCGTCATCTAACGAAGACTAGATAAACTAAAATGCATTTCTTGTTTATTTTTTATTGCAGCATATATGTGCAATATTTCTAAAAGAAGTAAACTAGGCTGTTGGGAGCATTTTAATGGATTTATAAAACTTTTTTTTGTGGGCGAACGATGCCTTTGAAGCCCACGGGTCATGAATCAGTGAGTCTCGTAGGAATGTGATCAGGCGAGTCCCCCTTAACGGAAAGATCGGAGCCTTCGGGCTCCGGTGGGGAGCGTGTTCATGTGACCAGCCCAGGGTAAGACGTAACAGAAGCTTGCCGTACCATTGTAACCAAATATTAACACCGGAGCTGTCGTGGCTGTCCGTAATGTATGGAGTGTAACGCGTTAAAAATACCAACAAAATGCCGAGCGTTCGTGAGCGCGTGCGTCGCGGCCACCGGCGAGCGCCCCCTGCACACGCAGTGGCTTTAGCAAAAAAAGAAAAGAAAACAGGCAAAAACCCCGATGAGCAAAAAAATGCCGAGCGCTCGTGTGCGCGTGCCTTGCGGCGACCGCCGAGCGTCCCCCGCTCGCGCAGTGGCTGTAGCAAAAAAAAAAAAAAAAGCGAAAACGCTGAGCAGCACCTCGCGTTGCCTAGCAACCAACAACGCCACAGGTGGCGCAACAACTGCTCCATGGAACCTTGACACTGCAGGAACGCCGCACATGCGTTGTGCACGTACGCGCCGCCGCTGCGCCCCACCTGTTGTCAAGTGCTACCACGCATGCAATGCTTGGCATGAGTAAAGATGCATATGGCATATCGATGCATATGGCGGTGACTGCTACTAGCACAGTGTAAAGCGGCGACGGAACGTAAATAAACTATTCCAAGCTTGTACAAATGCATGGTGATGTGTCCTTCAGTGCTCACGTTGAAGGATATCCTGCAGCTTCGCTACGGTTGAAGCCTTGCGTGACCTAGTGCAAACTTCGCCAGTTTTTTTTTTTTTTTTTCATTTAACTTCGCGTAAAATCATTAAAATTTTATTGTGTTAACTGCTATCTTAAGCCTTGCATTCAATGGCCTCGAGGCGGTGCAGCCACATTTGCACTTTTATAATATAACTCTTGCACTTTCTTCCTGCGTTTTCGTACTGTACTTTTCTCGCAAAACTTGTTTACTGATCATTACCGCGTAAACCGTCGTCCGTTGAAACAAATTTATCACCATATCTGTCTCAATGTCTTCCGCTCTCTCCATCTAGCTTTCTGTCTCAGTTGCAAACCGTAAAAACACTTTTTTTTTTTTTTCAAAAGTACCGCCATTGTTTTCAGGCAGTGTTTGTGTCGCGACTTCGGCCATCTTGTTACAGTTCCAAACGTCTATGTGCCCCATTACTGCCTTTACGCACACATATTAGGCAGGCAAATAACTCATCTTGCGTCTTTATTCGTTATAATTTTTGTAAGACAAACAATGTCATACCAGAGCAACAGTACGGTTTCCAAAAAGGAAAGTCAACTTTGTTAGCACTGTTGAATATTAAAGATGAAATATTTGACCACATTGAACAGAAACAATATACAATAGGTGTCTTCATTGATTTTAAGAAAGCGCTTGACTCCACAAAGGACTACATTTAACTGTAAAAATAAGTAGGGTTGGAATTATGGGTATTTGCTCGGATCTAGTAAAAAAAGTTACCTATGTAATCGTTCTCAATACACAGAAATCGAGCACGCAAGATCAAAACTAGAAACCTCAACGTTTCAGTACCACAGGGATCCATACTCGGCGCGCTCTTATTCTTGTTATACATAAACGAGATCGCACATATTCCCTCCACACCATGCAGGTTTAATCTTATACGCCGACGACACAAACATATTTTCTTTCCGGCAGTGATCTTGCTCCACTCGAGACGCTAACAAATGTCTGGCTTGAAAAATAATCGATATGGCTAGAAGCGAACCAGCTTTCATTGAACACAAATAAAACTATGTTTTTCGTTTTTCGCCCTAAGAATAAGGATTTAAGCCAACACATTTCTATCACATTTCGTGGCGCGACCATCAAGCAAGTCACTTCACACCGATTTCCTGGTGTCACGCTCAACAAAAATTTCAGTTGGTCACCTTATATAAATAGAATTCGAACCGATGTATCACGGTTTACTGGAGTCGTCTATAAACTGAAGCACCTTCTGCCGGCGTGGTTGAAAAAGGATTACGCGTTAATACCCTCTCGCCTCAGTTATTGTTCTCTTGTATACGGGGAAAAACTGGCAAAGTCAATCTAGATAATCTACTAGTACTTCAAAAGAAAGTAATACGCTTGGTATAAAATGTATCACCTGTAATCCATGCTGCCTCACGAGTCACGCTTTCGGAAGTATAGCATACTGACTTTTCAAAACAACATAAACAAAAGATGGCTTTGCTCATTTATCAACAGTTCAAGAATAATTCTGATGCCTTCATGGCCCAGTACGCATCTGGGAACCACAAATACAATCTGCGACATGCGAGCTACAACAAAGAAATAATCCGCACAAACTATGGGTCGCAAAAGACAACCTACATAATTCCCGACTTTTTTAACAAACACCCTGTTATTGTTACATTGATGCAGTCTTCTCTTTATGTACAATCTTTCAAAAAGACAACTGATGTGTATTCGCTGGAGCTACAATGAACAAGCTGTTTAAGGTGCATATATGCTCCAATATTACTGTTGAATATCGCTCTGTGTTTCCACTTCGTGTTCCTGTGTATACTTGCAGTGTAAATTCTTAAGTAATACAAATTCCATCTATACTTGTGTTACCTAAAGTTTGTATCAAATAGAATTTATGTTTTCTGTACTGTTTTCGGCGCATAAAATTTTTGTACTTTGTCACGTTGCGGCTGAGTTGGGTGTTAAAAACAGGGGGATGGGGGATGTCGCTTTTTCAGATAATTCGTTTGCCTTTTCGACATCCCCCGAAAACAACCGCTTCTGTGATCTTTGTTATCTGTGTTGATTACTATATATACTTCAGTAACATCACCTTTTAATTCTTTTTTGTCGGTTGTCTGAAATAAGCATTCACTTTCCTTCCCGTCCCCCTCCCGCCTCCTTCCTCCCACTCGCCCGCAGTGAAGCCGAACTTACGCTAAACAGTGTTCGTAAAATACGTATCTTTTGGGTACCTAACGTGCGGTCGTCACTCCCGTCGTCTGAATGTGCTACTCTGTTTTTATTTGTTTGCTTGTTTCTTTTTCAGTACCAGCAATGGCGCCACAAAGCACGGTGCACCTGAATGTGAGAAGTTGCTGTACGGGGACTACCTGAAGGTGGGTATAGCTCGGGCTCTCAGTGTACTTCCAAATCCGTTCACTCTTATTCTTAGGGCTGTGTTAACACTCCCGTTATGATATTAGTTGTGCGTGGTGTGCATTTTTTTTCCTGAGGCAACGAAAAGAAGCATAGACAGAAAAAAGGCTTAAATCAAGCACTCTAGGTTAAGGTTCACGTCAAATCAGTTAGCTCTAGACAAGCATTGTACTTCGTACTAAACAGTGAGCGGCAAATGTAAAGAGAGAGGAGGCACGAGAGAGAACACGTACATACAAGCTCTCCACTTGCGTGTTGTTATCTCCGTGTGCCCCCACCCCCCAATCACCATTTTTTCTTGCTTTAGATAAAATTCATTTTTAGTCCTGTACTAAACTATGGCAGCTCGGTCGCCAAAGCGCGCGTTCGCGCTTTTGGTTTTCTCGCTTATGCTTTTGTAGTGCCCAGTATTCACATCGTGTGCTTTGCTTTTATTTTTTACGAATTTATCTTTCTGTATTTACTACTGTGGTTGTTTAGCACGCAAATACTGGTGATTTCACGTTTGAGAAGAGCGGTCGTGCATCGGCTATCCGCTTTAGATACCCGTGAAGAGCAAAGCAGACGTGTGTGTATAAACGTAAACAAGGAAATTTCATGTCGCACGACGCCGAATCTCGTGTTAATTGGCGAAGCGCCAACCGCAACTTCCCCAAGCGTGGAAAATTCTTGTTATGTGGCAGTCATTGAATCAATGTGATAATTTTTTTGCGCTGAGTACGAGTGTAGTGTATCCACGACAAAAAGCAGCAGCCGTGAAGCGGGAAGGGAGGAAGTTGCTCCGATCAGCTCAAACCTTAGTAGCCCATCAGCCGCTGTCCTCCGTATTTTTCAACTCTCCAGCAGGGTATTAGAGCCAAGGCCAAATTACCGGGCTAAACAAAAATCACCGACGACTTTGTGCTGAGCTCCGACTTCACAGATAAGTCCAGTAGGGCTCCTACTTGGCCTCCGGCTTTGACTAAAATAGGTCAGCTACTGCAGGAAACAGACAACAGTCCCACATACTTTTCAGAGAATGAATAAAAATTTCAATAAAAGCAAAATTGACACTCAGGTCTTCACTTGGTGTATCCTTGATTAAACCGACACGTGTTTCATCAAGGCTGCGACTAATCCACGCATACTTTATAAGTTAGACGTTGACATGCTGTTTTGTTCTTGGTAGCTAGACAAGCTTCTGGACTGCCAGGAAATGGTCACGGAACACCACTGTACGGAGAGGGTCCACGACGAGCACCTCTTCATCATCACGCACCAAAGTGAGTCCCCTCGAAGCTGCTACGCTTGAGCATCTCATGTGCACAGGTTGTTTCTTTCTCTATTTAAAATCTTGCAATCCCCCCCCCCTCCTTTTTTTTTCCGTGCAGCGTATGAACTGTGGTTCAAACAGATCATCTTTGAGCTCGACTCTATAAAGCCTCTACTGGATTCAAAGGTAAGTTATTCTACGCCAGCTTACATTCTCACTTTCAGTGCCATTTTTCTAGTGTAGTATTGTTTTGGTTACAACACTCAGTTCAAAGGGGTAAGAACGTTTTTTGTGACCAGGAGCTTCGGCTCACCGGGAAAGTGTAGCGTATACGTGTCCAAAAGATTGTAGCTATGGAAACTTCTTTTCAGTGTATTTTTACAGTGAAGTTGTGTTGTTGGCAGCAAACGAGTGTACATTGCTACCAAAGGTGTTCGAGAACATAGGAAATTTAAGGTATCGTCTGCAATGCACGGATGCATTGCCAAAGAATAACAGGCAGTTCCTACAACGCCTCCTGCAAAAAAGAAAAAAAAAACAGCAACCAAGCTTAGTATATTTATTAGGAAAGGTACAATTTTTAGATTATACATTTGGCATTTGCTTTATATTTTGAGCGTCGAAAGTCCACCGATCAAAATTTTAGATGCACTCCTTGGGGCATATACGGAAAACGGTTTTTCAGCGACTTGAAATGTTCTACAGGTGTACTTTTAAAAAGCCCAAAGCTTACGCCCTGAATCGTCCTCTTCGGGTACGCTATCAAGGTGTAAATTCCTTGTGCATTGCTCTCGCGGATGACAACCACTTTGGAACTCGAGTGCCACTCGACAGAGGCGAGATGTCATTTTAGTTATACTAGTTGACTACGGAGAGCTGTTCAGGGGAAACACGAGGCCAGCATCAAAGCGGTATCGGTAACGAAGTTCTAGGTGTTCTGAAAGTGTTTGGCTGTTATTCGCTGCACGCCAATCATTGTTTTAAAAAGAGCAATTGAGGTTTTTGCATTCCTCTGACCCACACGGCTGCGTAATTCTGGGAACATGACAAGGTGTTCTGGTGGCGCGCGCGCGCGAGAGAGAGAAGAGAGAGAGAGAGAGAGAGAGAGAGAGAGAGAGAGAGAGAGAGAGAGAGAGAGAGAGAGAGAATTTCATCTCAGTTCACACGTGCATTAGCGTTGACGTCAGTTTCGGTATTCAGATTCAGCCAGTAATGTGGGACGGAGGCGCACATGCAGGCGACAAATGTTTTCTTACATTCTAACAAAAATACTTTCATCATGCGGTAGAGGAGGAACCCATGAACTATTAGCTGATTTTTTTTTAATGAGTTCACTTGTGTTGAGGAAAGCTCGCTTCTCGCGTGAAATGAGCCCACTTTCCCCATCTTCCACCCTCGCAGGAAATGGACGAGTCCAACATGTTCCAAATCACGTCGCGAATGAACCGAGTTGTCCTCATCCTCAAGGTAAGCCACAAAGTCCTCAAAGCATGGTCGTGACCAGTTGAGGCAGAGGATTAGGGAGACAGAAGGGAGACGTGTTGCAGTGGCGTGCCTCCTCATCCCAAGGGTCTTCCCCAGGCGTACAGAGCACGCCACCAGGGCAGGAGCAAATATGAGATTCCAGCTGTTTTAGCTTCAACACGGCCGGAAATTCGACCTAAAGAAACCGCCCAGCCCTGCTGCCCTCTCGTAGCAAAAGCGGCGGTAGCACAGTATGCGTCGTCCGTATAGGTAGTGCAACGATAGAACGCACAGCAGACTTTCTGCAGCCATTTGGCGCAATGCTACAGCGATAGTGAGCAAGTACGCGTAAGAGCAGGCGTACGTCCAAAGCGTTTATTCTCGTTGGCTCGCAGTACTGAGGTTGTCGTGCATGCACCAATTACGCACCGGCGTTCTTATTTAAAACCTCGTCCAGTGCAATACTTTATTTGAGGACACATGCTTTCGTTTCTGATAGCTGCTCCAAGAACAAGTTGAGATCCTTGAGACCATGACGCCCCTGGACTTCATGGAATTCAGGTAAGCCCTCTGGCAGCATGCGCTAAACAAAACTTATACCGGAGAATTTAGAGCCCAGAGGTGTGTATTTCACCGGCGCGCTTGCTCCGCAGCAACCTTCAAAGGCAAGCCTTGTGATAGTGGAGCAGACACAGTGAACAAAAGCTGTAAAAGAGTGATAAAGAGACCTACACAAATCAAGTGCGTTAAGCCGTGCATAAATCGTAACAGTACTGCACGTGACGCCTTGTTTCAAGGCGCCGCAGCCATAGCCCCTATTTTTTCTTCAGAAACAAACGGACAATGTCCAAAGATAAGTAAGAACTCGGCGTTTAACTGGCGGAAGTTACCAATAACCTTTCTGGTTACTTGAACATACGGTGGTTAGGAAACTTGTGCTACGAGCAATGTGCCAGCCTTCTTGATCGACAAAACAGCGCAACTTGGGACACGAGTAGAAAGATCGGCGAGTCCAGTGCTCGTATTGCCGTTCTTTTCCCCCTCCCACCGTGTAACGCCCGGGACCATGTAACGCCCTGCAGTCCCACAAAAATGCAGCACCTTTAGTCGTTGTGATAGCGTAGATGAAGATAATTGGTCCGACAGAAATCTGAAAAACCAGAAAATGAGAAAAAAATTACCAAAACTTACCCGACAAAATCAAAAATATGTGTCGTATGCACATCTCCCCCCAAACCTAACAATAAACGAAAAAAGTTCGCTGAGCAACATTCGAAATACCAATAAAAAATAGTGAAAATGAGCGAACCGTGTAACGCCCTGCATTTCCACAAAAATGCAGATTTGGTGGAGGCAACACCTTTAATCGTCAAAGTTGCGTGAATAGAGATAATTGGTCGGACCGATTTTTAAAAACCAAAAAATAAAGAATAGAAAAAAAGTTCACAAAAATCATCTGACAAAATCTAAAATATGCATCTTATACATCTCACCAAAAAAACCGAACAATAAACAAAAAAGTCCGCAAAGGAACGTTGAAAATACGAATAAGAAATAGAGAAAACGTACCAACCCTGCACTGCCCCTTGCATCTTCTGGAAAAAAAAAACATTATTAGTGAAGTAAAGGCCCTTCATCGCTATAATGGTATAAATCTATATCGTTGACGGAAAGACACAAATAAAAACTTGAAGAGAATAAAATAAATCAACATTTCTCGCTACTCATAGCCATATTTGGCCGCAAGGAATCCACACGCAAGACAAACTAAGCAACTACGCATTAGTTGACAATTCTCTGAATTTCTCCAGATTTCTTTTCATCCAAGATCCGTATAGTAGCAGCCAGCCAAACTCAGTTAGTGGGGCCAACCCTCCAAGGACTAGGCCTTTGAATATATGACCGCTCCGTGTCGTTCCCTGTGTGCAGGGGATACCTGGCGCCTGCATCTGGATTCCAGAGCCTGCAGTTTCGCCTTATCGAGAACAAACTCGGAGTGAAGAACGTAAGGGTCATCTATTCGCGCACATTTCCGTCTTTTTTATCCCTGCAAACCTGATCTCGGTTAATCCCGGCAATCTTTCTGTCTCGCTCTTTCGCTGGTGCCCTTTTCAGCCTAACCTTTTTTAGCGTCATCGTTTTTCTTCAAAGCCGTTTTCAATGTCAGTACCAAAAGCCGTTATAAACAGCTTGAGCAGAAATTACTACCCATGGGCAACATCTTTCCAAACGGCGAAAACTGGCGGCATGCCTCATAAGATGGTTAAGCGAAAGTAATCTTGTTCATATTTCAGACAGAATATATGTGCATAGATGATGATAACAGCGTTATTTTAGCTGAAAGTTAACGTTGGGTTGGTTTATTGTTAACAGAAATCACAAACACGGGCTCGGCCTCGCCTAACTGAAGTAGACTCTGGGTGGATGCGTGATGCATGCATGTTGTGAGAGCCCAAAGGCCGCCATGACCGCCATCCTTAGCAGGGTATCCATCTGGGTGGTGAAGGAAACGTAGAGGTTGTGGTAAGGTACAGACGGCAGGTGAGGCGACTGATAATAAGGGCCGGAACATAGCGCCGAACGCATTTTTTTTATCAGGGCCGCTGTGACGTTTAGTGGCGCGATGGATAATGCGCGCGAACTGGGATGCTTGCTGATGTAGGAGGTGAATGATGAGACCCGGGATCACGACAACCCCCAGGGCGGTTTGTATTTCTCTTTCCTACTCCTAGTAACCCATGGTAACGTAGTCTGCATAAAGAGCATGCCCTGTGTCGGAAATCTGATCGGGGCGCAGTGGCGTACTTTGGCCATGGCTGTGTTAAAAAGGGTGGGGAAGATTACGAACTCCTGAGGCGTGCCCCTGCTCGTGAGGTGCAGGGCGTATACGACCGGAGCTTGCCCAGGCCAATGGCGGCCACGCAGTCCGACAGGAAGGCCCTTTAGTAATGATATATGCGAGTTCGGTACCGCTATAAGGAGAAGTTACCAAATATAAGGTCGTGGGAGACGCTCTGACATTCCCAAAGGCCCACTTGAGGTCCACGGACATACGAGAACAGCTCTGGTCTTTTGGCTGCACTGTGGTCATTACCAACATCCTCTTTTAACTAGAGCAACACGTCCTGCGTGGACAGGTATGGTCTGCACATAAAATGGGTGTCCATAAAAAATGATATCCTCAAGGGAGGGGACAATCTAGAGCGAAGGGAGCGCCCGAGCCAGAAAAGGTTTTTGTACACACCGGGTAAGGGATGTGGGCCTCAGTTTGTTGAGTGACAGTGGTGTTCCCGGCTTCGGGATGAATATGTCATCGACATTTTCACATGAAAGTGTTTTATGCTTGCATACACTAAGATTTCGCTGACGTCATATCCGTCACGGAAGTGACGCTAGTTCAAAGAAGCAAGCGGCCTGTAAAGGGTGCACTCCTGCACACAGGGTCTTCTTGCGGGGAAGCAACCTTTAGTACTGAAGAGTACGTCATACTTAGGGTTGTTCGTTTTCGGGTTTTATATTTTACACGAAAGTGTTTTATGCTGGGATACACCAAGATTTCACTGACGGCATATCCGTCACGGAAATGATGCCAGTACACCTTTGCCGAAGCGACCCGCCAACACGACGTCGCTCTCCAAGCACACCAACAAGACAGCAGCCGACCCTCAAATCATGCTTATTTCACTGCAGATTTCACTGCACATTTCGCTTTCGTGTTTTACCGATTCCTATGACAGAGTAATAAACCACAGTTTTTTCTACTCAGGGGTAGAATGCTGCTACTCCGGTGCTTACTGTGAAAAAAACATGGGTCGCGTATATCTGCTCACTTCGCTGCAAATGTCGTTGAAAGACGATGGTCTTCCGCCGCTTCTGCCACGTGAATGTCTCTCTTCTCTCCCCCCGCCCACCTCTCACACTTTTCCCCTCCAGCCTGGTGGAGGTTTGCTGAAGTCAGTTCGATCTTGCCGCGTTCCACTGCTCGCATCATCTACTCGAACCTTTTGTTACTGTTAAACATTGAACACTATACGCGAGCACCGCAGAAAAGAGCTGAATCAATTTCACGCGCAGGAACTTCGGGTCAACTACGGCAAGCAGCACTACCAGAAGGTTTTCGAAGACCCCAGCGCCATCCATTTGATACAGGAGTCCGAAAAGGAGCTCACGCTGCTGCAACTCGTCGAGGTTGGCGCTCTTCTCTTCCTGTCTTGCTTACATCTTCACAAGGCGCCACAGTCAACAAGCAAGAAAACAGCTATTCAGTAGGCATACGTGATTAATCTAACTAGAACGAGGTGGCGTTTTCAACTGTACCTCTGCAGACGATGCCTTAAAACGCGAGAGCTTCAATATATCCGCCTCAGCACAGTGCAATCGTGGTGGCAGGAAAGGAAGCTTCGCAGCTTTGGTCAGTATTATATTACAGGGCACAGACAACGCTCCCTTGGAATTTCGGAAGCACCGAAGGTCTTTCGAAGGTATTTCAAGATATATAAAAAAGCGTTATCTAAGGCCGCCTAACTTTAATGATAGCCCAGACATGAATGCAACAACGTGGCGCCTTAATCACGCTTTATCTATAACGCTTGAAATCACAGAGGTGGCTCGAGAGGACACCGGGCCTGGAACCAGACGGCTTTGACTTTTGGAACAAGTACCAAGACGTCGTGCAAAGGATGCTCGACCAGATGGAAGCCGACGCTAAGGTAATCTACTGATAACAGAAGCAGCGAAAAATTTATTCCGAGTAGAAGTGATACGTAAATTCGTTGGTCTTAGTTGTATGCGTATACCCTTCAATCGTGACTAAAGTTTCCACTCACATCACTTGATACCAATGATTTATTATTATCCGTAATTATACGCCACCAATTTCTAGTTAAAGGGACCCTGCAACACTTTCGATATGCGCTTTCACTCTTTCCTTCGCATTTGGAACCACTACGAAAGCTATAGCTATCGCCAGCACAGAGCGGCTGCGTGATTTGCTCGTCGCGCCAGATACGCCTTCCATTTCTGCTTTGTTTTTGTGGCGTTTTTTAAAGTTGCTGTCGAAAAGCGTTCATTGCTGCAACTCAAGGAAAACCGGCCAACAGCCGCTACATGACCTCAGTGACGTAATTCGAGCCGTCGAAGAGACCGGGAAAGAGAGAAAAATCTTTTAAGCGAGTTTACAAGTTATCTAACGGGCATAGAGCAGAAATTTTTTGCTGAGGTATTTTGCAACCCCCTAATCTAAGTACTGGGTGTGTTGGGTGACTAACTTCTGCAAGCATTTAAGATTTCAAATTAAAAAGGTGAAAAGTGTTGCAGGTCCTTTTAAGGTGGATACCTCTCCAAGCACCGGTCATCGTGTTTGCAAGGGCACCGAAAAACTGATACATAATTGAAAACCTTAGAATTGCCATCCATTCAGGCGCTTCCAATGAACTGCGTTTCTATGAATCCCGTAGTCTGCGCTTAATCAGGCGATTGTTAATAATATTATCTTGCACATTTCTGCGGCACCCGCTCTTGCGCTACTGAATACAGAGTCCACGGCACATCACAGGCGAATTCCTATGAGGCCTTATCTCTTAAGAGCTTACTATGTACCAGATGCGTATGTGATAAGAGCAGAACGTTATGAGCGCTATGTGGCATCACCCTGTTATCACCGCCGACAAAGTATCGGCGGTCGCACGTGGATCGGATAAGGCTGAAGGCTAGAATGAAGTCACGCTGCTGTAAGAAACACCTGCAGCCCCAATTAATAGTGCACTTATGAGCAGGTAATCGATCCTACACTTTTCAGGGTCAACCCTGCCGTTCATTTCCGAGGTGAAAAAGCTTATCAGGCAGCGGTAAATATGTTTTCGTATGGGCACTAACCACATTATCTGCTCATTTCCGAACCTTTTTTTTAGTACGCCCTGACGCACGTGCCATATACTGCGACACGCTGAACTCTTTTGCTACCCGGAAAGCTATCAAATTTTAATGCTTTTGTGGCAGTTAAACTTGTTCCTTTACGATTGTAGCGTTTCCTTTTTACTTTTTGTCATGGCAGCACTAAAAAGTTGTACAAAAATATCCCGGGCCATCTCCACTAACGTGAGACCTGGGGAGGGGCGAAGCATGCACTGTATAAGTGTATTCTTGGCGCTCTGGCGTTTTTGTCAACGGATATGAAACTATTGGGAGGTAGAGGTATACAGCTTTGCTGTAAAAGTCTCTTGTCTTTGAAGCACGAAGCTCTCTAGCACGAGGCGTAAACGAGTGTCCCGGTGTTTTTTAGTACGCGTTACGTTATAGCGCGAGGCGTAAACAAGTTTTTCGGTGTTTTAGTACCGTGACTCTATAAGACGACGATTACGACGACGACAGGAGACGCAAACAACCGCAGCCCCTAAGGGGCTTCGCCCCTAAAAAATTGTCATAATTCCTAGGCTACAACAGGGTTCTAGGACGATATGCCATAGCAAATCACACAGACTGTGGCCTATTCGGTTCAAGCGTACGCAAAGCTTACGAAGAAATCTGCCGTTGCGAGGCTCCCATCTCGTGAAGTGTGGCGGCATACACAACGAGGCACGACACAGTCCTGCACTCTATGCAAGAACTTGTGAGCATAAACGTGGTTTCGTAGACCTTCATGTTGCATGATGGCCGGCTGCGGGAAACCCGTTAGCGGTGGAACATCAAAGCTCAAATTGGGTTTTTCGCGCACAAACTACACCTGGGCTATGAGTTGCGCCGTATGTGAATGGCTGCGTAATAGTTTAGACTAATTTAGACTATGTGGACGTCTTTGGCGTGCGCCGAAATGTCGACGCAGCGGCGTTTTCCTTCCTCGCTTTCATCAGAAACTTGGCCTTTTGCGGTCGGCGTCGAACCCGCACCCTCGTGTCCAGCACCTTAGCCGCCACCCAGCCACCGCTGCGGCAAGCAGGGGCATATCGTCACCAGCCGGAATGCGCTATCGGGCATCTCAAAAGCGGTAGCAACCTCTTGCATCCCGTCCCTCGAGGGCACGGGAAAAGTGCCCGGGGTGCAGTGCCGGCGCCTAAGCTTGTATGAGCGATCGAGCGAGCGCATCTACGAGGAAAAATAAACTGGACATCACCCGGCATCGCCTCTTGCGAAACTGGAGAACGTGTCCGCGATGAACGACGGCGATATGTCGCTCACGCCGTCACCGCTGGAAAACGTGGCTGCATGCCAGAGGCCCTACTCCGCCGTGTTTTCCTCGTGAAGCGAATTGGCAGTGCTCAGTTCCTCTGCTACCACTACTTATATTTGGTCACTGGAAAGGCCGCCATCGTGCTTTCGGTGGATGGCGCCGACCTAAGGCCTACTTTCAACCCGGTGGTGACGCCCGCAAGGTCACCGGTGCTCTGCGCGCTCCTTTAATCGGCTAGCATCGCCCCTCCCCAGTAGCTCGGCCCTCTCTGTAGCCGATAGGTGAACGCCGAGGCTCCGCAGCTCTCGAGGCTGCAATGCGACGTCGAAATTTCAATCACATTGAGTGAGCATAGCGAAGATCTAGGCCGTATGACAAGGGAGTTGGCGTTGTAGAACACTGCAGACGGCTGCGGCAAACAATGACCGAACTCTAGGGTTAATTCCTGCTCGCAGGCATTTGACAGAATGTGAAAGTGCATGATTAACCCACACGCGTGCGCACGCACGCGTACTAGTATACCCATTTGTCGTGATGCGCGGACACTTTCTCGCCTGAAGCAGAGGATACATCGCATACCGTGACAAAAAAATTTTCGATGCCCACTGTCGTATATCTTGCAGCGGCCTCCCGTAAGACACCGTTTACTCGTTTGAGCCAATGGCGCAACTTAGTCGACAGCATAATTTAATTATACTGCGCCCTTTACCAAGTCGTCAAGTGAATTTGCACGCACGACACGCGTTGCAGGCGTGACGACAACGATTGGACAAAGGTTTCGTTGTCCACCAGTACAGCACGTAGGTACGGTACCATTACAGACGTAAAAGTTAGACGCCAGTGAGAGAGTGCGCTATACGTAAATACCTGCTATGGTGACCTGTGACACGGATGAATGAATAGAAAATATAAAATATAAGTCGAAGGATGGCCACTCAACCAGGTTGCGGAAAGGGACGGAAGTGGACGGGGGGGGGGGGGGCTTACAAATGTGTAGTTAACGCTAATGTCTTTTCTGCTTCTGATTAATAATGCTACAGCTAGAAATTGAGATGTATAGTTAAAAACTGTACCCGCATGACCTCGAACCTAAAAAGCGCGAGAAAGGCTGGTCGTTCATCAAGAGGGCGACTTGAAGCAACCGCGGCTAGCTTCGCCGCCAAAACGCAATCTTCTTCGGCCAGTTAATCTAGCGAGCGAGCTCCCGGCGGAATACGGTCCCCCATTAAATTGATATTGCGTCCGCAGAGAAACGCTCTTCACGCTGCGATATTGGAGACTGCACGTAATATTGCCGCGGCCCGGCATCCTTGGTCTCTGTTTTTCGTTTACCGCTTCCCTCGGTACACACATGTCGCTAAAACGCGCACAACATCGAAGGTCGCCCATGCGGCGAAACTCTGAAGGGCAGTAGCGAACGTTCCAAAAGCCTTCCCTGATGTCCAATTCGAATCATGACATATAGAAACAAACACAAATAACACAGTGTTAATCTAATTCATATACTCAAAATTTATGTTCCAGAACAGTAAATTGTGAGATGGCTCATCAGTAATGACAAGTCAGTTGCGATCATGTACTATGAGTGTTCTAAAAGACAAGTAATTTGTCTTTATGAACCGAAATTAGAAACTAGTGGTGTTTAATTCCTGGCCGGCACCATAGCATTTGTATAATAGGCCCGCGCTTCAGCGTATGGCGCACGCTAATGAACGGCAGGTGGTTGGCCCGAATAATTGCTGGCGCTTCCCTATACCGCGATATTCGCTAGTTTTAGGAGCTAAGACAAAATTCTTTGCAATTTAAGTTGTTTGCGTAACTCTCCCTTCGAGTAGTATACAGCCCTTCTATCATTGTAACATTTAACGGAAATTTTAACCACAAGAAACATTAATGGAGAGATTGTGTGCACGCTGCAGGTCATACACAGCTCGAACAAACCACCACCAGTTGCCTCAACTCAAAACAAGTATTAAATTTTCATCCGGTACTCCACCCAAGTGTGTGTGTGTGTTTTTTTTTTTTTTTTTGCTTTTAGCCAGTTTGTTTGGGCTCCAGTTCTGCGTTACTTGTCCTTTTTTATCATTTTCCCCTTTTCCAGGCTGAAAACAACGAGGCTGTTCTCAGCAGTGTGGCCAAAAAACGGGTAAGGTGAAAAGGTTGCCAATGCTTGAAGGGGCCATCAAGACAAAATACACAAGTTTGGTTCATTGGAAAGACCCCTTTCTCCCAATAACAATGATACAAATTCTATCGCAAATGTCGAAACAATAATGGCGATATTAACCCTTTCGTCTCTGGTGGTGTCAATGACACCATTGCCTAAACGTTTCTCTAGCGCAAAGAGAACGAAA
Source organism: Haemaphysalis longicornis (assembly GCF_048455015.1). Taxonomy (NCBI): domain Eukaryota; kingdom Metazoa; phylum Arthropoda; class Arachnida; order Ixodida; family Ixodidae; genus Haemaphysalis; species Haemaphysalis longicornis. The sequence continues at coordinate 18,634,350 of NW_027526335.1, read as the reverse complement.
CCAAAACTGGGAATTGTTCTTCAATGATGCCTATTGCGATAGATATTACTGTTTTATTTCAGTGGAGCTGGACGCTACAAAGAAGAAGCTCCGGTGAAGAAGAAATTGCGACATTGAAGCTGAAAAAAAAATGGCGGTCTGAGTTTTATTCCCAAGCTTGTAAATCTATAAATACGTGCACTAAGCTCATTTTTTGTTTGTAGGTTCATGTAGTTATAACGTTTAGAAAAATACGCAAAAGTGATGCCTCTGTTCAGCATAAATCTTTTAATTGCCAGTTGTCCTAATTCCTTGCCTCCTTAATAAATCTGGTAATATTTTCACTTCCAGCTCCATTTTTTGTTTGTGGGCTTATGGGACCCTAAATTGAGGAAAACACACAAAAAACATTGTTTTGCTTGAAATAAAAAAAATCCGGGCTGAAAGGGTTAAAGAAAACACGTGAAGCAGTGGCGACTCCATAGCCCCTTTTCGGCAACTTTTATATGACGTCACACTTTCTTGTTTGTGCCACTGGCGGCCTCCTCCAACCTAAACCCTTGCTAACACACGTGATTAGATGATTTTAGTGGGGCCTCTATAGCTCCGTTTCATCGCATCACTTGAATGCTGATGTGCAGTCAACACCCTGAAAAATGTTTTTATTGCTGGCCCATATGACGTCACCACTGTCTATAACACGTCACTGTAGCGCGAAACTTGAAAGCTTTTCAATAGCCCTTGCGTTTTTTTTTTGTTTTTTTATTAAAACGCGACGTTTATTACTGGAATGGAGCGGAGGAACGAACTCAGGCCTCGTTCTTTCAAATGACAAAAAGTTGTATATTGTCTTCATGTCCCCTTTAAGCGGTGAATGTTGCTCGATAGCGTCAAAACTACGCACTTTCATCAGCGTGAACAGGTTTTAATGCGTCTACGCCACAATATTCAGCAGCAGACCCCGCAATCATAAAAATTGTACAACGCCGAATAATGTAAAATTTATACGTACTATGGGGCGTGCCAACTGCCGGACTTTTGTCATTACATTCCCGTTTAATCCACCTGACACCGTTCAAGACTTAAAACCGCCCTATTTGGAATCAAAAGAAGGCTCGATTTTCCCGCACCTAAAATATTTTACATCGCTGAAAGTATTCCCAATGTAGACAGAGCGATGACTTGTCTTCCTTTCAAGTTCGATCTAATGCCGGGACGCCTCTTTCATTCGCCTTTCTGCAGGAAACCTTCGACAGCCTCTTCGACGTCAACAAGCACAATGCCCTGCTATCGAGAGGTAATCGGCCAGAACCTTTGACTTTCAGATCGACGTATCTGCGGACGGTGTCAACACGGGCAGACCGGGTGAAAAGAAATTAAAATACCGCGGCCGCAGAGTATGCGAACTTGATCAACGGTATACGAGGGCGTATACTACACTGGATATACGCTCCATACGTAATATCCGCGTCTCAGGTGTGTTCCGCGCACTATGGTGCTTTACCTTGACGGGACCGTAGTTTCACGATGTTGACATTACTACGCATACGCAGAACTGCTTCGAAAGGTAGTCACGCTATTTGCTTGGCGCCTACTTGCTCGTGAATTAAACCTGCGAGGCAACGATGCCGCAACAACCCTGTTTGCCACCCGTCTGAAGTAGCTATAGGTTATACGCGTACGCGTGTTCGCGGTGCTGTCGAAGCAGTCTTTTGAAACGCCAGCAGATTTCCACTGCGCAGCTGTGATGTCTGCGAAACAAAATTTCAGGTGAATGCGGCTGACTGACGTACTCTGTCGCAGGGGAGCGCCGGCTGAGCCACCAGGCCATGAAGGGCGCCATGATGATCTACCTGTACCGGGACCAGCCGCGCTTCCACCAGCCCTACTACCTGCTTACGCTGCTCATGGACGTCGACTCGCTGCTCACCAAGTGGCGCTGTGCGTACTGCGTCGACCGTACTTCTAAACTGCTGCGCCTTTGCGCCCGGGGTGCTTTTTCTCGTGGGTCGGATACGAACGCACGCGCAAAAACTTGTCTAGTCAGGCACTTCTTGTTGACCAAGTGCGAAAACCGTAACTGTTGTCGTCCTCGTCGGCAGCAGAGTACATAGACGGAAAGAAGTGGTAGTGGCGAACGTGTTCGTTCCCGTGCCAGCATTCCCCCGTGCACTCAGTCTGTCTCCTTGTCCAGTTTGATGTGAATGCGTTGAAAATGTCAGATCTACATTAAGCTATATACATACTTGTGGATAGTGACTTTCTTCTTAGGCGCACATACTAACAACATAAATAGAATAATATATATTCGCACGCACGCTTTGTGAGTGTGCGTACGTGTGTGTGCGTGTGTGTGCGTGTGTGCGCGCACGCGTGTGGACATATTTTTTTAGTCGCACTGTGTTCAAACTATATCCCATATCCTAATGAATAGACTGCTTACACTTGTTCCGATTACGTGACTGATAAAACCTTATTCCATCGACTGAGCGACACACTGCCCCTATTTTAGTAACTTCGAACGCACTGCCGCACCGCTTCCTATCAAAAACGCAACTCCATTATGTGAGTTGTAGCGGTCACTGCTCTAACTTGGAGTTCAGTAGGGCGCTGTCGCGAAGATTGCTCATTTTGTTTCCCCTTTCAGACAACCACGTGCAAATGGTTCAGCGAATGATCGGCTCGCAGCAGATCGGGACCGGTGGCTCATCAGGCTACCAGTACCTTCGCTCTACCCTGAGGTATTCATGACGTTTCAAGTCTTGAAACTTAGGTGCGCGAAAAGAAAAAAAAGACGGCAACAAAATAAACGGCGTGGCCGCTACGCATAAAGCGGGTGAAAACTGGAGGCGGGGGATTCGTAATGTACGTACATATGGCATCTTTTTCTTTTTACGGGATTGAAGTAAACAATATATGATAAATATACCCCTCAACAACAACGGTGTTCAAGCCGAATCAGCGAAATTCATAGTGAACGTGCGCGCGAGTGAAATTTAGAGAAACAGACTGTCATGCTTTTTGGCGTCGTCTGTGCCGTGCCACCAAGGGAAACAAAGTTGAGGTGGGAGACTTCGCTGCAGCCTGGTGCAGGTTCCATTGTGTGACAAACGAAAAGCAATGACCATAGACAGTCGTCTAGTTGTGAAGTTTTGTGGACAATTCTTTCCCGTTCTTACCTTTGCACTGGTTTAGTGACACGCAACTTAATGTCTAGTCACGATCCTGAAAATTCGCAAGGGTTCGAGCAAGGAAAAAGACAGTAACGGTATGGCGAATAGCGAACCGACCTGCCGTATAGCGAATTGCGAGACCCGTATACCTCCCCGTGTTCTGGTGGTTTCATGGCTCGGGAGCAACGCGTAAAGCGCAGCAAAAGGCGCAATCTTTGTGAACAGCTCAAAGACCTTAGTGCGTGTAACTGCGAGGAAAAAAAAGTCCCGCTAAAGTTCCCAGTGATTTACGGTAACAGTTCGAGCCCGTTAGGAAGTTTCGCTTAAAACATGTCGTTTTCGTTTCCCTTTGCGCGAACGACGCAGTGACCGGTACAAGGTGTTCCTGGACCTGTTCAACATGTCCACGTTCCTCATTCCCCGATCGTGCATCCCCAAGCTGACGAGCAGCATGAGCCGCCATCTGAGCATACGCGACTCCGAGCGAGCTGACGACGAGGCCATCGGCGACCCGCACTTAAGCGAGAAGTTCCTCTAGGAAGAAAGAGCACCCCGGGAGGAACAGAGAAGGGCGCGCCGCCTGTCTCTCGACTGTACGGACCAGGATTGCGCACCACTGCGGCGGCCTGGTTCAAAAGCCGGGCTGATTTCTTCCGTTCATGTTGGGACCCTATTAACAAATGCCTTCCCCCATTTCGTCAAATTTCCCACGCTGATTACGTGCCCCCGTTCTACGTCAACTACCCCTTCCCCCGAGTGGGTATTCAACTCAGAAAATGAGAAAGGGATTTAAGTTTTCTCCCGTACCGAGGGGAGAAAATCATACTCAGTGATTTCTCGACAAGCTCAGAGAATGAGAAGGAGAGTTATTAAAGCAATAAATCATTCTTATCGACTGTAACTTAACAAAGCTTATACTTGTCTTCTGGCATTTCTGGGCGAAAATTTAGAGATCGAAGACATTTAAATAGTGTTTCAGAGCAAAAGCAAACAGCATGCGAGTTGTATTGACAAAAGCAAAGAATAAGAGCCAGTAATGTTACCGGGGATGTTCATTCCGATCCTTTAAAAAAACCATGTCTGCTTATGTATGGAGACAACAATATCTCGAATGTCTCGGTATCAAAGCTGGAAGGGGCAACACCAGCTGTTGTGTGGAACTCTACATTTGCACTTCTATTAAAACGTCCCTTTTCTCTTTCTTCTTTTTTCTCAGAAAGCATGGGTGCCCTAGTGCGAAAATACAGCTTCGGCATTGCATCTACAGGCTTGGCGCGTTGTTTTTTTTTAAGATCAGCCCATCGTTTATAGTTGGCTATACAGCGCTGGCGACAATGTTCATTTCGTGTTGCGTACATTTATTTCCTGTTTGTCTTGTCACCTGCTCAGTATAAATTTGTAGTAGTGTCCGTCAAGGTGGAGCTTAAGACAAACACAATGGAGTGTAAACAGTTACACAGGTAAATAAGCGTTACCTCACTCCGACCGCCACGTTTTTTCAAGGTGTTGTTGACAATAAGTTTTTCAGGATTCACTTATCGTCTTCTATTGCGCCTTCAAGACGCCGAAGGAGTCTAGACAGTGACAACTCTGTGAATGGTGCTTGTTGACCAATGGCGTGTGCACTGCGAACGCGAGTCTACCTAGCTTCGGCGGCTCATATATGATGAAAGCACATTCTTTACCGCCATTTTGTTAAATTTGTTAAATGTGACCGCGTAACTATTTCTGGATTGTAGAAACAATAAATGCTTCTGTTTTCAACTCTCCGTCTATCTTCGAACCCTTGACGCGCGGCTTTGCTTAGAGCTATAGCTGCGTTTGGACCGTGGAATCACGCGATGTTTATGCTGGCGGTGACTATGGCATCTCAAGTCCCCTCGCTGACACGAGTTAGAACGTGACAGTTGCTGATCGGTGTGATTTTGCCTCTTCTCTGGCTGATGGAAAAAATGGAAATCACACCAACTTATCAAGGCAAGCGATACCTGTGCAGATAAAAACGCACGTACCCGCAACGAAACTCGGTGTACTCTTAAACGGAAACCTTTCCCGAGTTGTTTTGGCTTGTGTTTATTAAAATTCAAAATGCACCCGTTGAATGGCACGAATATTTCTGCAGTTCCGAGAAATGGAACAGCGCAGGCAGGTTTCAGCGGCAAACCGGTACCCTGAGTACTGGTAACAGCGAGAATTTAATGGGAAAGCATCAAGCGCACCTTCACGCGGAAATCAATCGAGCGGCGGGGGCTTGGCCGAGCGGTGGCTCTAAAAATGCCCGACGGCGCAAAGAGAATAGAAATAAATAAAATTGAATAAGCTTGGGTTTGCGGATTACATGTGGCTTACATTTGGCTTACGGATTGACATGTGGCTTACATGTGGCTTACGGATTGCGGGGCTATAGCACGCATCCGCTACACCAGGGCCGGTCTTTCTTAGGGGAGAAGCACCTTAGGACTTCGCTTTGTCCGTGGCTTGTCTCTTGGCGTCCGTGTACATAATGTTGCGCATGCGCGAGGAGCATGGGATTGGATTGGATTGCATTGGATTGGATTAAATTGAATTGTATCAGATTTGATCGGATTGGAATTGTATATACTGTACACACCCGTTGTTACTCATTTACATGCGCGAGTGGGAAACGCCACGGGTGATTTACGGTAAGAACGATTCCCAGTGCTTCGCCCACTCGTCATGATTCCCTTCATGAAAATGCGTGATTTTTTTTTTATTTCGTGGAAGCAAGTGCCACTCGAGAAACCCAAGCAAAAGAGAGCCGAACTATAGTCGCACGTTAAACGCGACAAGAAAAAAAAAACAAACATATTACAACAAAACCCCTTGCAGGTACAACAAAAGTCGTAACATCACAGTACCTCACATTAAAAGTTAGGCAGTGACAAACAGCGACCAAAAGACTGAAACCAATCCGAAGCATCGCTTGAATGTTCAGAGACGCTGCGTGCTTGGACAATCTCCTCCACAAATTTTTTTTTTCTTTAAACTGCCTACTTGAACTCTTCTTGTGACAATATGGCAAAAAGAAAAGGGCATTTTCGCACCTTGGGACACTAACTGCAGTACATGCAAGAAGCCTAAAACAATAGAGCACTGCTTTATTTATTGCTGGGATGCTGTGTTTTTCTGGGATGTGTTGCAAAGTACACAGTGAAAAAAATTTGGCCTTCATTCTGTGAGCATTCGATTTCTCACAGTGGCAAGTGTTCCCTATGGTCTCTTTTTTTTAATTGGCCATCGCAGTCTATGGCGAGCTGGAATGATTGGCCGTCATGCTGAGTCTGCGCGCTCAACAAAAAGCCTGTTTATACAACACGGCCTATAGTTGGCTCCAGCTGTCTGAAGGTGGACGCAGTGGTTGCGTTATGGCCTTCGACTTAGAAACATACGTGTGTTTCTAGACGCGTGTTTCTAGACGCGTGTTTCTAGACACGTACCTAGACCCAGAGGAGCGGCATGGATGTGCTAATTGCAGACGCAGCAAAGCGCGTGTGTGTATACGGCTAACAAGTTAAGGGCGATTGCCCGAGCCTCTCAGTCGCAGTAACGAGGAGAAGGACAACACGAGGCAAAGTGAAAATGATCTTGACCATGGTAATATAGGGACACAATAGCAACACTGAATGATTTCCTGCTGTCGATGCTCTCTCTGCAGCTATTGAATGAAAGCGACAGCGCGTCAGACTGTGAGGGAAGAGAAGTGGACAAACACGCGCACTTTTCCTTGTCTTCCCACCCCGTCTGATGCGCTGTCGCTGATTTTTGTTTTCAAAATTATATAACAACCAACCCAAGTTTCAACTTACTGAGACTCTAAAGAGTCTACCCAACTGTGCAACGTGGCAGCCAAAGAAAGTACGCCTCAGAAGTAAATGCAAGGGAACCCGGACGGCGAGCAAAGAGGCGGGCGCTTGCTACAGCCGAAACCACCACCAGTCGACCACCGCAACCGTAACGACGTGGTGATTACACAAGAGACACATGGCGTGCTGATTACGACGAAGACATTGCCACAACAAAAGAAGCCACAATCACGACACACTTATAACCTTCGACATAGACGCTGACATAGCTTGAAATAAAACAAAATGTTTTCGCATTCCCACGGGTAAGTAGAAGTGCCTCTCTGAAATTTTTATCGGTCAAGCAGAAGATGCAGAAATATTTCTGCGTATACCCTTAGGGATATGCCGGCGTTATGGGCGCCGCCACGTTTATCGACGCGCAGAGAAGCAGAAGTGGCCGCAGCGTGGGCAGAGAGTGCTGCGGTGCGCTACGCAGAGAGCTTTGGTTCGCTTGTGATTGTTGCGCCGATAGGTGAGGCAGCGGCGAAAGTTTTATCCTTGGTGTGGAGAATGCTGAAATTACGTGTCCTTAAATTTTCATCGCCACATCATTTTTCCTTTGCGCCTTTTACTTCTCGCCATACGCTGAAAGGCCCGGCTTCCAACGCATTCACCGCCGGATTTTACTGTCACCGTAGTATCACATCTCGCCGCTGCATCCCAGGAACACCTTCGAATAGCTTCGTTGCCCGCCCCACGGGCCCGGGTAAGGACGTTGGCAGACGTCAATGCGCAAACTTCCTTTACGAACCGATCCCCAAGGCTCCTCCTAAGAGGCAATTTTTATGTGAATGCGAGCATTGGTGGATACAAAAGCAGCAACGCCGCACACGTCCAGGTAATAGATAATGCAATACATTATCAAGACTAAGGTTCCCTACAGGTCCCCTGCCCCATGCTCTCGAATTCCCCGATTCTCAAGAGGCCTCTGGCCAAATTCTCGTCAGCAACCTATGCAATGACAGCTGATGTACTCAGTTGACATAGCCAGCACTACTACGTTTTTTGAACCCCATCTGGCACGTCGGAATGTCTGGGAATGTGGGAGCGAATACGCTTGCTCATGCGGTACGACTCCGAGTAACACATACTCCTAGTACGATGGCTCCCCTGTTACCAAACATCTGACACAGCTGCGGCTGAACCGCCAGGAAATCTCTCTCCAAATACCGCTCTTAAGAGAGAACAAGCTACTCGCCAACCGCAGACAAATACCTTGTTGATACCTGCAAAAGCTCATGTCCTCAATTCGAACTCATCATAGCCTCCTTCCACTTGCTGGGTACCCGAACGACATTCATATCCTGTGGAAATTTCCGGCCATTACACCGAATCCCCGACTAGCCCCCTTACAAAGTTCGCATCCCGCTGGGTCCAGCCATGCTTACTCAGCTGGGCGACCACCTAGCCTGGTAAACTTTCTCTAGTGCCTCATTTCCAATGTGCGCTGCCGAACTCGCCTGCACAGTCATGGAGCGCAATACCGTGCACGCTTTCTACACTTTTTCTCACGACAGAAAATTACTTGTACAGTTGTGGATTGTTGTAATCTCCGCCCAATATAAGCCAACGGAGTATAGTAATATTCCGCGTGATATGCGCTTATTTTCACTGCCGAGATTAGTGGCACAATGGAGGAGTCTCGTACCCTGTGCGCGATATACGCTTGCTTTCGGTGCCGAACTCGTTAACACAGAAATTGAGAATAAAAATCTCCGCACGATACACGCTTGTTCTCACTGTCGAACTCGCTTGCACAGTAGTGGAGTGCAATACTTACGCGCGATATACATTTGTTTCCACTCTCGAGCTTGCTTGTGCTATGGTGGAGTATCCACATCTTCCCGCGATATACACTTGTTTTCACTGCTGAACGCGCTTTCTGAGTGGTGGTGTACTATACGCTCGATAACGCTCGTGTCCACTGCCAAGCTCGCTTGCACAGTGGCGGAATATAATACTTACGCTAGATATGCGCTTGTTTTCACAGCCCAGCTCACTTGCACAGTAATTGAGCATCAAAATCTCTGCGCGATACACGCTTGTTCTTCCCGCCGAACTCCAACAATGGTGGAGTAACATAATTACCGCGCGATATGCATTTGTTTTCACTGCCGAGCTTGGTTGCTGCGTGGCAAACTATCATCATCTCTGCGCGATATCAGTTTATTGTTACTGCCGAGCTTGCTCGCACAGTGGTAAAGTATCACAACATTCCCGCGATATATGTTTGTTTTCATTGCCGAACTCGCTCGCACAGTGTGGGGTCTCATACTATGCGCGCGATGTACGCCTGTTTTTAGTGACGAACCCGCTTGCACAGCTATTGAGTATAAAAATATCCGCGCGGTACACCCTTGTTCTCACTGACAAACTCTCTTGCGCAATGGTGGGGTATCACAATCACCGGACAATATACGTTTGTTATCACTGCCGAGCTTGCTTGCTGTGTGGTGGAGTATCAACAACTCCGGGCGATATACGCTTGTTCTGTAGTGGTCGTGGAGTATCAACCTCCGTGTCATATACGCTTGTTGTTTCACTGCCGAGCTTGCTTGCTGTGTAGTGGAGTACCAAACTCCGTGCCATATACGCTTGTTGTTTCACTGCCGAGTTTGCTTGCTGTGTGCTAGAGTATCAAACACTGCGTGTCATACACGCTTGTTGTTTCACTGCCGATCTTGTTTGCTGTGTCATGGAGTATCAACCTCCGTGCCATATACGCTTATTGTTTCACTGCCGAGCTTGCTTGCTGTGTGCTAGAGTATCAAACACTCCGTGTGATATACGCTTTTTGTTGCACTGCCGAGCTTTCTTGCTGTGTGGTGGAGTATAAAAAACCCCGCGCGATATACGCTTGTTGTTACTGCCGAACTTGCTTGCTGTGTGCTGGAGTATCAAACACTCCGTGTGATATACGCTTGTTGTTGCACTGCCGAGCTTTCTTGTTGTATGGTGGAGTATCAAAAACCCCGCGCGATATACGCTTGTTGTTACTGCCGAGCTTGCTTGCACAGTGGTGAAGTATCATAATATTACCGCGATATACACAGTGGTGGAGCATAATACTCTGCGCGCGATATACTCTTGCTTTTACTGCCGAATTCGCTCGCCATGTAATTGTGTATCAAAATCTCCGCGCGATACACGCTTGTTCGCACTGTCGAACTCGCTTGAACAATGGTGGAATATCATAGTCACCGCGCGATATGCGTTTGTTTTCCCTGCCGAGCTTGCCTGCTATGTGGTAAAGTAGGATCAAAATCTCCTCGCGATATACGTTTGTTTTCACTGCCGGCCTTGCTTGCACAGTGGTGAAGTACCATAACATTCCCGCGATATAACGTTTGTTTTCATTGCCGAACTCGCTTGCACGGTGGTGAAGTCTGATGCTCTGCGCGCTATATACGCTTGCTCTTAGTGCCGAACTCGCTCGACCAGTAATTGAGTATCAAAATGTCCGCGCGAGGGCTGTACGCTTGTTTTCACTTCCGAGCTCACTTGAACAATGACGGAGTGTCATACTCTGAGCGCGATATACGCTTCTTTTCGGTGCCGAATTCGCTTGCACAGTAATTATCTAAATCTCCGCGCGATACATGCTTGTTTCACTGCCGAACTCGCTTGCACAATGGTGAAATACCATAATCACTGCGCAATATACGTTTGTTTTCACTGCCGAGCTTGCTTGCACTGTGGTGATGTATTATAGTTACGCGTGGTATCCATTTGTTTTCACCGCCGAGCTTGCTTTTGCTGTGGTGGAGTATCACAATGTCCCCGCGATATACCCTTGTTTTCACTTCCGAGCTCGCTTGCAGAGTGGTGGAGTATCCCAATGTCCATGCGATATACGTTTGTTTTCACTGCCGATCTAACTTGCATGGTTGTGGAGTATGTCAAAAGCTGTAAGTTCCCCATAGTGCGAATAAATTTCGAAAGACGTAGTGGCGACACTTCCCGCCGCAGCTTATTCAAACTCAGAATCTCCGCAGCTTATTTCGACCTGTTTTCGTCACGTGCACTTACGTTTTCCGTTTAAGAGATGAGACGTCAGCGACGCATGGCGAACCCTTTTTGCACTGCTGCACCTGCTGAGATACCTCTGTGGTTAACGCACTCGGCTGCTACTCTGGATACCGGGTTCAATTTTAACGTTAACTAAAATACTTTTAAGGCGAAGGTCTTAAATCCTTCAATAATACTTAGTTTTTGTTCTAGTGGAAGCAATTGTTGTTGTGCGGTCGAGAAAATGGCCGCCACTGTCTGGTGCAAATAAAAATACATTTGATGTGAAGAGATTTGAACCCGGGTCTCTGAAGTAGCATCCCATTCAGCTACCACGGCGCTATCTCAACACGTTGGAAACGGCACAACAAAAGTTGTTATTGTTGCTCCTTTGTTCGTGAACATGCGCACTTGGGTGATTGGCCAAGAGTCGGGGCTTAAAGAGGCTAACGGGCCCGCTTCACAAAATTCACTAAACTATGAGTGGGAAACGTAAACGTTGCAGAATAGTGCGTGCCGCGTGACACCTGCACGTGAGTGGAAATGGTGCACATCTGTCGCGGAAAACCGCGATTCTAGTGTGACGAAATGTCTGAAGATGGACCCTCAAGAAGAGTCATTATCAGTATATTTTATTTTATCATTATTATATAATATATTCATCAGTGCATTTTATTTTAGTTCAAATTTTGTTAAACATTTTTCGACGGCCACGGGTTCCCTTAAGCATAGAACAAACACGTTGTGCACGCGAAATAGTGATATCTTGCCCGTACCTAAATTTTGCAATAATTATAAGTTACAGTCACTGCAGCACAACTTGCTATACATTCTTAATGAATATAAACATGTAACAAATTACAACCTTAAAGAGTTGAGAAAATATTTTTGTAAGGTATAACCACTTTTCGACAGTATTTGGCTAACGATCCTCTAATTTATTGCACATTGCGTTCTAAGTGATGTTAAAACATTAATTTTGTTTGCTACCAATCGTTAGAGTTTGTGTACTTCTGTTTGTTAAATTTGATGTGAAATTTATCTTATGCTTGTATTTCCTGGCACCATTGTTTACGTAGAAATTTGTATTCCTGTGTATTTAGTTGCTAGTTGTGTAATTAGAAATTTCCGGATTCTTTTCTTGTGTGTGTGACCGTTGCCAAACTCAGGGGCAGGGACCTTTGTCAAGCTGCGACAGGGCAGCCTTTTGTTCTTGCCCTCGCATTCGTGTTCTTTGTTAAAAAATGCTAAAATAAAAATGAAATGAAAATAAAATATACCACATGAGAACCGGCAAAATAGTCCGAAGCATTAAAATGACGCCAGAAGAATAAGTGGATCGGAACGTGAGGTAGTGACCACGTTTTTATTGTATTAGAGATAGTGTGCCCTTATAGGTCCCCACGTACTCGTATGATTCGGCATACCGATTTGCACCGTATGCAAAACAAAGTAAAGGTAGCAGTTCAATGTATTCCACCCTGTAACGAGGAACGCAAAGCAGTTCAAGTTACATCCATCATTTCGGGTGCTTTAAGACTTCTCAATTCATTATCTCTTCCAAAAAAGATGGCAGAAGCCCGTGGTGGAATGAAGATTGCGCGCTGGCGTATATTCAAAGGCAGGCGGCTTGGAAGGTAGTTCTTTGGAACCAATGCCCGTCTAACTGGACAAACTACAAACTTGCGGCTGCCATATTCAAACGGACAGTGTCTAAAGCGAAAGAAGTCCATAAAACTCAGAAGTTTGCCGCTTTCTCAAAGGCAAAGAATAGGCGATTGCTATATAAGTGTCTTCGCTTGAGAAAGGTGCTACAAGAGCATTACAATGAAAATTCAGTGGTTCTGTCAACACAGGAGTCCATTGAAGCCCTCGAACAAATTGCACAAGAACGTCAATCCCGTTTTTCTTCTATTTTTTCCGTTCCTTTCATCAGTCAACTTTCTAATGTTGGTTTCAACCCTGTGACAATGTCGGAATTGGCTGAAGTTGTTTCACAGCTGTCTGTGGATGGCTGCTCCGGAGCCAGATGGCATTACTGTGCCAATGTTACAGTTTTTATTCCCCTAAGGATTTACTGAACATAGTACGTCACTGAAAAGTAGCTGGATACCTCCAGAATGGAAACTCTGTTAGATAGTGCCATTGCTAAAACACGAATGTTTCGTTAATGTCCCAGATAACATCAGGCCGATTTCCTTAACTAGCAACTTGGTGAAGCTCGTCGAGAGGATGCTACATGGTCGCCTTATGCGGTTTCTCGAAAGCAAAAGGATCTTAAGCCCCACCTAAATTGGCTTCAAACCCGAAAATCCTATTTGGAACGCTTATGTTGACATTGAGAGCCGCGTTAAACTATCCATTAGCCTAAAACACGTAGGCGCACTTGTTACTCTGGATATAACAAAGGCCTACGACAGTGTAGAATATACTACATTAATTTCACATCTAGAGAGTAGCGAAATTCCACTATACATTCGGTCCTGGATTGGTGCGTTTTTAACTGGAAGGACATTCTTTTGTTCCAAAGATGACATATCATCTTCGCAATATCAGCAGTTTCGTGGGGTTCCTGAGGGTTTAGTCCTTTTTCCGGTTCTTTTTGATATTCTTCTCAGATCAATTCCGATTATGGATGGTATATCAACTTACGCTCATGCCGATGATATTGCTTTTTACTCATCGGGCAGAGACATTCATGACTTGTGTCAACGATTACAAAGCTATCTGGTCGCCCTAGATAATTGGCTCATATATCAGGCTACATTTATCGCTTGATGTGAAAAAATGTGCTGTTTTAGTATTTCTGGTTACCATCTTGATATCATTATGCCTATTGTACCGACAGCAATCCATCCCTCAAGTTACAGAAATGAAGTATATCGGTATATTATATGATGCCAAGCTTACAAGCCGTCCTCATATTAAACATGTTACTGCTAAAGGAGAAAGGGCTGCAGGCGTACTCGGCAGGCTACGTAACTACAAATTCGGGTTGCGTAGAGACACACTGTTAATGATATATAGGAGTTAAGTTCGCCCGGTATTAAAGTTTGGCTGCGTTCTATTTTGCGGTTGTACGGCGTATAAATTACATCCCCTATTTATCGTTGAGAGAAAGGCTTTGCGACTATGCTTGGGATTGTCAAAATATGTCGCTAACCCTATTTTACACTTCGAAGCACGATTTCCTCCATTGAACTACAGATTTCAATTATTGACCGTATTAACCTTTACTAAATTGTTTGACTCCCCCCTGCACGACGCACAGTTCATTTACCGTCTGAGGCATGATATTTTTCAAGGCATTCAGTGGCCATGGTTCCAGAGCCCTCAGATGGATCTAGTACAGTAATGGCTTCAGCCACTTCACTCAGACCTTTCTCGACTCACCCTTCTTGTACTAGTTTGTCATCTGTGGAAATAAACTTTAACAATATCTTCCCCCCGAATGCAAAGATTTTCCCGGCCGGACCGGCCGGAATCCTCAATGGATTGCTGGAGGATCATTTGTCAACCCTTCATTCCCATATCGTCATTGCTACCGATGCCTCGCAAAGTGATGAGAAGGCTAGAGTTGGGATATTCTCCCAGTCCCTCGATTGGTCCTTTTCAATTAAATTACCTGATTACACTCCTATTTTCCAGGCGGAATTATTGGCAATGATTTTGGCTCTTCAAAAACTTCAGCATAGGTTTTCGCATGTTGTTATTCTTTCTGACTCCCTTTCTGTGTGTTCCGCATTAACATCCGTAAAAGATTCTTCAATTATCCGCACATTCCGGTCATTTGTTCCTCATGAGCTTTGTGAGGTTAGGCTAGTGTGGGTTCCAGGACATGCATGAATCTCATACAATGAAGTGGCTGATCAATTAGCCAGTATGTCTCTTGGTGGCCCTGTGGTAGTGCAATGTCCAAATGATAGCTTTCTATTGGGGGCGAGATTTAGACGTTTACAATTACTCCAGGCTTTTCGGCAAGACGCCCTTCTCTCTTCTAGAGGTTACAGCCACCTTCGTCATGCATGGAAGCCGATGTTCTGTGAATCAAGGGTATGCGACGTCGCAATCACTTAACTTCTGTGCAAAATTCCCCCATTAAATTTTTATATTTATAAATCTGGTCTGGCTCCACCTCCGCAATGCCCTTTCTGTGACGAACTGGAAAATAGCTTCTCCCCAATGCGACGCACGCATCTGCAGTCAATCTTTAGGCGCCTGTACCTTCCGCTCTGTATTTCCGAGGCTCTGTCACTACGCGATTCCACCCTAGGAGTCTGCCACAGGGATGTTGTATCCGCCCTTCACTCTTATGTTACGGCGACAGGCCTGCATTCCTGCTAGCGAGCTAGGCATTCACATTTATTTAATTTTTCTTCCTGACTCTACTTTCATATTATACATATATATAAAAAAATCTGTTCTGTATTTCCTTTTATAAATTTTGAGATCTAAAGTTATATAGGTTACATCCTGATTAGGTACAAAGCTTCTTGGCCAATCCCCCGCGTGGGTATGGGCCATAGTCTGAGGCAACCAACTTTGGCTGCCCGGCCACTGTGGGTTAACCCTCAATGAAACCGCTGACATATTAGCTAAAACAGCTTTGGCTTTACCGATTGTAAAGGTCCTTCCGCCGTTTTCTTGCGTGTTTCTGGCACGTTATCGCCAATACCTGTTGAATCAAGATGCCTCTGATCACGGTCTGAACACTTCTCCTGAACTTGAACATCTCAAATTCCGCTGGAAAAGAAGTATCTGCCAAACTCGCTTGTGCGAACTATCGCTGACTTCTTTTCGCTGTGATATGCCTCCACTTAATCGGTATCCATATAGGGCAAATCTGACCCCCACCCCCCCCCCCCCCTTGTGCCACTTTTGCCAAGAAATCGAATCCGAAGAACATTTCTTCATTTTTTGCCGCCGATTTTCGAACCATCGGAGAAGGCTGCTGGGGATTCCCCTGCGACGTCTTGGACTGCCTTCGACTATACCGGGGCTTTTGTCGTTTGGGAGCACTAGGCTGGGCCGGTGCCATAGGGATGTGTGCAACGCCATCCACTCCTTTATTTCGGAGACAGCTCGTTTGTAGTGTTAGAAATATTCCGATTAGGCTGACTTTTACCTAGTTTTCCTACACTTCGCTCTGTTGTTTGTTCGTGCTTTTTCTCTCTCTCTCTTGAACTTAGACTAATTCTTTCTTCTGCTCCATTATTTTGCATCGCATGATTGATTGCAATGGAAAAAGAACTCTTCTTGGCCAATCCCCCTAAGTGGGTATGCGCCATTTTTCGGGTCACGACCACCACCAACAACAAACCAACCAGAAGCAGGGACGAGACGAAAGAAACAGGATTCTGAAGGCTGCCTGCAGGGCACCCGCTATGGCGTATATATCCGCGGTCTCCCGTGGCTGTCGTGAGGACGCCCAGAAGCCTGGCCAGGCTGCAGTGCCAGCCGTGTCCACCAGCTCGCTGCTCAGTGGTCGTCCATTGCATCGCCGACCTCGACTGGTCGACGTGGTGCTCTACATGCCGAGCAAGCTGCAAACCACCGACTACAAGCCTGACCAACACCTGCGCGTCGACTACAGCTGTAGCACGTGAGACGTCTTATTCGAAACTCGCACCTATCAGCCTGCAGTGGCTTGAGGACTGTTTTTTTCGTCCAGTCTGTACAGTTATGACTGCCAGTTCTGCGGCACCCCCAACACTCTCTACCACATGGTGTGGGAGTGCAAGGGTGTGAAGGAACTCCCAGAAGTCCTTGCGCCATCGACGGAGCAGTGGGAGTGGTGGGAGGCCCTGCTGTCCAGCGAGGTCCTGGATGACCAGCGCGGTCTGGTGATTCGGGCCAGACAAGCAGCTGAGGGCGATGGCATCCTGGACTAAGGACGCCACCCACCCTGGATGGTCAACTCTACTACACTGAAGATCATCCAGCGCTCAATTTTCCTTTTATAGGAATAAATAAACGTTTATTTCTCCTCCTCCTCCTCACTCGCCAAACAATGCATGTGTACGTACTCCTCAAGCGCCTGTCTCTTGTTACTGCAACGCGAGTCCCGATGACTAGCCCCACCACATTCCTGCACTAATCCATGACACTAGGGAAGTTGTGGCGTGTGCCAGCCTGCCAGAAAGGGACGCAAACACGGTGTAGCAGAAAAGATAGCCGGTTGAAATAATTCGAGCTTGAAGACAAAGAAACGAAAGCGAAGAAAGGGACTCAAATGTGATGCAGCAGTGAAACATCACCAAACTTTCGCCTTAAAAGAACGTAAAGATTTGTTGTTTACTCTTTACAGAAGAAACAAAACATACGTGACTGCGTATCACAAGAAATCTGCTTTTCCACGTGCGAGCACTCCGCCGGCCAGTATATTTACTAGAAATTTAAGCCCCAGCGGACAACCCCGATCCCCCCGTTGAACCATTGGGGGAACGGTCTCTAGCTTTAAAGCGACATTATTTTACTTAGTACGTGTACAGTGTGTCTCAACTAAGCAGAACCAAACTTCAGAAATCTAGAATTTTCATTTGCTCAAAGATATTTACGTCCGTTTATGGTGATTTGTAGCACATTGCGTATTTTATATTACAGCCTGTTTATGGCGTCAAATAAATCATTTTACAAAAAGATGTTAGATGGTGCTTTCCATCTAATTACGAACTTGCAGAGTGCCGAGAAAGGCGGAAAACAGTAATAACTCTGGAAAGATGCCTTGAATTTTTCTAGAAAGGAAATTTGCGAATACGGGTCGAATACGCGTGAAACTGGAGCCGCTAGTTTGTACACTTCTAAAGGTTAACTGTGACTGCCCATGGGTAATGGGCGTGCGCGCAATGCTTGAATGATCCGGCTGGTTATTTGAATTTGCCACATTTTATTCAAAGCGTGGGAAATGTCCTGCATAAGATGAATTTTCGCAGAGACAATTATGCTTCTCTAAACGTCCCGCATCGTTTTACCATAGCGTGGTCTTACTCATAGAAATTCCTGCTGTTACACTGACTCAGTGAAAAGCTCATTTTTATCTAAAAGAATGCCTTAGTAATTACGACCATAGAAGTAATTTTTTAAAATCATATTTTTAGAAAACAAAAAACTCCCACCTCCCCTCGCGGGAACCCCTGCGTAGATGCGACGCATAGGCGGAGCGGCGAAGGGACCGCGTTAACGTTGAGGGGACTGCGTAAGCCGGTCCCAGTCGATGACGACGTTGGCGTACTTGTAAAGCGGCGTGGACTCTAGGTGTTTGAGCCAAGCGTGGATGTTGCTTCGCCGGAGAACGGCACACCGGTTATATGCGCAGCGCGCCCGAAGGAGAGGAAACCGCGGAAGAGAGAGTACTGCATATGCGCCGGCCCCAGCGCGTCTGCCGCGGCTATGACGCAACGTGCCACGGCTATGACGCAACACAATCCAACACAATCCACTTTAATCAAATCCAAGCCAATCCAATCCAATCCAAGCCAATCTAATCGAATGCAATCCCATGCTCCTCGCGAGAGAGTGTTCGCTATCGGAGAGGAGAGGGGGTGAGCGGCGGAGAGCGCAGCTGGCGCGGCGAGAATGGGGAAGGGGTGGACAACGCCGCCGCCGCCGACGACGACGACGCCGGAGGGACAAGGCGAGTGAGTCAGCTGCTCTTCATCTAAAAGAGCTTTGAACAGGCGCAGTCGACAGCTTCAGTTCTCTAAAATCTTACGTGACACATAATGCGCTACAGTTGGACGAAATTGCACCTACGGAGCTCACCCCGGGGACGCGTTTAGAAGCGCCATCCGGCACGCAGAGTGCTCCATTGCCGTCGATCCGTAATCTCGGAAAACGGATCCGCCGGTGAAGATAAGGAGTCGATAATTTTAAATGCTCATTCACTGCTCCGGCAATTACTTGCCACATAGGGCAGTCAAAAGTTGGGGCGCCAAACTCCGGTACAAGGTAGTTTCATAGCTAGCGACTTGGCCGTGTAAATTGCCGAAGACGCAACGCGTTTGCCGAAAAAGCTTGTTCCTATAATTATGTGAGCCCATTGATTTATTTACACACAAAACAAATTGGCACGTGGTGGCGCACTGTAGGGCGAGAAATAATGGTGAAAACTTACCCGTTTTAAGCGAAAAGTGTTTATTCTCGCCCTGCTTGGCATCCAAACTTTCGCGGGTATGCGGTCGAAGTTCCAGTTTCGTTTTTGAGCTGCTGTGCTGTGTGGCACGATCGCGCGTACCATTATCATTACGTCACCGACGCGTCAAGCGCACAGCCACGAACCAGGGAGCCGGAGCCGGCACCCACTTCCTGTTCCGGCAAGGGGCCCTTGGTCACGTGACACAAGGGAGCGCTATCGGCCATATTTCGGCGAGACGTAAACTCGCAGCTGGCAGTTGTCGGTGAACGATCAAGATTTGTACAGCTAGCGGGCTCTCGCTCAAAAATTTTTCAGGAAGATCACAATGGCCGACAAGGAACCTCTGTACACCCCCTTCTTCGGCGTCATGGGAGCCGTTGCAGCCATGGCGTTTAGCGGTGAGCACAGCCTTGCATTTCTAGCTGCTCCCGCTGCAGTCGATTCGCAGCCGCGGCCAGTGCCCCTAGGCCTAAGTCAATGAAGTGCGGCTCTTTTGCCGGCCGGGAAGCACTTGCCGCATTTCCCGAACGCCTTTTATCACCCTTGTTTCAGTTTCGGGGTGGCCGATGCCCCCATATGGCCCTTATTTTCTCTCGCCGATAGTCTCCGCCGGTTGAGAACGACCCTCCGCTGTGGCATTTGACGTTGCTCGTATTGTTGCGGGGATGAAAAGAGCAGCCGAGCTTTAATAATCCTTTCCCGATTTTTTTAGCTTTAAGACGTGGAGTACTCTCAGCCTTTGTACACTTATCTGCGAAACGAGCCAAGTTTCACCGATGCGGAGCTCGCGCTTACATCCAGTCGGCAGTGATGGGCGCTTCACGGCAGCAACGGTCTGAATGACTGGCCCGTTCCCCGAACTAATCGTTTTGAGGGAGTGGCTTTTTCGGAACTGGAGTGTAGCCCCGTCATCCGTGTGAAGTGGCTGCTCTGCGCGGCACCTAAAATTGGTGGTGAACTGTATTTTTCTCGCTTCCCGTCGCCGACCGCGGTGGGGGCGACGGCCAGGAGCGGTTCTCGGCAGCAGTCATGTGACTGCGCATGCCGTGATTCCGTGGCGAGCCGATAACGGGGCGCCGTAAAACCATGTAACTGTACTTGGATCCGGCGTCTTGGCTCGCTTGATGGGACGAGTGATAGTATTAACAGGATGCTTGGGGTCGTCGTTTCGTGCCGCAGTGTCAGCCCCGTGAGCTCTAAACGCCGTTGTTCAACTGGGAAGGGGGGCGTAACCGATTTTGAAGTCACGCGCTTGCCCATGGAAAGCTGCGTTGTGCGTCGATGCTTCACGCTTGGCCGGCGTTTCCTGTCGGATAATAGTAACCGGCAGATTGTGATGCAGTGCTTAGCTGCCGTGCGGCAGGTATCGGTGCAGCTGCGTATGAAACGTGGCCTGGAAACGGGCTGCCCGCTCCGAGCCCGAGTTACTCGTTCAGTCAGTCAGTCACGTGAGGAGCAGGCACCGGCACAACCCATCCCCTCTGCGTCGCTTTGGAAGTTCCAGCTATTGCCTGAAAACTGCAGCTTCGTTTACCCGAACTTTGTGCACTCTTTGAAGTGCCAAACCGATCGCCTATGTATTGTTACCCGCTTATCTTGAGTGGTTTTCTGCGTGAATTCCGGATAACTGGAAATATCGCCTGCGAAAGTTCAGGTGTCTAGGGTTACGTTCGAGTTCAGTCGGGAATTTTGGCTGATGAATCACCTTGCGTACAGATTGCATTAAGAAAGCGAAGAAAAGGCACCCAGTACACGTGCATCGTTAAGTGTGGTAGGCGCTTCAAGGGTAGTTTAGTTTGCCGCCTTTTTACTAACCCTGCGTTTTGTTGCCTGTGTGGATCTTCGTATGTCCGTGGTGTTTGGTTTGATGGTGCATGAACCTACTGTACGACTATTAATACCAATATAAACACAAAAATCAAAGTCGTACTGAATCTCCAGGGCTGAGTTTTTCCAAGTGAATAAATTTTCATTATTATTAAGGCCCCTTTGCAGCGACCATGTGATGGCCCATTATATTTGCCTGACCAGAAAAGTTCTGAGCAGTTTGTGGACAGTCCTCACTGCTCTCGTGATAGGAATTGTAATATATATATATAACACTGATCTGCTCCAGAGCAGTTGTCCACAATGACAATCGCATAGACCACAACCTTATTCATAGTGTCTTGAGTTGCACTTAATTGGAAAGTTTTGACTGGCCTTGTTCTACGGCGTACAGAACTACAGAAAGTGTGACTTTGACACTAAACTGTTTGGCATTTTTAGGTTTAGTTATGCTACCTCTCACAGCGTCTCATTCACTTCTAACCTTAAGTTCGGCTCTGTGACCTTGTATTGATGCACTTTTGGGTGCTGAGTAACTAGGTCAGCCCTCAGAACACATTGGGTAAGTAGAGTGCTTAGTTGCGGTCATAATTCACAATTGCAAACTTTTGTTATCAGATTCTTAGAAACCTGTCAGCTTATTGGTGTTGCCTAAAGGTGCTAATGTCAAAGCTGTGTGCTGTGCCTGATATGGGACTTTGCCACTTGCAGCGCTGGGAGCGGCCTATGGCACAGCCAAGTCCGGCACAGGAATCGCGGCCATGTCGGTGATGCGGCCGGAGCTTATCATGAAGTCCATCATTCCCGTGGTCATGGCGGGTATCATTGCCATCTATGGTCTTGTCGTGGCAGTACTTATCTCCAGCACCATCAAGCCAGACTACAAACTATTCACGTGAGTTCCTTGCTGCTGCTGCTGGCCACAAAAAGTTTGCTGCATTCTATTTCTTTTTTTTGTAAAATGCAAGCAGCACTTTCTTGGGGGCCATTGGTAACACCCTCCCCTCTTATTTTCTTGTATTGTGTGTTGTGCAGTTTGAGTATTTCACACTACAAAGCCAGATGCCAAAAAGTAGAGTAGTGCACATCAGCTTTTTTTTTTTTTGGTGGGCATGAGCACTCCAATCCAGCACTGCCCCGAATAAGTTTGTTTACTTGGCAATCTCGAGGCTGTTAAGTATGTCAGAGTTACTAAAACAAGTTGTCTCAGCTTATTAGTGGCTTAAAGCTGGTAAGGTGCTTCTCATTGTTTGCATTCCAGCATTACCGTGCAAAGAATTTTTAATGTTGCTCTACGATGCCATTTTTATAAACTTCACGCGTAACCCTTTCACTGCCACTCCCGAGGTAAGTTAGGAGAATGCATGCACACCCTGCCACTTCCAAGTGTACTAGTGTTGCTTTCTTATTTCACTCGTGAGACTACTCGTGTAAAAAAATATTGTGGGCATTTTGCGCCATTTGTGGAGAAGCCGCATGAACACGTAGAACTTGTAGGCTAAAATTTTGGACTAGAGATGGGGACGCAAGTTTCTTCTTTCGTGGTATTTTGTGTTCACTTCAGCAGTGCAACAGTGCTGAGTCAGATGCTATCAGTGAAAGAAATTTCGCTATCTGTGTTTGAGCAGCCACCTGCCACTCTTTGTACAGTTTTATTGAGAAGGAAACTTGCTAAAATGTCTTTAAAACACCTGGGACAAATTCTACTGGGTGCTGGAAAACTTGCGGTGCGTTCGGTTTCTCGTGCGGTCTTGCATGATTGGCTGCGAGCCCAAAAGCGTCGGGAAAAACCTGGGCTGCCAGTCACCCGAGACCGCACAAGAAATCGAATGCACCGGAAGTTTTCCAGCCCCCAGTAGAATCCCCCCCCCCCCCCCCTGGACCTCCTAATTAGCTGCTAATTCATCAATACAGCTTCTTTACTGAGTGAGATATTCCTGTATAAAAATGTTCAGATGTCCTTGAGAATATTGCAGTGCATTAGTAGCCTAGAATTTTCACGGTCCACAAAATATGAACAAATAAAACCTTCGCAGGGAGTGAGCAACAGTCAGGAAAAAAAATCTAGTGAAAGGGTTAAAGTGCACACATCTATCCAAATCCTTAATCAGCTCCTAAAATTGCTCTAAAAACTTTCCAGCAGAAGCAGTAAAAAGGCAATGGCTGTGGAATATCCATGTTTGTAGCAGCTGAGAAACTTTGCCAGCAGTAATAGTTATGGACCGTTCTTACATTTTGTTGAGGCTTCTTTGAACCACTTTGTAAAAAAGAAAAAATATATTACCTTACTAAATTCGTGTCTTTGTGCAAGGGAACCATCCTGCCTACACTGTGCACTATGTTGTTTGCTTGTGCCGTGGAACACTGATGTTGCACACCACTCTCACTCGTTAGCTGTTACCCACCACAGTGGCTCGGTGGCTAAGGCGTGCTGCTGGCCACGAGGTCCTGGGTTCGATTCCTGGCCGCGGCGGCAGCTTTTCTGATGGAGGCGAAAAGCAAAAAATACAGTGTGTTCGAGATTTTTGCGCACGTTAAACATCTCCAGGTGGTCAAAATTAATCCGGAGCCCTCCGCTACGGTGCGCCTCATCAACTGCGTTGCGTTGGCGCGCTAAACCCTACAATCAGTCGCTCGTTAGCTGTTTTGCAACAGGATCGTGCTTTTGTACAACTTCAAAACTCTCGCTCGATAGCGCCCCCAACAATGGCGGAGTGGCTGAGACATTGTTCCTGCACTGGATATTGCAGCCCTGGTTACTGGCAACAGCAGCTGTTTATCTGATGAAAAGGAAAATCCACCACCTGTGCAAGGTTTCGCAGGGCTTCAAACAGACCCCAAACGGCGTGATATTCACAGCCCGCTGCTATATGCTTTGTCCCATGGCAAGGGCAGCTTAGCTCAGTTCGTGTTACACCCCGCATTTGCTTTCTCTCGCAATTGCGCCTGCACCTCTTCAGAGAAAAGGGCTGGTGTGGCAGTTACTTGTCGCCCAAATTTTGCACTGCAGAGGCAGCCGTATTGCATTACAGCACATTGTCAGCATTTCAACCCTTGCAAGGCAAAAGTGAGTGGACTTGCGCCAGGCTAGATTTTCACATTAGTGCTGTCCAACCCATGTTTTTATAAGCACTTGTAACTGTTCTGCACAAACTACCTTCAGCCGTATGTTTAACTAAGGCTTGGTGGCTTACTTCATTAGCTTGTCTCCAATATCTGTAAAGTTTTCGCACTGGCAGCCATGAAGGTTGCCAAATTCGTCTGAAGGTGATAGTGGATTAGTTCAGTTTTTGTTGCCTATCCCATACCTACCAACTCTTCCGAATTTTCCGTAAAATGTACGAATTTTGACACTACTGACGATTTTACGAATCGTGCCTGAAATTATACGAATTTTTGAAAAAAAATGGGACCATCTATTTAAACGACACTGTGGTACCTGCGCCGCCACGAGAAAGCAATATGTAGTGTTGTTATCACCATCTGCGAAGCTGCGATTTCTGTCTTCTCGGGGTGGGCTACGCATCCATATCCAGAACTCGCTGCTGCCTTTGCAAGCCTGCTTCTAGCATGTTGTTCATGGGTCGGTTACGAATTCAGTGTTCATGGCGCTCTTTGTATGACTGCTGCGTCATGTGCAGTAAGACCCGTGGTACGACCACGGTAGTTGCTTTGCTGTGCAATGGCGGGCTCGAAGCCGCAAAAGCACTACCAAGTGTTCTCGAAATCGTACATATTTGAATTTTCTGCCCTTCCCAATGGAGTTGCTGCTCATTACTCTTCAACCCTGACGGTTTTCACAAATGGGTCGAAAAACGTGAGAACGCGTGTCAGAAAACATGAATCCTTTTAGACTTAAAAATTAGTGTGCTGCGCGCCACTTCCCCCAGTCCGCAGATATTCCGAATTGCTATGTCACCAGGTTGGCAGGTATGCCTATCCAGGGTGGCTGTTCTCTTTTCTCTGCGGTTAAGCAGCCAAATAATTCACCTAGTAACCGTGTCTCTCACCAGAAGAAAAAATGGACCTTATGCAGGGATGCTGCAGACTAATTTAGTATTATTGTGATTGAGTTTTTGGAGGTCCCATTGCAGTCCTAAATTCTATAAAGGCCTTTTGCAAAGCGTTTACTAGTTTCCTTTTTGTTTATGCACTGCACGGTTTATATTCAGTGCCTTTGTCACACGCGCAAAAAAAAAAAAAAAGCATGCCGCTCATGATTACCCGATGTCCGCACCTGATTTGTGATGAGACCTCCAGGTGCATGTCAAAAAATCACTTACTCTGACATCCATGCAGACTATGTGAGCGCTTCAAATCTGTTCATAATGCCACCGTTTTTTATACGGAGGCATTTTTGTTGCGTGGCAGCTCGTTGGTGAATGTGTCCTGGCATCGATTCTCGCAGGTTGCAGCTCATTTCTGCAGCATTTTATTGGGCACAAGATAGTGCTTGACAAATACCGCAAAAGATTTGGTGATTTACGCCGGGAACGCATCTGTACAAAGCCTAGCATCGCTCTGCATGGTGCTGCCTTTCGAGACCAAACCTTGTGCACTGGCATTTCAAACAGGGATATCAGTATTTTCTGAGTGAACACATGGTGCCACCTGGCTGCGGTGGTGGCACTAGCTGACCTTGGCGGCGGCATTTTGTTTTGTTCCTCCCCTTGGTTCCCCTCCATCACGGGGGAGAGTGGCTCGCCCACGTATTTTCTCTACTCGTATGTTTTCGCGCAGCTTGTCGACATATATTTATAGTCTTGTTTGCTGAATTGATGCTTATAAAGCGCAAAAAAAAAAATAATAATCGTGGCACAATGTCCAAAAAACCGGCCAGTGATGGCCGGTTTCAGGTACGGACTGGCAACCGGCCTGCTGTCTAATACACCTGTTGGGGCTGATCAAAAACAGTGCAGGTGGCAACTGTATTTGTTTTACATGTGTGCTAAGGAATCATGCCAGCTCAGTAAATATAATTTTTCTATTGCTGCTTCCAGTGGACGAAAATTGTTTTGGAGGTCGACTTGCAGATGTTGGCTAACCACTGATTCTGCTCACGTGCTTACCACTGCGAATACTGTAGTGACTGCTGCAACTGTCTTGCTGCAGGGCATTCCTGCACCTGGGAGCTGGGCTGAGCGTAGGACTGAGTGGATTGGCCGCCGGCTTTGCCATCGGCATCGTGGGGGACGCCGGCGTTCGTGGTACGGCGCAGCAACCGCGACTTTTTGTCGGCATGATCCTGATCCTCATTTTTGCCGAAGTGCTTGGGTTGTATGGTCTCATTGTGGCTCTCATCATGTACTCCCGCGGTTGAGCGCTGCCGCTCCTACCCACTCCACCCCATTGTTCCTCCTCCCCCGATCCCGCTCCTCTGTCCCCACCCCCACATCGTGAAGGATGCCCCCGCCCCTTGGCTGAGGAAAAGGGCCCCCGATTGTTTTCTTCCGACCGCCTTCTAGCGACCCACGAGCCACTGTTTGAATGTCCCCACCATGTTTCTTCTTCCACACCTTTGCCCCTCGCGGTGTACTGCAGGTTGCGCTCGTTGCTATATTTATTGAAGTTTACAGATGTCTATCTTGTTTAGTCCTTTACAGGCACCCGTTTTTATATATCGAATGCTTCCTGCACGTGCATGGTACCGTTCGTTCTGTTCCTAAAAATTTCCCACGGCGCGAAGCCTATTTCATCTGTCAGTGCTGTTCTGCTAGGCCTCTTGGCTTGCACTGGCTGTACGGTTGTGGCAAATCGAAATAAACTTCGAAGATTGCACTGGCCAGTCATTTTCTGCAGGCTTATCTGCGTTGTAGCTGCTTTTTTCTTGTGGCAATCATCGGCTGTAGCCAGCTGCGAGGTGTGGACATTCCAAAGAGGGCTATCCCGGCTATCTTGATCTGCAAATTCTTTTCTTTCTGCAAGAGTTACCAATGTTGCTTGTAGTTGGCTTTGTTGTTGACTCTTTTATTGCTATTTTACGGAACAATCTCCACACGCTGGCAGCGACAGTACCCAGCAGCCTTACCTTGGGTGGCCCTGTTTCACTAAATGTTGTAGATAGCTCAGCCTTTGTTGGGCGACCTTAGTAAAAAAAAGCCATGGCATGCTTAGGCAATCCGGCTTGCCAAAATGGATTTGCCAGAACAGCCTGCAATTCGAGAATTCCAAACCCAGGTCTTCAATTTGCACAAATTTTTGGCTGCAGCAGGCACAAATAGCTGAAGGTGTGTTAAATTAAAACAAAACGGCAGCAGTGCTTTTGTGAATACACGTTGCATGTGAGCAAATTGCAGGCTCTTCTATTCATCCATGAACTCCCAACAGCAGGCCTAGCTAAGCACAGGGACTGTAAAAACGTGCTTGTGTGGGCAAAAGGCCAAGAAGCCTGCTGGGTGTTGCCTCGTTGCCTGCATGCCATAATAAGCCCTACAATGACACTTGAATTACAGGTCTTGCAGATTCTCGATGTGTGCTTGGTCACTGTGGGCATTCCCATTTGCATGTATAGGGTTTTCTCGACGCCAACTGCCACCTTCTCGCACTGTGGATCGCAGCGAAATTGTTGTGCGCTAAAAAAAAACCTGTTAGCGAGCGAGGGGCCTCTACTTATGTCTGCTGTGTAATCGACCTGGTGGCCCCCACCCACCCCGCGCTATCTGCCGTCATGGGTGCTGCGACAGTGCCGAGAATACGTGCCACCGTGTTGCACCAAACTAAAGTGTGGCACCAGTCGCACACATGCTTACGGAAATAGATGTCTACATTTTGACTGTAACCGGTTTTCTGTGTAAATACATCTGTAGTACTGTGATCTGGTGAGCGCATGTATGTTTAACCCAGCTGTAAGTGGAAACGTCATAGAGGAATGTATTGTCCTGCATTAGCAAATGCATCTGTTGATGCAGCTGTTTTGGAAGTTGAGTCATTTTTCCTCCAAAACGCAGTTTTCTTTTGGCAAGTGGTATGAAGAAATGGGTTCGATTCCCTGTAAAATAGTAGTGGTGTATGTGTACGTATGTATATATGTGTCATATACATACTTGTTCTATTTTTTTTCCCTTTTTTATGAATAAAGATTTTTTTTTGTTCGAATTTGGACTGCTTGTTTCTTTAACTGCATGGGCGAACTACATGTGGCTACACCTGCAAATTGACACCTTAGTTCAAATTTCTGGAGACACTATTCTGAGCTGTCCTGTCTTGGAACAAGTTCTAACAGGGACATGTGCCACGCTGTCAAACGAGTGGCGTGTAAACACTGTTTCAGGGTTGAGTGCAGGCAAACCAATTGTGACACGCAACCTCCTGCTTGCATCCCATGCACTAGAGGTAGGTTTACACCATGAATAGGTGGACCTCGTCACTTGCCACGAGCACGTCCTGATGGAAGCACCATTCAGTTTCTGCAAGGATAGTGCCCCAAATTTTCATGCAGCGCTTGTAGTGTATTCACAGGTGAGGCACGCATGCAGGCAACCATGTGAGTGTGCCGTTACTGGTTAGGTCGGGATCCGCGGGATGTTGGTACTTGTCCATTCTAAGCACATGATCTTTGTTCGACATTCCAAACTCTGCCCCACCGAACGCAAAGTAATGCCTCAACTCCAATGTCAGTGCGATAAATAACATTTCCGTTTACACCACCCTTGAGAATAGAGTTGAAACGAAGCAGGCGACACACGCCGGTGCTTTTTTATTATTTTTCGGCATGCTGGTGCACGCCGTTTCAGTGTTGCCAAGCGAAGAAATTGAAAGCTAAACTTTTCAGTGAATACCACCTATATGGCTAGGGTTGTGTACGTTTCCCATGAATGCGAACAAAAGTTCTCGAGGCTGCTTATATATGTCTTCGAAGAGTGAGGTGTTGCATCAAATGGCCGTCATCGAGGCGAATTTAATGTATAGTTGTGAAGTGACTTCAATGAAAAAAACATAACGATTAATGCCTTGCCTATCTTACGTCATTTTGCTGCACTTATTGAGAACATTTTATTTCAAAGCCAAGCAAATTTAACTGCATATGCGAGGCATCCTTTGAGTCATCATCACCAACCAGGGCAAAGGCCTCCCCCATTAATCTCCAATTACCCCGGTCCTGTGCTAACTGCGACCAATTTATCCCAGCAAACTTCTTGATCTCATCTGCCCATCTAACTTTCTGCCGCCCCCTGCCACGCTGCCTTCTCTAGGGAGGCCTTCTCTAGGGATCGTTATGAAGGCCCTTCGAGTAAATACGTAGGTAGAGTTACCCGAGCAGTAAAAAAGCTTCTTACGTACGTGAAAGCAAGGCGTCTTTGCGCCCTTCATAATTCACATTGCACTTCTAACGTAATTTGTGACCTGACCTAAACACAAAACACGCACCTCGTCTCGAAATCTGTGCGATTAACCGAGTAATGAGCCCTACTGGATGCAAACAAATTCTCAATTCGCAGGCACTATGACGGCTTTTGTTTTTACTAGTTGTTAGTATCCAACTACCTCTTGTGAATCTGCTTTAAGGGCTTCGCACTCGCAAAACTGGCTCGTGTGCGCTATTCAACACGGAGTAGCAGCAGACGATCCCCAGGACCAGCGCCGGGTGCGGGTTCCGAGCCGTACAGTTCGGAATTAGTTCAGCCATTCAGCGCAGGCGCCGCCACTGCACAACCGGTGCTGCACTTTTGTCGTCTGCTTCAGCACCTCCTCCTTGGGAACTGCAGGGAAAGCCGTGAATTCATCCTGCACTCTCTGAACCGTCGGTAAATGTTCAGGCGCTGCGCGCTGCACTCGAAAATCGAAGGCGGGTGCCAAGGCGGGCGCTGCACTATCTGAATGAGTGCAACGAGTGCATGTTCCGAATCCACTAAATGGTGTGTCCTGCCATCTGCCGTACGCTCGTAAAAAGAAACGCCATTACGAGCCTGCCCTCTGGTAGGTGCGTGACGAAGCATTTGAACTCGTTTTCTTTTCGTTCCGACGGGCGGATTTCAAGTTTTGCTCTGTAGGTCCAGCCTGTTTGCGAAACACGAACGGGGCCATCATTTCCGCAAAGTTCCTCGTCGAAAGGTTCGCGCTCTGTGAGAAGGCGACGACATATCAGCAGCGGTCGAGTCGCTCGCGCTGTCCGTTCTACTATCCGGCGGCGTGACAGAGAGCATCAGCGCAGCAGCTCAGTGCGCGTTTGTCTGTGCGCCGTCAAAAACAAAAGCAAGTAAAAGATGGCCGTGCCGTCCCGTTGGCGGAGGTGCCGAGGAGGTCAGAGCGAAGATGTTCCTTTGTGATCTGGGCCGACGCGGACTGACTTGAACAAGCTCTGGCCGCGGAATGAGCCAGGGTTTCGATCTTGGCGGTCTTTTTGGTGATGCGAACCGTTGCGGTCGAATATGTGCAAGAATGCTGCAAAAACAGAGCCGCCGTAGTGAGGAACGCAAGCTGAGGCAGACCAACGTTCGCAACGGGTGCCGTCCCTCCTTGTTCAACTTGTGTGCGGGACCAAGTGGGGCGGCGATTTCCGCTTTGGAAGCCTCTGGAGCGAAAGCTTTGTTTCCGAGCCTTTTACAGTGAGGGAAGCGGTGAACAGGCTGCGCTTGTGGAGAACATCCGGTGCGTGACTCGCCAGCATTCTCAGTGTGGAGCAGCGTGGTGTGAGGTGGTTAGCAGACGATGGCAGCCTTGCTGCCGATGTGCTCAGACGACAGCCTTGTGTGAGTGTGCTCAGCGGGTGCGAAGCGAACATGAGGGGCGATGTGCTGCCGCCCAAGCGGCAAGCTGTGGTCGACCGTTTGCGGAGGCGAATCGAACTCTACCGCCGACATCACAACGCCACACTCCCGCGCTACGAACAAACCGCCAGCGCCGTGTGCGAGAACCAGCGACAAGAAACGCTGTTGCTTAAACAGCGATACCTGGAATCAAAGGCGAAGAAAGCCAAAAGAAGCGAACACAAGACGCTGAAGGACACATCCGGTGGGGCAGCCACATCGTCTGCGGAAACGCACAAGAATCTTCTCCAGGTAAACTCTTTTGGTAGATGCAGTTTTCATTAAATGTTAACAGTGCGTAAACCGTACCCTTTACCGCGGCAGATAAAACCACTATGGTTTGCGGCCACACCACCGAAACACGGGGCACTTCACCCTCAATCAGTGGTCCTCCGAGCGCAGTAGTTATAAGCGAAGTTCGCTTATTAACGCGTAGTAATAAGAGAAGTTCGTTTATTAACACGAAGGTGTGAATTCGCGCACGCTCCGTTTAGTATGCTAAATAATGCAGTTTCCATTTCATGCTTTCCAGAAGGCGAACAAAAGGACGGCAGGAAATATCGATGCATCCCATGACCCCAGTGCGGATGCTGGGCAGTCGGACGACAAGGACCACCGGCCGTGCAAGGTGCCCCGCAACAGCAGCACTGCGCCAGATAACCAGACACGTCAGCAACAGATGGGCCTCGAGGCGCAGCAAATTCAAAACATCCCTGGCTTTGAGTGCATCAAACAGTCCTCAGCCAGTTCCAACATGACTCCCAAGTCTCCAGCATCATCCGGTGCTAGCCATAACCAAGTCCCAACTTTGCTATGCATTGTAAAAAAAGAGAACGATGGCCTCGGGTTTTGCAGCCAAGCAAGCAACGACTGTGCTCGCTCCCAGGAAGGCATCAGTACGGCTGCAGTGTCTCAGAATGAGAACGCCGACCTGGGAGAGAAGTTCCTCGACGTGTTTCCAAACCTGGGCCTGCCAGAGGATTCCTCCGAGGTGTGGGTGGACAATCCCGAGATTTTGCGCCATCTCATCGATGACATAACCAACCCGTCTGACCTAATGACAGACTTCAACTTTAGTTATGGCATGGAAAATTTGAAGGACACTGACAGCTTGGAAGCACAGAAAAATGAAGGCCTTTCCCTGAACGAAAGGAAAAACAGGCAACAGGCAGCTTTTGGTGGAAACGAGCCTTTTGTGGTTACGAGTCAAGCATCTCAGCAGCAGATGCTTGTGTCCGCATTCGAACAGCGACCTGCGGTTCCCATGGACAGCCTGACCGCAAATACACAGTGCCTAACGCGGCAGGGCTTCTCCCCAAGCAACCCCCGTTCTGGCCAGTTTCCGGCATCAAACATTGGCAACCTGGACTTCAAGCTCTCTGAGCCAAGTCCTGCTGCCCAGACGCTGAAGCAGATGGCCGAGCAGCACCAACAGCACAAGCAGGGCCACGACAAGCACTCCATGGGGTTGGGTGTGGCCCGGGCTGGATTCCCTTCCAGTGACAACTTCGATGTCTCACTGGGGCATTCTCGAAATGCCATTTTCAGCACAGCGGACAACTCCCTCAACCCTTCCAAGGTGATGCAGACATCAGCCATGTACCCCAGCGTGACGTTTGGAGGTCAAGCCCTGACGACAACGATACAGTCCAATTTCCGAACTGATGGTGCTGCGCGGCCAGGGAATTCCTTGCCCGGAGTTCAGTTTGGCAAACCTAATGGGGCCCCAGGCTCCTACGTGGTCCAGAGCAATACCGTCGATGTTGCCAGGTGTCAGGCCGTGTCCCAGATGTCTCTGCGGTTACAAGAACAGCAGAAGGGCACACCTAAAAGTGTGCAGTATGCCAGTGCGAGCACGGATGAAAAAACTGCATTTGTGAATAACTTCAAGGCAAGCCTGGCCCAGTTCAACGAAATGAGTGGTGCACCATCTCCACCTCTGGTGAAAAGCCCTTCTCAGTTCCCTAAGCGAATATCATCTCCCATGAACTCTCAAACGCCCATGATGATGGGACCATCTAATCACAGCACAGCGCAGGTAAGTTTCCTTTTTGTGGTTCGACCACAGCTTTGGAAATATGGCTGCGAACTAAGGTTTGCTAATGTGTTGTTTTTTCCTGCAGGCAAATCACATGCAGCAGCAGCAGGTCGTGAAAGATGGCAAGGAAATCTCGCCACTGAACATATCATCGAACCCATCCTATGCCGAAGCCCTGGCATTTTCAAGCGGGAACATGCGGAGCATGAACCGGAGCAACGTCGGAGGACCGCCCGCCCACTTTCAAGCGCAGCAGGCGCAGATGGTCCGGGATAACAAGGCCGGCTTCCCTCCGTTCATGGAGTCCAGTTCACCACTGGCGCGGCCACCGTCTTCATCGCCATCGGACGTCAAGAGCCACCAGCTTCACTACAGTCAAAGCAACAGCTCGGTGGCGCCAACGCGCCACCTGCAGCATTACACCACCCAGAGCCCAATGACCTTGCAAGGTCTGCCATCGCCAGGACAAACGAGGGCTACTCGGCCGGCAATGCAAGCCGTGGCTGGTCAGCTGGCTCCTCACACGGCACAATTCGTGCACCGCATGGCACCCATGCAGCCGGTCGGCGCCAGCCCTGCCCAGTTCCCCAATGCTGGCCAGCTGGGCATAAGTGCCTCGAGAATGCCCGTCAGGGTGACCTCTTCGCAGCAGATGCCTGGGCCCATCAGGCACGCCATCTCGGTGGCATCGGGGACGGCGCCGCAGAAGCTGCTGTACACCAACG
Source organism: Haemaphysalis longicornis (assembly GCF_048455015.1). Taxonomy (NCBI): domain Eukaryota; kingdom Metazoa; phylum Arthropoda; class Arachnida; order Ixodida; family Ixodidae; genus Haemaphysalis; species Haemaphysalis longicornis. The sequence continues at coordinate 18,600,854 of NW_027526335.1, read as the reverse complement.
CCACCATGCGGCCGCAGCGCCCGGCCGACTTTGCAGCGGCGCAGCAGCAGCGCGACTGGCAGCGTGCGATGGGCCAGGCAAAGGCCATGCAGCAGCAGCAGCAGCAGCAGCAGCAGGTCTGCTTCCAGCCACAGGCGTCGCAACTGCAGAGCCGGTTGAACTTCAACCCGCCTGGCTCGACACCCCGGCCACCACCATTCCAGCTGCCGCAGCAGAGCTTGCAACCAGCCCCCATGCCATCCACCTTGCCACCACTGCCTCAGCTGCAGATTCCGGCACGCAGCACAGCTCCACAAGCGAGCACCTTCTCCCCTTCATTCACATCGAGCATCTCGGACTTTAACCTAGAGTTTCTGGAGAGCATCGAGAATAGCGACTCCGACCTGCTGAACTTTGACCCCGTGAACTCTAACTTTGGAATACTCGACGACGTGCTGGGGGGGAAGTGAGAAGTGTGCATGCCGGTCTCATGAACGTTGCCTCACATTTTTATACACTGCACATTTTGGATTTTTTTAAAACTCCAATAATTACTCATTCCACATACTCTGAACCTTCTAAAAGTAACCGCACAGTGTTTTACTGGAAGGCATGGTTTGCCTTGTATTGAGCAATGGTGAACGGCTCTGACAGATGAGCTGCACCCAGAGTTTTATTCCACCAGTGCTTCTGTTCAGCACTGCACAACTGCCTGTAAATAGTGGGTTTTATTGTAGTATACTTATATATATAATGTGTATATCAATATATCTATATACCTGTGTTTTTGTTTTATACATCGGAAGAAAAAAAGTTGTTGCCAAATCTTGAAGACATGCGCGTAGCCTTTACAGTCAATTATGCAATTTTCAAAATAAAAGTGAGGCTTGCCTTATCTTTACAGAATACTGTGCCCGTCTGCTCCTTGCGCATCTATAAAAAATTAATCGGTGTATTTTAAGTTGTCAGCTTTCAGTGAGTGCTGCTGCTTTACTAGAACATACAAAAACAGGCAAAGAATCGGACAAGGTTTCAACCTCAACTTAAGCGCACTCTGCAGGAGGCAGCTGTTAAACTGTCAATGTGTTGCGCCACTCACAGCGTAAACTTCTCTGTCCACTTTATGATGAAATTGTTTGCAACTGCTTTTCATAGACAGTGGTACGGACCTCTCTCTCTGTCTTTGACCTCCAGGTTACTGATGCAGATGAAACGGCTCCTTGGCCAAGAAGCGAAAGCACTTGTGGTGCCATATTGGGCCTGACATTTACTGCTGGTTGGTCTTCCTTTCAGCGTGATTTAGCCCAATTGCTTTTTCAGGTCCAGCGTTCACCAGGAGCTGCATTCCAAGAAAAGTTGCATTCCAAGTTGTGTGCGTATCAAAAGCGTCCACTGAAAGTTGTGACGTGGTGGTTAGATGCGGCACCTCCGATGCATTTTATACACACCACATTTGGAGACCGTGTCACCCATCTTCAGCCAACTAGTGCCACGAGCGTAAGCTACAATTCCACCCCACAACTAAGTGCGGTTCTTTAGTACCAAACAAAATGGAACCAAGTGTTCCAAATGGAGCCAAACGCTGCCCCCTAAATCTTTATTTCCTCCACGCTGCACTGGCTACGAGGTGTCGGTGCTCTTACAGACTTCAAGGTAACATCCAGAAGTGTGTCGCACATTTGCTGCAAGTGCAAGTATTGCACTCCAGTGCAGGTGGGGCCACTAGCCCTTCAGCCAAGCCAGCTGCCGCCCGCCGAGCCTGGTTAGCCTCCCACGTCGCCAATTTCGCCGCCTGGTGGAACGTCGCTGCAAAGGAAGCGGCAATGTTGATGCAACTTTTCTTCCTGTCCTTCCCTTACGCTTCACCAGGCAAGCTGCACATTCATCAGGCAGGCCCCTTAGTAAGGTGATAAACCACTACATCTGCAACCTCGGAGCCACACCCCACTGCCAAGTCTGCAGCAGCTGCTGAACAACACGCACACATCGAGAATGCCCCATGGCTCCGAGTTCATCCCACTACCTCCCACCAGCCCATTAAAATTTCCACACACCAGGGATGTTGGACGGGATGCTGGAAGTCTGTCTGCTTTCCAGATGACGTGGTTGCTCAAACAAAGACATCAAACTCTGCTGATACAATTTTGAGAGGGGATCAGTAGCTCACTACTGTAATCCAAGCTGTTTACTAAATCCGATATCGTGCAAAACCACCATTATCCTATCTCGGCAAGTTCTGCAGGAAATTCGTGAAGCCTCTTCAATGAAGCTTTTTGCTAGTCTATTATGTAAAGTGACCAGACATCCCGATTTAGGTGGGTTTTGCGGCTGTGGTCTTGCTGTCCCACAGCGTGCTTGTGGGACAGTGTTTTGTCCCGCCTTCGGCCGGAAATATGGAAAACCGGTATCAAGCCCAGTGTCACTAACGAAAAGCTGGAGGAATGAAAGAGCCAAAAGAAACTGTTTGAGGAACTTCAAGAAGAGAGCGCACACTGCAGTACTAAGCAAGAAACTGTTGTGCGTTTCTTGCTTAGTCCTAATGTCTGAGCTGTTTCCTTGAAGTTGCAGTGCACCAACAAGCCGTTCAGTACACCCTTCTGCATTTGACGAACGGTGGGTGGACGTGCTTCAGTACTTAAATTACTTATTCAGCAAATAACGAATTGTTGCTTGTCAAACGCATTAGTGTCCGTTCAAGCTATGTGCCACGTTCTTCCTTACACCCCCCCCCCCTTGCTTTGGGGCCAGAGGAATAATATGGTCACTCTACACTTGTGCCAAGTTTAATGTGTAGTAAAGGGAAAGAGTCATGCAGGCATGCGACAGCCTGATGAAAGTCATCAACCACCACAGCAGATCATTGTACAATGACTATGACATTGTTTGGCACGCTGTCAGGCTCAACTTGAGAAATGCACCCACCACCAACATTGTAGCATTCACTAAAAAGAACACTTATTGTACATCAAGTTTCAGGTACCGCTTGATGTCATAAGAGCTCGAAGCCAAAGAGACAGCTGTTATACCTTCCCTAGCAAAACTAGGCTGGCCCCGATATTTCCATGAAAATGCAACAAGAAATGCAGTAAGTGCGGAAAACCATTGACCTTGTTCCAAGCAACCTGGGGCTGCCCCGTCAAATGGCCGTCAGCGCCCAACACCACAAACACTCGAGCTATGGGAGACAGCTCTGACCAGCTGAGGTTTCAAGTCCCCCTGAACCTCAGGTCCCCCCCCCCCCAAGGGTCAGGGGGAGCTTGGTTCTTCGAGCCTAGAGAGGAGCAGTGCCTGGGGCCCTGTACGGAGGGATCCACCAGGAGCCAAATTTCAACCACTCATTCCCAATAAATGCTTTTCTGGGGGGGGGGGGGGGGAGAATGAAAGGGGACTCCCACCTCACTCCTTTCCACACCCCCGCCTCGGGCACAAAAAAATTGTGCTCACTCGCTCACTCTCTCTAGCGAAGCGAACATTACCGAGTAGCACATACCTGCATGGGCGGAATGGCAAACTCTTTATGCACGATATTCTCTGAATGGTGCAGCCAAGCCATCTATTTTTTTTTAGCTGTCCCCTTGAATGCTTTCATGCAAGGAAGCAGTGCCCCTGAAATCTAGAGAACTCGGATTTATTTCTTCTGCTTCCACACATTTAGAGGTCCTGTTTTCCTTCTGTAAAATGTGAGCATAGACACGATTTCAGCATGTTAGAATGACTATGCATACAAAATACAACCTTGGTTCCCTTCAATGACTGCCACATCAGAATAAGTCGTGCCAATCCCAATGTGAAATTCAAGCATTCAAGGCAGATATTTGGATGAGGCCCGAGAGAGGAGAGTCGAGTCGTCAGCCACTTCGTCGTACTGCTCCTGTGATGTCACAAGAACTATAGTCTATTTCACAAGGTGGTGCCACAGGGCTTTTAGGAGGCATTGGCTGAAGGTATGTGGCAGTTCCACCAGCACAGTCAGGGGGACAATTTTGAGAGCCGTACAGCATCTACAGTCTGCATGCAGCTTGTGGAATGAAGTTTGTGCTGTTAGCAGCTCCAAATGAAAATAAATAAACATTGGGCATTTGTAATAGCGCCTCATGTTTCGTATGATCAGGCCACTTGACTGCTAGCATTTCGATACTGCACCGGTAGCAACTGCTGATGTGCAGCAGGGAATTTAAAATCTAGTCATTATTTTTGTTTAAAACATCTTTCGAGGCCCAAGTGGCATTGAGTGAGGCTAGTTCTTTCAAATAAAACACGGGTGTACCATGTTTTGATGGCCACTCAAGCACTGTCGCGAGCAGGTGTAAAAAGATGCTTGCTATTAGTATTTACCACTTTACACAACAAAGGCAGCACCAGGCATTTAACTGCTGAAGTTGGCCTTTGCATGCCTCCCGTCGTAGCTATAGTTAGAATTTGCAAAGACGTCACAGTGCCTGTGGGAAAAACAGGTGATGCTTTCTTTTCATGCGAAGCTCCATGTGGCTAGGGTTCCGTGCATTTTCCTGTGCGCAGGCGAGAATGCCCCGCAGCATGCCAACGTTATAGTGAACACTCAGCAGAATAAAACCAACTATTGCTTCATCAGAAGTTTTCTTTGAGCAATTACACGACAGTTGGCTGCTAGGACGACTTCTCGCTATGCTGAGTTTTATTTCCTTGCCACAATTAGACCACAGTGAAAATGCAAATATTACAGAATTCTTGTCTGGTGCCAATCGTGACTCGTATGGGAGGGAACGGACAGCCCCCATTCATCTGCTAGGATAAAACTCCAGCCCTTCCAAGTTCTGTTAAGTAATCACAAAGCCATTGGCATGGCCATTATTACACTACCAGAAAAATAAATACATGTACATTTTCTAGCCACGTGCGCTACGTGTACTTTATACAGCTCGATTGTCATTCACCTTCACCAAGTGAAGATGGATCACCTTTACTGCTTCTTATTTTGTGCAACACACTCGTTTATGCACAAAATATGCTTGAACCTTCTGGCAGAGGTCGGAGCGGATAAATTGCAGAGGGGCAACAGCAATATTAATTTTTGCAGCACACTGTAACCACCATACCGGTGAAATGGAAAAGCTAGGAAGAGAGTCCCTTACACCCACTTTCAGAAATCCAGGGCCTTTTCAGGGCCCAAAACGTTTTTTAGCGAAGCCTTTTAAATTTGGGTTCGCACACTGAATGAGAGCTAGATGGGAGACTAGGTTGGTTATGCCTGTATAGGCAGGGACATCCGCAGGTGGGTGCAAACCCGCAAGCCAAACCAGCACTTGCCCTTTTTCTCCCGGCCTCTCCCTCTCCCCCCACGATGCATATGGGTTTGCCCCCCTCAAGACAAAATCTTGCCGATGCTCACGCCTTACGTAAACCAGACGGAACCCTTATCTCCCCAAATGCATATGTTGGTATTCCCTAGGTGAACCTCTTGCAGCCGCGCGGTGCAACCAGCAACAATGACCATCAGAAACATGCACACGCTCTGTATTGACGATAATACACCGGAGCTTTCCGTGAAGTTTTCGTCTGTGTCCAATAACTTCCGAGCGCCCCCAACGAGGCAGAAAAGCAAACGAGTAGGGCATTGTGCTGACTCATGGCATAGCTAGAGTTACGCTAGGAAACCACGCATATTGCGTAGGGTTCCGTGCTTTGTACTATCATACCTTCAGCTGCTTCAGAGAAAGACGCCGCTTATGAAGCTAAAACCGTAAATGAGAATGCAATCGGTATCAGTGGACAGCGGGTAGTGGCCAAGTTGATGCCCGAGAGGCCGCCTGTTAAGTGGCAGGCTCGACAGGAGGACGTGTGCCACAAAGTGAATCATGTGGCGAAGCAGCACACGTACTACACTAGTGTATTAGATGTGCACAGGGGTGCGCACAAGAAATTTCAGACCACTCCCGATTCAGTTGTGCAGTGTGCGACAAACTGGTTTGAGAACGATTTGATGGTGATCAGTAATGTTCAAGAAGCCGCAAAGCTTGAATGCTCAACACACGTGTTGCTGTCTACCTGTTATGAAAATGCTGTGGTGGTAATGTTAAAAGTGTGCTGGATGTTCCAGGATGCGTAACTAAACTGCTCTGCACAAATAGATATGTACACCCCCCCCCCCCCCAAGGAGCTATTTTTGCTGCTCCTCCACCTTTACAAGGTGGAATGGCCTTGAATTGTTTTGCAGGCAGGCCCCTTACACTGAACTAACTATTCACAGTTGTTGAATGTAAAGCGCTAGGATGACACTGAGTGCCTCCTTTCACTTACCATCGCCAACTATCTTATCGCAAAGTCACTAGTGGATACTGTAAAGGCTTTGCGAGCCCCACCCCCATCTGTGGTAACTCATTTGAGACAGCCCATGCTGCGTTCCAGTCATGCGTAAAAAGATTCACAACGCAAGACGCTACTTGTCAGCACATGGCCAATTTATTATAAACAACACTAAAACACTGTACAACTGGCATATTTACAGATGCTTAAAATCCATCACTGGGAGGTAAAACTGTACAACCATTTAGCCTTCCGTTTCCTTTAAAGCTGTGGCTGCCAAATTTCGAACGGCAAAACTGCTTGAAGTGCCAAATGTTTGAAAAAGTCTGTGTTAAAATAACCAGATAGGCTCCCCACATCCTTGTCTCCTCAGTGGGTAGGAGCCGGGGACATGGCAGGGAGCCAAAACAAGGGCCAACCCGGAGGTTAACAGTTCCCTGATGCAAAACGAAGACCGGGGGCTAAAATGCGTGTGTGCACAACGTATGAGGAATGAGTATGTACACAAGACGAAAATGTTATCGTACATGTGCAGCGCGTACAGGGCTACACGCAGCCGTGACTGGTGGCAGCGGCTAACTGTCCACGCCGCACTTGGGCCTGTACCGCATCGAGTAACGGCTCCCGTTCTCCTTGACCTCCGAGCTGGCCGCAGTGGCAAAGTCCAGGTCATGCTTCCACCGCTCCACGTAACTGGCGGACCGGCGGAGGTTGGCCACGTGTGAGCGCCCCCTAGTGTAGCCGTCCGAGTAGCAGTGGCTGGGCACCTCGTGCAGAGGCGACACTGGGGAGCTCCCCCGGCAGTCATCCAGCAGCCCGTTGGGCGCCTTGGCTCTCTTGGGAATCCTGTAGCCACTCAGCGAGGAGGCGCGCGGAGGCGACAGGGCCTCGGGGAGCATGGCCACGCACGGGACGCTGTCGCGCCGCTCCCGCCGCTCCGACCTGTGGGGCACGTTCTCGTCCGACGAGCGCTTGCTCTCGCCCGCGGGCCAGCCTTCCGCGGGCCCCTGCGGCGCGCTGTCCCCGAGGCCCCTGCCATCCTCCTGCCTCTGCATGGTGCTGCTTCGCGTGCAGCGGGCCACATCACTGAGTTCTTCAGGAATCTCGCAGGTGGCAGCCAAGGCGTTCGACTGCCCAACAACCTCCCTCCGCTCGATGGAACCGGCCCTGCGATTGCGCAGCCGCCGACTTCGGCCACTCTCATCCTCAGCCTCGCCTGCTGCATTCCGATTCTCAGAGCCCTCTTTCACTGCCTGCAGGACATCGCTTCTTGCTTCGGACTGGCGCGTAGTGCGAATCCGATTTTCCAGCTCCGAATTTTTTCTCACTTCTTTGCTCGTTTCGCTCCCACTTCGATCGTTGCTCCCGTCCATCCTTGCTTCAGCCCGCCGACTACGACTGCTCATCCTACACTCTGTTTCCAGAGATTGAGCTTTTCGGGCGTCATTCCTGGAAGGGCTTTTCACTTCTTCCTCTGCCACCTCTGCCCCAAGATCCATCTGCCGGCCTCTAGCAGACAATGGCTTGTATTCCATATCCACAATCTCATCAGACCCTGCTTTGGACCTAGGTGTCTTCACTGCTTCCCCCGGTGGCTCAGACTTTGTGTCCAACCTCCGGCTCCTGCTGGAGCTCCTGCTCTCTGGCTCTCTAGAAGCTTCTCGCTTGGCTTCCCACCTAAGCACAGCTTTGACTTGCTCTTCAGGATCCTCCACTTTGCACTCGTGCCTTCGGCTTCTGTACAAGGCTTTGCTTTCTCTTTCGACTTGCTCTCGTTGAGGCTCAGCTTTCCTAGACCCGCAGGGACTATTGGTTGTATCGCACTTCCGATTGCGTGTCGGAGTCTCTCTCCCCGGTTCCTTCTGTTCACTTTTCTTCGCTTCACTGTTTTGCATAGGCTCTGCAGTGTCCAGCCCCTGGCTGGCGAATGACGTGCCATTCCCAGCATCCACAAGTTCGCTTTTCCTCTCACCCAGTGATGGGCTTTTTACGAATTCATCCGCTTCCGACCTTCGGCTCCGTGTCGGTGTCCTGCTACTTGCGTCGCCCACATCGTCCTTTCTTGCCTCCCCTCTGCAGGTGCCTTTCAACGACTCGACTGATCCAAGCCTTCGACTTCTGGTCTGTGCTTTACGTTCGGCGTCATCCAGCCCCTGTCGTCTCGCACCCTCACTGGATGCACCTTTGATCGCATCGGTGGCAACTTCGTGCTTTCTACTCCGAGTGGATATCCTGCCCTCACCACTGCCGTGGTCATCCTTTCTGGCTTCCTGCTTGGGTGAACTGGCATTCTCCGCAGGTTCGAACTGCTGGCCTGCTCTCAACGAGCCCTCCTGTGCAGGCTGCCCACTGCCCAACGGTGCCTGTCCTACCGCTGGCCCGTCCTCGGCCGGCTCTTCGCAGAGCGTCTCCAGCGGCGTACCACGCACAGCGTTGGTCGACTCGGCAGTGCCCTGGCTGTCGTCGTCCGGCGCAAGCGAGCCCTCGGACTCCCCGCCCATGAGGGAGAGCCTGCGTGAGCGCAGCCCGTTCACGTACTGCTTGGCGTAAGGGTTTGGGAGCCTGGTGGGTGTGCTGGGTGGCTTCTTGATTAAGCCATACAGGTTGGCCACTTCCCGGCCCTCGAGTGCCTCCAGCAGCAGCCGCAGGCAGGGCTTGGGGCCCGTGGGGTCGTGCGAGGCCAGCCGGTCGTAGATGTGCTCGCTCTGGCCCGCAAGGATCACCGCTTCCCGGTCTCGGTCACTTAGGCGGGGAGCTCCGGGCTTCAGCATTGCCACCTGGTGTTCGAAGATGTCCTCCTTGACCTTGATGAAGGACTTGGCAATCTTCTCTCGCCGTGACACCATGTAGCAGAGGTTGCGCACCTGAGAAACAGATGGGGCAAGTTTACCACCAACACTTCGCCTCGCCTAGACTGCTGAAAACATGCTTTTGTCACACTTAGCACTTTTTTCAAAACAAGTACTGTTTACATGCTTGCTTATTATAGCAAAGTCTAAATCCAGCAGCCAAAGTGACAACTACAGAAATTTACATGTGTGACAAACAAAGAAAAAGTAGCTATGCTATAGAATGATGGCACTTAAGCTGCAAAACTCTCAGATTACAGCAGCACTTTCCCCGTCTGCAAATGGACAAGGCAGTACACTGGCCAATCATATGGTTCCAACAAGGAAGAGACAGCGGAGCATGTGGCAGAAACAATTCCAAAGAAGGCATGCAGAAGAAGCCAAGCCGCATGCCACCTACCAGGCGAGTGCGGGGGGGAGCATGAGCGCAGCCACTGCAGCAGCAGCAGCAACCGTGTGGCAGAGCAAGAGAGCCAAAAGGAGGCAGAAGCGAAAACAACCACTACAACGGGCCCTGCCTACACCTGGAACCGAGCACGGGGCAGGGAAGTGACAGGGGAGACAGGGCAGGCCAAGGTGCGAGGCAACCATGCCAAGAGGGCGGGCAAACAAAGAATGGTCGCAGTACCCGTTCCAGGTCCTGCCTGAGGTGCACAAACATCTTGACGCGCGAGTACAGGCTGTTCTCCTCCAGCTTGTCCAGCCGATCAGTCTCCTCCTTCAGGGGCGTCAGCAGGGGCTTGTCGTGGTTCGCCTGCCAAGCACCCAAAAAAAAAACCACACCACCACAGGTGAGTTTTCTTTTTTCCCCACCAGAAAGCACCAAGTCATTCAGACCTACAAGTTTGGGGTTGAACACACAACTTAAAGGGACACTGAAGTGAATTTGTCAAGCTCCCGTTTTTGCTTGCACTGCGTAGACTGGCTCAAATTAGCACACCTTTCATCGTTTATCCGGTTGACAAATGGGTAATTATTTTACAAAGCGCGAAAGAAGAAAAACTACCATGCACGGTTTGTGGCGGCCGCACCAACTAAGCTGTGACGTTGGGAGGAGGGGGCACCGTGATTGGACGATGCCCAAGGTTAGCAATCAAACAAGTTTCGGTTTCGGTTCTGTAAAACAACATGTTTGACATTGTGGGGATCCATGTGCCCCCATGCCTTGTCCGCACACGTGTTGGGGCGAGCTGGTAGCCGCCATTTTGGGTAGCCGGCGCGTCACGTAGGTCGTGCTCTCTTCACGACTCCGCGCCACGCGCCGAACCGGCTCGCCGCGAACGTGTGCGGGGGGCGAGGGGGAGGGACGACCGGTTCGTCGCCTTCTCCCTCACTGCCCTCTTCTCGATCGCCGGAGGAGACCTCCTCTCCTCCACCCAAGCTGATGAGCGGCCCGCGAGAGCGTGCCGCAGGGACTCTGCCGAGAGATTCTGCCCTGATCGGTCGCCTCGGGATGCCTTCCCTGCTCCCGCGGCCGTGATGACGGATACCGAGGTCTGAGCCCAGCGGCTTGAGCGAGCGACAGGAGCCACTGTCTCCCCGCGAGCGATAGTCGTGTTGTCTGGTGTATGCACTGTATCTGCCAGGCAATAAAGCCTCGTTTTGGATTGCCGGAGCCTGTCTACCGCATGAGTACTCGAACCCGTGCGTGAGTCTTCGGATTCCGCAGCTAGCCGGGGTCCTCTGCTATCCCGTACGTTAGCCCACAACATCCGATGGCGTTGTTGGATGGGCATTCTCAATATCCCAGTAATCGTGGTACCGCGCTTCTGCCATGTTGTCGGCTGTAAGATGCATAAGATAAGCCTCCCAGGCAGCTTGGAATCGTAGCATTCACTAGCCGAGGCCTACGCAGTGCATGCACGCCCTCCGCGTCCCCGCAGACGCACAAATGCATGCGCTTTTTCCCCATATTTGGAGCTTGCCTCACTCATGCCTGTATCGTAAAAAGCGTGTTCGCACCAGGCCAAGGGTCTGTTGATTCTGGCCTGTGCCCACTGCCTGCAAGCAGTCAGTGCTTATGGCAACAGCACGCCAACGAGAACTCGCTAGCGCGCCAGTGCCAGGCTGCGCGAGTTCTGCGGACTAGTTCGTGGAGCAGTGAACGTTGCGGCCCGAAAAAAGGTGAACGAAAACATCGGCGAAAAACAAAAAAGTTACCTTATAAATATATATATATATAAATAAATATATATATATATATATATATATATATAAAAAGCTCGGGGATTCGAACTTGTGACGGGCAAAACACTTGCGATGATATACTTAGCGCTCCACACCACACGGCCACGGACGAGAGCGCTGCCGACGCCGGAAATATAAGGTATATAATGTATGACCAGTTTACACTTTTATTTAGTTTTAGTATTTCAAGCAGCTTAGGTGACTATTTCTTGTATTGCGCTCGTGCAGTAAGCGTCCCCCGAGTTTCCACAATAGCTCACGTCTAGCAATTGCATTTCTTAGACGGAAAAGCGTTCGCAGATGCGTAGTCGTGCTGCTGACCGCTGTGCTTGTTCGCCCAGCGCAAAAAAGTGCATCCCGCACCCTAGTTTACGCTTTACGGTAAAAATATCAGTTGATTGTATTTCCTTAGTACCTATATTGACTTCGCTGACTCTTCTACTCCTTCAAGAGGCCTTATATTTTCCTACTGGCGTACCAGTCAGCGAAGCGTCGCATGTGCGCTTGTGCAGCGCTTGTGGGAAGCGACCTTGACTTGGAGCTAGATACAGAGTACAAACTAACGAAGTAAAGAAAGGCACATTCTTCCATTCACAAACGTGTTGTGGCTTAGTTTCAACTGATCGAGTGAATTGCATGACCCGTCGACGGCCGGCGGACTAAACGTTGGGCCTCAGTCGCGGAAGGTCGGCGAGCCGTGCAGTAGCGCAGCCAATTTTCCAGCTCCTCTCCTGCTGACGTCACACGAAAACGCCAAAGAAAATGGGCGAGAGTGCAGAGAGGAGGACAGCATTTTCGAATTGATTTTTCTACTAAATAAATTCGCGTAAACGCGCTCAGAGTGGTCGAAGCAGGGCCTAGGGACTCCAGACTACAATTTGCGCTCGTAATCCCGCATTGTTTACAAATCCCTTCAGTGTCCCTTTAAGGGGGGACGCGGCTTTAAACTTTGGAAAAATGACCAAAACATCGTTTTTTTGAAAGCCACATATTCGGCTTCTATGTTTCCTATTCTGTGCGTCAACAAAGTTTTTACGCTGAAAAGCGTCGCAAAGTGGCATAAAAAAATACTTTTGTCAGGCGCGGTGACAAACTATCAGCGCAAAAGGGCGAAAAAACGGCAATTTTCGGAGCGCTCTATCTCCGCAACGGTGCCACCGGGCGCGGCCATTTTGATATGGTTAGATCGGCCGAGCAATCGTCTTTCCGGTTCCGCTCGTCTCTTGTATCTTCGTTCATTCACAAACGCACAAACGGCAGAAAAGAAACGACGTACAAACGAAGCTAGAAATAGATGCTGAAGCGCTATTGGTCCTCCGGTCGGGCGCAGAACAACGACCCTCCTGATTGGATGTCGCGCGCGCAACGCAAGATGGCGGCCGACTGAGCTGCGTAGCGAGCGGATTGAGTTCAGTTTCGCCGCTTCGCTCGGCCGAGTTTCTGTTCAATCTGTGGTATTCAACACGCACGTTATCGCGATGGGAATGCCAGAGATAACGAGCCAGATTACGGGAAGTTGTGTGGCTCGAAAGGCGGAGGTCATCGAACGCTTCGTGGTGCGCGTGACTCTACCGTCGCCAGACCTTGGAGGGTGACGCGGTGTGCGCGCTTGCGATAGCGGTTCGTGAAGTGAACTTTTAGTCAGATTTGCGATGTTTACACGCTTAGTTATTGCTGTGTTTTGACTGTGGGCTCGCTAGCCTTGAGAAAGGAACGGTCGACGCGTCAAACGCTGCGGCGCGCACGGCATAGCCGACGTGCATTGGAGCATCACATGACTGGGCAACCGGTTACGATTGAACGCCAGTAGTTGTAATTAACGCCTGCGACGTTAGATTTAATCTTAAAAGCGACCTGACCAGCCATATCAGGTATAATCAAAGTTCGATATGTCGCGGTAAGCGTGCGCTGCGATGCGCGCGAGCCGTATCGCCTTTCTTGCGCTTCGTTTCCCGTGCACTTGTAATTTTCATGCAAACAGGTTTGAGTTAGTAATATAAGAATAAAAATATGCTCTCTGCGTTAAAAATGTACGTTACTGTGGCAGCATTTAACAGTGATTTTTTTAGGGAAATTATTGATACCATTGCTTAGGGCATACTGGCTGTGTTTCGAGAAATATTGGATGCCTTGAATGTCAAAAGTAGTAAAAAAATATGCTCTTGCATTGAAGTTGGGAGTTATGCAGAATACTCTACCAAGCTTCAAAGTAGCTCATTTTCATCCTTGTGGTATGCAAACTTTTGGCAATGAACACCTGCACGTATGAGTACTAAGTTGCTGTGCCAGGCAAGATAAAACACAAAAAAAGCCAAAAATGTTCAAATTTAAGTAAAAAAAAATGCTTAACTTGTTGCCATGGTGACAACACTGCAAAAGGAGGTTGTCCAGTGCGATACAGCCAACCAGCTAACCTACTTTGCATTGAAAGCCCATTGAAACACATCTTCCCCTCCGTTTGGTTTGCAAAGGGGGTATGTACTCTTCACGGAGGAGCTGAAAATGATGTTTTCTGGAAAGAGAAAGGCTGTAAAAGGCACTCCAATTTCAAGGCAAGGCCTTCCAGAAGCCCCATGTTCAAAAGGACATGAAAGGCTGCAACCGTGGCGACTTTTGATAAGTGAAACCTAAGTTGCAACTTCGGAAGCCGTTTTCTCAAAACAGTTTTTTATGCCACCTATGTCGCTTGTACCAGGGATTTCTTCGTGACCACTGGGTCTATTTTGATTCCGTTTCTTGCATTACATTCCTTGATGAACAGTTCAGGTCGTGACACTTTTGGTTTTCCAGATTTGTTTTTTGTGACTTTTTTATTCAAATAGTCGTTCACAGTCGACATGCCTGTTGCACATTAACCTCTAAAAAAATGAAAACTAAAAAATATTGTTTTGTAAAAAAAAAATTCTGAAACTGTCACGACCTCGCCCATTCATTTGGGAATGTAAAGCACTTCGAACAAGTTTTCTATCGTGTTTTATAAGTCGCTCAAGCTCGGTACAAGCGGAACAGAAAGAAAATTTAATAAATAAAAAAGTTATCAAAATATTATCTTGAAATTTTTATTGTGTTATCACAGAAGCATGTCCAGTTGCTGTGCCAATTTTCATCAAAATCCACAAAGAAATAAAAAAGTTGATTTTGAAAGCCACGTCCCACCTTAAGTGGTACGCTTATGCATTGAGTTCTATGGGAGGCAAACCGGTGGTCACAAAAACCCGCGTTATATCCAATCCCGCACTATAAGCGGTTACGTTATAAATGGTCTACACTGTAGTAACTCACAGTCAACATGCCTGTTGCACATTAACCTCTAAAAAAATGAAAACTAAAAAAAGAACACTGTGTAGTAAAAAAAATTCTAAAACTGTCACGACCTCGTCCATTCATTTGGGAATGCAAAGCACTTTCATGTTTTATGAGCAGCTCAAGCTTGGTACAAGAGGAACAGAAGGAAAATTTAATAAAAAAAAAGTTTTCAAAATATTACTTTGAAATTTTCGTGGTGCTATCACGGAAGCATTTCCAGTTGCTGGGCCAATTTTCATCAAAATCCACTAAGAAATAAAAAAGTTGATTTTGAAAGCCACGTCCCCCCTTAAATTCAGCGCTGATAACAATCTATAGCACACTTTTTCACCACACAAGCATCTACTTTCTCGCATGTAGAACTTCTTTTTCGCGATCAGATTGATTTGGAAGAGTGGCGACTAGCTGTTGCTGTCGTGTTCTGCGCCAGTTCGAGCGGCTTTGTGGGCCGTGCGGGCAGTCGCGGCTGGCATGCGCGCGGACCGTTTCTGAGGGCAATAAACGCTTCATGATTTTCTGCTGTATCCATTTCTTGCGAACAACGCGCGGAATGTACAAATTTAGCTCAGCGTTCGTCGTAATTGGTCGGGTGGATCGGGGAACGCGCCGCAGTTTCGCTTCAGCCGTGATAGACGCCAAAACGAACACGAGCAACTTGCCGGCTACGGAAAACTGGTAACGCCGGAAATGCGACCCCCCCAAATCCCACATATGACACAGGGCGGCGCTAGTCTCCAATGTGCATGCATGTAAACGCAAACGCGTCGCATTTGCCCGATTCGACAAACCGACACTGCTGTCGCATTCATGTAAACGCACTTATACAGTGGAAGACTGGGCTTGTTGGTGACTCATCTTTGACTAAAATGCATAGCGTAAAAGACAAGGACATGAGAGGGCACCGGACAAGACACGACAGCACCTACGTTGTGCCCTCTCATCTCTGTTGTACTTGCCTTTTGTGCTGGTCATTTTACTGGAAGATCTATCTGTTTGCATCTTGGACAGCATGAGAGTGCGAAACCTACTCTAATCTAACAGCCCTTTGTCTGTGCACAAGACCTAGTAAGCCAAGTGCCCTTTTTTTTGTTAACAGGCAGATACAAATTTTAATTTAGAATAAATTGAACCCACAGACGTTATTTAAGACTAACACAGCAAACTTACATGGACCATAAAGACAAAAACAAAGCTCTTATAGGACTAACAGCTCATCACGTCAGAATGACAAAATGCAAACTTCGGTGCATACTGAACTGAATTAAAATAATTTGGAAAACAGAAAATGGAATGGCAATGTTCTGGGTACTTTCTGGCACTTCCCATAGCAATGCACACAGTGCCTGACACCATTACAAGCAATTGCAAATTAAATTAAAGGACTGTGGGCTTTCAAAATGAATGAACCGTAGCCAAAATTCAAAATAGGTATTTTTTGCCATCGAGAAGGCAATTAAAAGCTGCTTCGTAAAACTTGAGCAAAGGCAACGATGTGGTGACAATGCCGAGTACGTCACAAATTGTGGAAAAGGGAGCTGGTGGTTTGAAATGTGCCCCTCGACGCCTAAATTTTTCTTCCGTGGCAGCATTGTTTCCCGATAGCAAGTGGACAGTTAAGGGACAATGCAGACTCACTCCGCCAAATGAAGCAGAGCTGTATGCTATGGCCCCTGGTAACTCAAACAATCACTAGGCCTTGGAGGAAAGCGGAGCACCAAGGACACGCACCTTGCGCTTTAACGTCCAGTAGTTGAAGACAAAGTCCACAATGACTGGGTCTGCCGGCACCGCCTCTGCCGTCTCCTTGACGCTCACGTGTTTGTAGAACTCGGACTCAATGGCCTGGATTCTGGAAACAAGAACAAAGCTGTGACTCCAGGGGCCCAGAAAAGACTCTGCAGCTAAAATGTGACACGCAAGTGCTGCCCCATTACTTCCAAAGTGACATTCAGCACAGCTTTTATACTCGAGAAAAGATCTCCTAAATAGTCATCCAAACTACTAGGTGTGATCAGTACGAACATGCCGCAAATCCCCATAAACACGGGTTAAAAAAGAAAAGAATACTTTTTCAACATAACTACAAAAGCAATGTTGATTGACTGATTTTTCAACATAACCACAAAAGCAATGTTGATTGATTGATTGTAGGGTTTAATGCGCCAATGCAACGTAGGCGATGAGGCGCGCTGTAGTGGACGGCTCCAGATTAATTTTGACCACCTGGGGATCTTTAACGTGCTCCGAAATCTTGTGCACACGGGCGGTTATGCTTTCACAGCCAAACTAAAGCAGGAGCATGAAACACACCAAATCCACTCATACCAATGGTTACAGAACATTCGGTACAGCACCTTACATTCTTGGCACCACAGCTCTATCATATGCTCCTGCGGCAAAATACTACATGGCTTATTGCAATGCTGCCTGACCACGTTACTGCTTACAACCATGGAGGAAGATTGAGAAGTGAGCCAACATGTCTTTGTGAGCGGCGCCTGCTCTTGCTGCTCGATGGACTATCAGTTCTACTCTCCATGTCGTCTGCTCCAGCGATTGTTCCAATGGTGCCGGAAGCCCCGAGAGCCCAACAGTTTCTTTGCTGCTTTCCATCCTTATTGACAAATTACAAGAGAACATAGGACAGAGACCATCGGGGCCTAGCGTGGCATAAAAGCATTGCATTGCTCGGACGCATCATCATGCTGACAGGACTTGGCACATGAAACCTAAGGGTGTGAAGCATTCATTTATGGCATTAAAATAACAAATAAAGGAGCCTTGAGGTCTATCATTAGGGTGCACAGAGATTGTGGACAATAAGGAACCTTTGTAACCATTGCTTCTATGCTGAACCTTACTGCGCTAACCTCTAATCTTGTTCTAACCCCGCTGGACCTTTTTTGTGATTTATCCTCTTCAACTTCACTATATCAGCACCATGAATTTTTCCAATTCATTGTGTTTTTTCATCGCTTGCAGCAGCCACTGTATTTATTTATTTATTTGGTAGGATTGTAACAGCAAGCTCCACAGAGGCCAACACCGCCAATTATTTTCTAAAAGGCAAAAAGCACCTGACCACAGCACTTGTCACCTGTCCTGGTGTGTTTTGTTTTACCAGTGGGCAGGGCATTAAACAGAGGAGCAAACACTGCTCCAGTGCATGCGCCTGAACAAATACAGCAACTAACACCAACAAATGCTGTTACCATTTTCTTTTCCGTGCACTGTACACGTGGCAGTTACAGTATCATGAAACATAGAGTAGCCACTTCTTTTAAGAAGTAATGCTGCACAGAGCATTTTACCTCGTGAATATATATTGAGTTTATTTGCACTCATGATTTGTTAGCCAGCTTCAGCAGAACACAAGTGCATGCTTTCTTTACATAGTCAGCAAGTGCTGGTTTAACAAGTATGAGGGATGCAGAAACCAACAGGGTCACGGCCACACAGTTACGGCATCGACAAACACTTTCAAAATGTTCAATGACGTACATGTACGGCATTGCTTGTATTTTTAAAAAGCGCGCTTTTTTCACCAACTTCTCTTGCTTGGATTGTGCTGCCACACTTCGGAAATACATCAAATTTTTTTCTTGCGCCGATGGCTCTTCTCTTTATTTTTTATGATTTACTTCAGCGGCGCGCCGGCTATCACTTGCGCATCCGCTAACGAGGGGGTGCGCTGGGTATCGCCCACTGGGCGCCCGGACGCCTCTCAATTCTTGCACGTGCCACAGACCAAGGTTGCCTGCAAAACTGATGAGGCTCTTTTCTCCTTTTTTTTTTGTATTTTATTGGCGGTGTGCCGTCTATCACTCCTGCATCCGGCTGATCTTTTCTCCTTTTTTTTTTTGTAATTTATTGGCGGTGTGCCGTCTATCACTCCCGCATTCGGCCGCGCACGCGTAGTGGCTGGTTTCGGAATCGTCCTCCGGGCGCTTTCCGCTTTTTAAACTGATGTCTATCTGATTTTGATTCACTGAAAAGGTGCCGGCTTATTACTCTTGTTTTTATTAGAATTTTTCTTGTGTTACTCATGAATAAACCAAATATATGTAACAACAAAAACAATTTTTTTGTCACTTTATGGTCACCCTAAAAAAATTACAATAATTTTTTCTCGAAATAGATTCATCGGAAGAATTTAAATCAGCAATAAAAAAAATAAACCCTGGGGGGTCGCATTTGGCAAAAAAAATTCGACCCTCAAAGGGTTAATGGTCCCTTTAGGGCCAATTTCCAAGGTCAGACGGGCAGTTCTTGTTTCAAGCAGTGGTACTAACACTGACAGAATGGCCACGTGAAATGAAATAAATATGGCTGGATGCCTTAATTGTAAAAGCAAATGACACCACGCTTCCACTGGCTTGACGATGCACTGACCTTTCACAAGTGTCCCGTGTGTCGCTGCATGCCTCACTGCGTAGTTTACTGGCTTTCCTCCCCTATAAAAAATCCCAACCATCCAACAAGTTTTGCCATGGCGAAAGCATGCCTTCTAGGTGGCTAATGCACACCTCTGCCACCAAAAGACGGCACTTGGTAACGCTGACTTGGCTGCGCCATGCACTCTCTTTAGGCATCACATGGACCGTATAGTATACGCCTCGAGCGCGGCCTGTAGGGGCGCCACTGAAATCCCCCTAGCGGCCCGTTTCGAAAGCAGCCGCGGGAGCCCGCGCCCCGCTTCCCAGTGCCGCCGCTGCTTTTGCGGCCCCTTCACGACTGAGATTTACCGTTTGCAGGCGTTTTAAATCCATGTTTATGTGGAGCAGTCACTCTGTTCGCAAATTGGGTGTGTTTACGAGAGTGTAAATGTTTCTGACGCGATCTTAGTGTGGTATATTCGGTCTGTATAAGCGCCAGGTGTGTACCACAGGCCAGCGTCGCGGAACCGGCGTATGATGGAGCGGATTGTAGTTACACTGGCCTGAATTTACTAGCCGTGTCTCCGTAACCACCGGTTCCTCAGATGTTCATGCTACGGCTATACACTACGATTTGAATCGGTTTTGTGCGCTTACGTAATCAGCGGAGCACTCATACCTGACAGCACGCCAGTTACGTTTGCCAATATTATACCTCAGATATTGATCACCACCATTTACAAGCCAGTCTGTGTTAATTTCGGGAATATTCAACGAAAGTACGACGGACAATGCATAATTATACTCGGGGATCAGCACACGACAGAGTCTGCTTGTCGTGAGGTGAGCGCCCGCAAACATTAATCTGCTACATATATCCTCTGCGAGCAGCGCGGAGACGGGCTTAGAATATAATCCGAGTTCGCGACTAAATGCTTCTTCGAAATATCGTCATATGGTACAGGGAGCCTGCACACTAAAGCAGAAACCGAAATCAGAGGGCCTTATCACATACCACATTCTTCCAATGACACCTTTCGTATCATCGCTTCTAATTGTTGAACAGCCTACCCTGTATACTTCCAAAAATGCGTCCGCAGTACGATCAGCTCTTCGTTGAAGTAGGAAAACAAAAGGAAAGTGAAAGCGAGATTTGTGTGCGTGATTACTAAACCGTTCATTGCTTGATTCCGCTCCGAATTTGTACACAGCGTCCCCCTCCCCTACCCCCCACCGATGTCTCGAGAAAAAGCAGTGCATTTCGCGTATATATGTTGGTCTATAGTGAACCCTACCTGGCTTAAGTTTCGACGAACGTCTTTAGCATGTCAGAAGCTGCACTGTTTTTTTTTATTTCTGTTAGAGCTATTATGTTTCTTGCACAGCATTTTTTTCCCGTGGTTTCATTAACTTGCCTTGATTCTTGCTATATGGCGTGTGTGGGCACATATTTAACGACGCACAGGCTTGGAATTTACTTAACATTTTCGCACAGTTTATATTATAACAGGCATTAGTTATTGTCCGGGATTGGGTAATCACATCCCCGAAACACATTTTTCTGCGACGTACATATTCGAAACGAAGCCGCGTTCGTTGTCCACGCTGCAAAATGAAGCCAACCTCTCATTGTGCCAGTATCAGGTCTAAACGAGGCGACAGTAGAATTCATTTGTGCCTGATGTTTGGAGGTGACATGGGTGATATGTTGCTGCCGTCGCCGACGCCCGGAAGAGCAGCGACGATGCGCGCAGAACCGCGTCCCCGGGTAGCTCTTGCAGGCGATCGCGTACTCTACGAAGGCGCAGCTGATTTTTAAGTGACCTAAACGTACTCTTTCCCTATAGACGTCACCATCACAAGTTCTTTTAGGGCGCGGAAAGGCGAAAAGAAGCGAAACAGAACCAGCACACTGCACGAGCCCCTATCAGCCACGCAGCGCAAATCCCGTCAACGCCGCGGAGAAGCGGCGGCAGGCGGCGCAGCGATCGCGAAGCTCGAGGCGTATAGGGTTCCTGAACTGGGCAGCAAGCCCCACGTATTCAGCTCTCTGCCATTCCCTCTTGCACACTGTGGCAGTCTCATCAGTGTCGGGCAGGTGACACGAGCGCATACACTCGCCAGTGCCGACACTAAACGCCCTCCTCTGAGGAGGGCAAGGAAGTGGAGGGAGCGTACTTGGCCGCCCGAGCGCCGTCCCTCTCCTCGCTGGTCATCTGCACCTCGCGCTGGTGGTGGGGGGGCCCCCCCTCCCGGGAAGGGCCCACCGAGCTGGCCTTCTTGTCCGAGTCGTCCGACGACACCTCCTTTCGGTGCACCTCTCGCTTCTTGCTGTGCTTGGGGCAGTACGACTTGAGCTTCACCTCTTCCTCCTTGGGGCTCTCGTCGATGATCGCCTTCATCTCGAGGCTGTTCTCAAACGCACAGGTCACGTGGTAAGCCCGCTTGCAAGCCTTCACCTGCAACGGGGGGAGGGGGAGGGGGTGTACTGCCCACTCGCAACAAACCTGGTGTCACCGAAGTTTGCACTCTAAAGACCTGAACTTTCACATAAACCCACTTCTAATAATAATAATAATAATAATAATAATAATAATAATAATAATAATAATAATAATAATAATAATATTAGGTGCAGAATATCTACAAAAATATAGCAATCCAACCTTGCCTGAAAACTCAGTGAAAGACGTCTGAACTACAACTCGAGTTTAATTGCATTTATGACTGACCGCACACAGACTGTGCTTAGTGAGAACTTGTTGTTTATTTACATTACTACCACTCGCACCCTGGAACAGGACTGCAAATCAGCAGGTATGGCCAACTGCTGAGAGAGGAATTCACCCCTTTGTTTTTAACGCGTAGTCTAGTCACACTTGCCTTCGAAGGTAACCACATAGCTCTAAACGTCACCCACAGCAAGCAGTTGTTTTTCACACAGTCCCGCTTGCTTTCGAAAGCCACCTTGTAGCTCTGAGCATCATCCACAGCAAGCAGTCAGGCTTTCAGATCTCGAGATACTCGGCAAAGGTCAGACAGAGCCTGTCAAGTGGAAAGCTTTCGGCAAAGAAAGCCAAAGTGTGGCCATAATGCAGCCCTGCTGTACAAACAGGGGTGAGACAGCTGAATCAGATTTGGGAGCAGTTTTCGGAGCAGCGAAATATCGATTTTGGAGCAGAAGAACCTTGATTTGGAGCAGAAGAACGACATTTATTATATCACCTTAGGAGCCAAAAAATCAAAATTTTGGCCACTCACGAGTGAAAAGTGCACTATTTAATTGGTTTTGAACGTACATAACACTGAAACAGCCTTTCAATAAAGTTTTTTTCTACCAGAGTATCACAAGGTACGAACTGCACTACCTTTTTACTAGCCATTTTTGAATTCTTAGGCTCTATGCATAGGGTGGAGTTCCATAGATAATATCGAATTGAAAAACTAAGCGGCTGTAAGGCATTTTTATTATCATGTGAATGCCAAAATTGTTATTTTTGCAATCCCACGCAGACTCGTCTTTACGCACAAGTGTAGAGCACGGCCAAAGCGAGGTCACAGTCGTCGCACCCCACCAGCCCTCCCACTTCAATCCCCAAGGTGCATGTTCACTACGATCGTAATCTGTGTAACGTTGGTATGTTTATCCACCTCCCTTCTTTTGGCAATAAATTTCACTTCAGATAAATGAACAATTATTACTAGCGTGCAATAATAGCCCGTCCCGCTATCGAAGACTGCTTGAACATTTCGCGGCGATGTAGCCTGCGCCGCCACTTCTGCAGCGTCGATCGTCCCATTCCCGTCGCTCGCAAGTCCGCTGGGAAAGGCATCAATAACTCAGTGTTTATAACACCGCAATGAGTCCGAAATTTCACTTCAAGCACGTACCGGCCTCATACTCAAGGCCGAAACACGGCGAATTCGCGAGCGCCATGTTGTTTTTGATGAGCTCCCGTCTTTTGAGTCGCGCCCCTTCCAGGCCCCGATCAAACGACTAAATGTAAACCCAGCCACCCCCGTAACTAAAACCAAGGTAGAAATTGGCGAAGAGTGCTCTAGCCTGAACCACAAGGAACTGCTTCGCCCGGCGGGCATGTTTTCATATCTTCATCACACCAAGGTGGCGATGCCCAGTAATGTCGTTCCGGAGATACGGCGCTTCAAAAATTGCCGTTTTTTCATCAACTTGCACAAGCGGTTTGACGCCTCAGTACACCTAAGCATTTTTTCTGCAGGACTTTGCAATGGTTTTTAATCGGAAAATTTAAAAAACGCACAGAATTAAACATGTGCAACCCGACATTGTGACTTTCGAAAAAAACTACCTCGGGGACAATTTTAAGCAGGTTTGTTTTATGGAATGATCAATCAATTAAACCTTTACAAACAGCATGACCTTGGAGTTCCTGGAAAATTATGCCGTCAGTAAGCATTTTTCTGCACTGGAACTGACGGCAGCGTTAAAATCCTTGGCTCTCAGACTGTTTTGGAGCAGTTTGGCGCAATTTTTGCGATTTTCAAGCTTTTGGAGCAGCCTGGCGCAGGAAAACAAATTTGTATCAAATCTGCGCAATATGCGCAGCTGTCTCACCCCTGTACAAATGGCCCCCATTTGTACACCACCTGCGAGCAGCTCCGGGAAACTGTACTTACGGAACACTGAATGCAGGCGCCCATCCGCTCTCGACAAAGGCAGCAGGTCAGGGCCCAGCGACTAGGCTGAGGAAACAAAACGGCCACAGTCACACACTGGCAGCACTTAAAAAAAAAAAAAACTTAACCAGTCGGCGCACTTGCACCCACCGGAATCTGGGAGATCTTGGTGATGGGCTCCATTTTTTCGACGCAGCCAATGCTCACTTCGGGGACCCACAGGGCGCAACTCACATGGGTCCACTTTTGGCCGCTCCTACAGGGAAAACAGCAGCACATAAGCCAGTTATCAGGACGGTGTAACTAAACTTCTGCTGGGCCTGTTGGTTTGTTAATAAAACAATGAGTTAGCACGAAGCAAACAGTACACGCCAAAGATGACAGATGGTACTCGCATGACTTCCATTGCCTTCACTTCAGTACTGCATTTTTGAATGTATAACAAAAGCCAAGCATACTCAGTAACAAGTAAAACAATCTATGCTTTACGTCATCAACCGAATGGGTGCCACCGACGTATCGCTTACACAATCATTGCCCCGTCTCTGGATGTAATATGCTTCCACCCACAGTCCTAAGTAATCCACAAAGTAATGATCAATAACCTCGGGACAGCCCAGCAGTTTGAGATAGGTGGCGAGGCAGTGGAAGTGGTAAGTGAATATGCCTACTTAGGCCAAGTTGTGACCCCGGATCCCAACCATGAGGCAGAGATAACTAGAAGGATAAGAATGGGGTGGAGTGCATTCGGCAGGCATTCCCAGATAATGAATGGCAGCCTACCATTGTCCCTGAAGAAGAAAGTGTACGACAGCTGCATCTTACCGGTACTCACCTACGGAGCAGAAATTCGGAGGCTCACTAAGAGGACGACTCAGCGAGCAATGGAACGGAAGATGATAGGCGTAACATTAAGGGACAGGAAGAGGGCGGAGTGGGTCAGGGAACAAACGCGTGTTAAGGACATATTAGTAGAAATTAAGAAGAAGAAAAAGGATGCGGGCAGGGCATGTAATGCGAAGGCAAGATAACCGTTGGTCACTAAGGGTAACAGAGTGGATCCCTAGAGAAGGCAAGCGTGGCAGGGGGCGGCAGAAAGTTAGATGGGCAGATGAGATCAAGAAGTTTGCGGGGCTAAATTGGTCGCAGTTAGCACAGGACCGGGGTAATTGGAGATTAATGGGAGACGCCTTTGCCCTGCAGTGGGCGTAGATAGGCTGGTGGTGATGATGATGACAGTCCTAATCTGACTCAGTCAAGTGTCCCAATCGCAGGCCCCGCAGCAGGCAGGTAAATGTGCAGTTGATCTTTTGCTTAGTGACAATTCATGCTTCAGTGCTTGCCAGCCTGCCCTAAGGCCCCCGTGACGTGCTTACCGAGTGCTTTTCATGGCGCCCCCCCGTGCGGGGCAGAGGACGCAGGGGGGCCGGATGCCGAGGGCACAGGTGCGGCACACCCACGAGCCCGTGGGGATACGCTGGATGCCGTAGCAGGCCTGGTGCACGCACAGGTTGCACTGGTCACAGAACACCATCTCGTTGCCTTCCTCGGAGTCCGGCTGGAAAGGGAAGAGGAAGCGAGCAGCAACAACGCTTGTTCGCCCGCCTTCACCCCAGAAATGGCTCCCAGGCACTCTAGTTATCACTCACACTTCCTGGGAGAGGGGCACTAAGCTAGTGCCCGCGTCATAATAAACAAAATGTCAGCAGAAGTCAGGTTAAGCAGCATACTGAGAAACCAGGTCACCGTGGCACTCCCTAACAAGATATTCAGAACTGCTGTACGCTGTCTAACGCATAAATACAGATCTCTTGGGTTGATTCCTCGCACTAGTTACAACAAATGAAGTTTTGAATCAAACAGGCCACCCCAGAGGCTTGGTCAGGGCTTGATGACAATCACAAAAAACACAGTGGCAAAGAAGGCCACTGTTCAAACTTGTATATTTCCATCCTCGTATTCCTTTCTGAACCCACATATTTCAATACACAAGCACGCTGCAATCGATCATCGAAAAAAGGTTCAGCCTCTACAAATATCACCAACCATGTTACTTTGCAGTAGCCTAATGTGAATTGAAGTGATGATCAACCCACCGAACGGCAGACGTCGCACACCACATCTTCATCGTACTCAATGCCCAGCCCCTGCTCAGCCTGGATTTCCCTCTGGAGCTTCTCGAAGCACTGCAAACAAGAATGCCAGACACCATCAGTGAGACAGCACTGCAGGAAGGCAGGAGTGTTTCTTACAGTAACAAGCACCTCTGAGCCTCCCAATGGAGCAAGCCACCATAATTACATCTAAATTTTCTTCAGTTTCGAACAGGTCAGGTGTTTTTGCGGGAACTGCCAAGTAACGCACCCATAAAACATGCGTTTGGCTAGCACTGCGATTTCATGCGACAAGTCACATTCATTCTGCTTAGAAAATAGCAATTATTTGCTAAGCAAGTGCCTACAGGAGTGGCCAACCCTGATCCCTACCTGGTTCTCAAAATCTTCCAGGATAATTTCCATGGTTAACTCCGGCAGGGGCTCCAGACCTGGGAAAAATGCAAGTGAGAAAAGGCAGCAGAGATGTAACACCACAAACCAAAGTTGTTGTTGCTCTGGGACACACGCCTTTCTATGTATGCACTCACTCAAAAATTACGGACAGTTTGGTTGTTCCAACTATGAAATACCGTGCAAAAGCAGCATAAGTTCCTGGTCCTGAAGTGTTGTCCAATGCGCCTTTACGGGTATAGTATCCGACCGTTGTTTTTTTTTTTTTTGACTCCGTAAATTCATACTTGCTGGATATTTCGGACTTTCCCTAGGAACCGCCAGTTGTCCTAGAGGAGTAATGACTCACGGATTCTTTGGACTGCTATTTTATTCGGACTATTTTTCGTTCCCCTCCAGGTCCGAAAAATCGGTCGGCTACTGTATGTGCTACTCTGTCAGTGTGTAACATGCTAGGTGTTCGTGAAAATGCAAAAGCACCACTTTTCAACGAGTTATGCCGCTGCGTATTTCTCCCTTTTCATCACCCTTCTGTCTCTACTTTCCCCTCTTTGTTTCTATGACTAGTGGCCTTGGGCAATCAGCCCTGTCTGGCAGGCCTATGTTCAGGCCTTATGCAAGGCAGCCTAAACCTTGAGCCTTGTGACATGCCAAGCAATGTCAAACTGCAGCCTCCGGTTGACCTTGCACCTCACAGCGTGACATGACGCCTAGTGTCGGGCTGTCGCATCCATCCACTGTGCACATACCAAGAAACGTTGAACTCATAATACATCAAGCTAACTGCACCAGTTGATGACATTTGATTTAAAAGCCCTAATGGCTGGCTGTCGCATAACATCCCTTGTCCCTGGTACTGGGCCAGCAGTTCGACTGCGCACCCCATTTCAGCAAGCGACCCATAAACTGGAAGGCATGGTAGGTTTGATCAGGGAGACGGAACGAAATGTTTCTATTTCATTCCAGAAATAAAAGTTCTGTTCCGTTTCAGCTCCGGAATAAAAAAAAAAATGGTTCATAACGATTCATTACAGTTCACGTTTGCACTTAAGAAAAATTGAGATTTATGAAATTGTTAAAAAATATTATTAGTTAAAAACGATGAAGTGAATACTTATTAATGACGCTCCAACTTTCCACCCTGGCCCCCAAAAACTACATGCCGGCAGTCCCCAACCTGCCACGAAGTTTCATTGAAAGGCTGTCATAAAAAATCCTCAAGCACTTCTTGTTTTGGGGTGCCTCATCCGGGAGAATTATACAATTTTTAGGTGTGAACACCACAAGCTTCTAGAAAAGCACCGTGCTGCGTGCGTACACTCAATTCTTGAGTTTGCCACCTTGGTCTGGAACTTGAAAACTAAAATTCTTTGAATAATTTTGAGGCAATTCAGAATCCGGCAGGGCTTAAAGGGGCACTGACACAAAACTTTTCCATCTTGTTTTTTTTTTGTTGCGATAAGTAGCTAGTGACCTACTTATCACCTGTAGAAACCTCATTTGCTTCAGCGTGCAACGGTTGTTTAATTAGAGGCATTTTCAATGCGGCCAGTCGCAGTTTCGGTCTCAGTGGGTGCCGCGAAACGATGGATTTTGTGTGAACAAAGCTGACCACGTAACCGTCGGAGGGATATCACAGAGCAGAGCTGCCGTAGCACTGTCGAATCCGCATCGCCGGCAGTTTCTGCGAATGCCCCCACACACTGATCTCGTGAGCCGCTTAATTAAAAGGCGACCGTGGACGTGACGCAGGCACTGCGAGTGCAAATGCTACCGCGGCTAAAGAACGACGCGCAACGCTCGAGACCGTGGGTGGCAAGACGCGCGCTGGGAGCAGCCGGCCGGTCTGCCTACAGGTCCGCCCACAGATGTGTTCAGCTTAGCACTGCGGCGGATATTCGATTGCCGCTCTCGTAAGCGGTGCGGATGACAATTTTTAATGAAACCCGCCATCGCATCATTAACTCCTTGCTGCCATGGTTGGGACTCCGGTACAATTTTGTGCAGCGGTAACAAGCTATCACTCGAGTTACCTGCGCCGGTCTGCGCCACTTCGCGGCGGCCGCCGCCGCCGCCTGCACAGCGACCGTGCGGCTCACTCAGTGCACTTTTCGTGTCTCCGGCGCGTTTTCGCATCCAATGTAAATAAAAAGT
Organism: Haemaphysalis longicornis; assembly: GCF_048455015.1. Classification (NCBI taxonomy): domain Eukaryota; kingdom Metazoa; phylum Arthropoda; class Arachnida; order Ixodida; family Ixodidae; genus Haemaphysalis; species Haemaphysalis longicornis. The sequence goes on along the minus strand of NW_027526335.1, from coordinate 18,572,558 downwards.
AATAAAAACAGAGTGCCTGGAATCGCTGTAGAACTTTGGTCGTGGCCAGCTGCCCGATGAGCTGACGAAATCACGGCGCCTCCGCCGCCAACGATCGGGTCGTTCGTTCTCGAGAGCAGAAGCTCCGCCCTCCGGCCCTCCGATTTGAGCGGCGAGCCGGGCGAGCCGGCGAAAAGCGCCAGCAGGGCGGAAGCGGCAAACACAAACTAGTGACGTGTTTGGATGTTGTTTATTTACAAAATATCCACGGGATGTCGATTGCGCGTGGTCCTCTGCTGGCTGCTCGGTAGCGTTTCGCACACCTTAAAATTTATTTTAAATATGTTCTAGGCTGTATTCGCTGCTGATATTTTGCAGATGATGTATGTGCGTTCACACCAATCTATCTCCGAAGTTATGTCAGTACCCCTTTAATACAGTACCTGAACGATTTTTCAGACCTGGAGGGGAACAAAAATAGTCCGAATAAAAGAGCAGTCCAAAAAATTTGTGACTCATTACTCCTATGGGACAACTGGCGGTTCCTCGGGAAAGTGCAAAATATCCCACAAGTCCGAATTTTTGGAGTTCAAAAAAAGACGGTCGGCTAGTTTCGTTTATTTCGTTTAGTGTAGTTCGTTTAGTTGTGATGTTATCATTGAAATCTTAAAATGGTCTGTCTCATGAAACACTGTAAAACTCCTCAGCCCCCAGCGTATAATCTAAATGAAGGGATAACAGCATGAAGATTGGTTAACATTCATGGCGCACATCCACATCGGAAACGTCTTTTTTCTAAAAACTATTGTAGACAGGAATGCCCTGCCCGACACTGTTGCTTCTGCTCATCCGCTGCACTCTGGCAGCACTCGCGTACAAGTGCAACATGACTTGTAGCTGTTTGTGTTGAGTGTGCGGCTGTAGTCTGGTGTTTGCGCTGCTAGTCGTGTATGCAGGGTTCGTACAGGTTTCGAAGAGAAAAATTCAAGGGTTTTCAAGGACTTTCAAGCCCCTGTGGGAGGATTTTTCAAGGCCCTCTGCGCGAGGTTATTGTGATTTTTTTACATCAAAGATCTGCAGACAAGGCTTTCAAAAGGCCCGACATATTTATTGCACAAAGAAAAAAATCTCACAATGCAAATTTGCTTGCACTGAACAGAAAAAATAAGAATAGGTTTATCATATATCACAATGCAGATTTGTTCATGTCACACACAATAGAAAATTGTTCTATTGCCCCAAATAGCATTAACTGCACAAAGCAAAAAAAAATTAAGCAGCTCCTCCTAGCCACCCTCTTCAGGGGAGCTCCAGTCGCTTTTGCTGAATTTGGACCTTGATCGAGTGAAGCTCAGCTGTCTTGTCCTTTGCCGTCTTCCTGAGGCTATTTGACTTGACAATGTGTGTCACATCATTTTCTGCCTCTGCTTTTTCCGCATAGGCATCTGCAGAAGCCACGAGGTCATCAATTGTGGCTTCCAGCTTTTGTTTCTTTCTTTTCATTGCGTCAAGCTCTTCCTCTATGCAGTGCTTTTTCCTCTGCTTTGAAGCATCAAGGTCCTGCTTTTTCTGGGCTTCCAGGTATGCTCCGTACCTCTGCCTAGCTGCCGACACAGCAATCCTCAGTTCCTTAGTGATTGGAATTTGTAGGACACCACCTGCCTTCTCAACCGCATCACACACAACCCGTTGCGACACGTATGAAAGCTCCTTCAAGTTCTCTACGCACACCTGCCGGTTCACACTGAATCCACGTTCAACTGTTGCTTGGCCGTGACTGAGGACAAGCAGAAGTTTCACAATGCTCCACAACTCCGAGTAGGTTGAATTGAACTTCAAGAGGTCAGCATAGAATTCATCCAGCCTATCAGTGCCCTGGTCAAATTGTCTAAGTTTATGTTTTTGCTCATGCAGGAGCTCCGTGTACTCAGCCAACACTGTGTCTCGAACGTGGTCAGCCATTCTACCCACAGTGATGAGGGTATCCAACACTTTTCTGAAAAGAGGAAGGCATTCGTCTGGCTTTGTACACATCTGTCTTGGGTCCAGTGAAGAAAGGCCCCTAACAAATGCAAACTTCAGGGGGCTTCTCTCTAGAACCTTCTTTGTGGCATAGATCAAGAACTGTTTACATTCCATCCGGAACTGAAACACATCCTTTGCGCTTGCATGAGAATTCTTGATGATTTGCTCTGCCTTGTAGCCTATATCCACCTTTTCTAGTGGAATATGGTTCTCAGCATTCTCAAGGTCGACCTTCAGCAGGCCCACGATTCCTTTGGCAGACAGGACTGAACATTTCAGAAACTTTGTGAACAGCTTCCTTAGAACAGTCTCTAAATCCCTTGCGAGGAAAAAGGCCATTGCTTTGTCTGTCTGGTACTCTACCAAAAAAGGCTTCAGTGCATTTGCCACACACAATGCAAAATTCAACTTTGCTGGGAGCAAAGCATCACAGCTGAACTCCAACAAGTTGTTAAACGAGGCACATTTAGGCAGGTTGACAGCTTTTTTTCTAGCAGCCTCAATGTACTTGTTGATGTCAGACCACACCAACAACGCTCGCTCAATTACAGGGACATTCTCTAACCACCAGTGGGCGACAAACTTGAGAGGAAAAGTGTGCTGGCCGGTGACTGCAGAAAAGTCCTCTCTCCGTGCTGGGGCATCTTCAAAAAGTGCATTCAGACTAGACAACAGGCAATCAAGTCCCCATTTAGTTGCTGAAACTCCTGCCCTGTAAGCGTTGTGCACTGTGTGAAGCCCGCAAGTGCCTAAGTCCACACATTGAACCTGGTAATTTTGTTGCAAGTGCACTTGGATGTGCCTAAAGAACTTCAGATTAACATTTGGACCATCCATAGATATCTGAAGAACTTTTGCAAGGGGCAATGGCTCAAGGGCACTCAGCAACTTCTCCTGGATGTCATCAGCTGTAGAATGCCCCAGAAAAACGGAGGTATAATACCTCGTCGTCACTTTCTGAGCGGAGTCCCAACACCTCACGTGCACATCCATTTGCTTGCTTTGGAGACAGTCATTTGCCGACTCATCGAAAAGTACCACAAAAACTTCACACTGTTCTATCTCTCGCTGCAAAGCTGAGAGAAAGAAAGGCCTCAGACCATGACATGTCACATAGGCGCATTTCTTTTCACCACACGAAAACGCCTTTGCCACTTCACTGTCCGGGAACATGCGCTGAAATAACTCCCCTGCTTGCGATGACATCCGGTACGACATGTGGGATGTGACGACTTTCAGAGTCCAAATAATTTCAGCGTCAGTAACAAGCTCGTGCGTTTTGCAAGCGTCGTTTAGGCTTGGTGACGGCAACGGAGCCGTGGTAGCGGACTGCCCTGTCTCTCTCGCGACAGCAGTGAGATGGCTGTCCAACACGCGACCTTGCGTTATATTCACTGCAGCAATATGCTTCGCACTTTTCATGTGGCTTTTCAAAGCCGATTCACCCATGGCAGTCACATCAAAGGTTTTGCAGCAAAGCTTGCACTTAGCCCGATGCGGACTTGTTGTGTCCGGTGCAATCCACTGCTTGTAGTCGTCATGGTGGAGCCACGTAGTCTGAAACTTGCTTTTCCCGGGCATTGTCTCACATATCAACACATCACTTTCACTGAACCGAAGAAGCCACGTTCAAAAAGCGCTGAAATCACGATTAGACGAATACTAGCGCACGGACGCGGCCGTATGACTCAGCGAGTGATGGCGAGGTAGCGATGCGATAGCGATGGGGATGGAAACGGCTCGTTGTCTTCAGTGTTGCCAGCTGCCTAACAGAATCGGCTACAGAGGTATAAAAACCGGTGTTTTCTTGACTGCGGTTCAGAATGATTAAACAAGAACAAAAGTTCAGCAACAAAGTCCGTTTTCTTGATGACAATTACTAAATTAAATCTAGAATTCAAGAAATTCAAGACTTTTCAAGGACTTGTAAAAAATTCAAGGTTTTCAAGGGCCTTGAAAACAGACTTCTGGAATTCAAGGGTATTCAAGGTTTTCAAGGACCTGTGCGCACCCTGTCAGTATGCTGCTGTTAAAGATGGTATTTTCTCTTCCTTGGTCTTATATCGTATTTTAGAATATTCGTATTTATTCATGTACCCCACCTCCTAGACAATGCTGTAGCACTAATGTGGGTATTGTACCAGTAATGAGAAAGCCGAGCTAGTTGGTGTGGTTGCATTCTTCTAACAACACAGCGCCTGTGTTTGTCGGTCTTTCCTAGTCTCCATCGTCTTAGCGTTGTTAGAAGAATGGATATTGTGCTAAACAAAAATAAATAAAAAAGACAGACAAACAAAATAAATAAATAAAAACAAAGCCGCAATGTCTGCATCGCACTCAGATGCACGTGGCAATGACGCAGGCAGCTTAGCACTATGCTTATCGACACAACCAGTCGGAGAGAGTATAAAAGCAGGCAGCAAGCCTGCGGAAGAAGAGAGGGTGCCACAAGGCAAAAGACAATTTCATACCACCAAATCTGCGGCAATCTCCCACCTTGCTATGCGGAAATGAAAATGAATCATGAAATATCTGAAATAGCCACTCAAACTGAAAACCGAAACGAAATTTTTTCAGTTTCGCACTTAAACAAAATAATAAATATCATTTCGTTTTTGTTTTGGCCAAAAACATCGTTCATTTAGTTTTTTGTTTCCGGTTTTTCGTCTCGTTCTGACACCCTGGACTTGACAGACAATTGTGAAATTCAATTTGCTAGGCTAGTATAGTCTTAGCACTAATACGCAACTGACACTCGTGTTACAGCTGCACGTGGAAAGGAAACTTGGACATCCATACAACATACAACCAGAGTCCGCCAGTGCTTTTCTGGTCGTGAAACTTCGCCGTCACGCTATGGGAGAGCTTCGTACGCTGCTCAGGGAGGCCGCGCCGCGGTGCTGGCGTTGATCGGAGGACAGCCGGCGAAGCGGTCGGGGGGAGTGCGGCGCGTAGCAGACGCTACTTGCGGTGTTAGCAGGGCTCGTGGGGACTTCTAAAAAATCAAGCACAGATAGCAGTCGGCAGTTTTCAGCGTGCGTTCTGCCGCATACGGCTTCCCTGCAAGGGCTGCAATCCTGACGGCTTCGTTTTGTAGCCACAATTGAAGGCACAACTACCAACATTCCGTTTCTTTCCACAAAAGTGCCGCCAAACACGTACGCAAGTTCTTCCGCGCACGGCTGAACTCGCGCTGCAGTGGCAGCGGCCCGATGCCCTCCGTAGGTAACCTCGAGAACAGACCGCTGTACAGGGTGGAGACACCCTTTGAACGATCCCGTGCCGCCCCTATTGGGTCGAAGTGCTCAACGCGCGGTTCTTTTCGTTTCCCACAAGACGTAGCAACGCGATACAGATACGATGGTTCAAACTTCACCAGTAAACCGCGCTGTGAAGATAATTACGGTGCGGTTTTGTTACAATGACTTGCTGCGGTGGCGAACGAGCGAACCAAAATGGCGGCGCAACGCATACGTGTCTCCACTCTGTACGGCGGACGCGCGTCGATGCAGGTACTCTAGCCCTCCGATCTGCGGCGGCGCCTCTCGCGGGAGCCTTTGTCCTCAAACAAAACTCGGCCGGGAGTTTCATGACCAGAAAAGCATTGACGGACTCTGATACAACAACAAAGGCATACGACACACAACATCAAAGGCATTACACCCACCCCAATATGCTTCATTATATTGTGCAATCAATGCCAGCATTACTCCTAGGCAAAATAAAAAATAATATAAAGACCACTGCTGGGCTTCAGCTGAATTTAGTCTGACAGTTAATGTTCCAATAGGCAAATACCTAACTGCAGGAACCCAAATAAAGCGTGGGAAGATATTCAACTGGCTGCTCATACTAATTCAATTTGCTTAAGCAGTGGAAGGGGCACTGACCGTAAGACTTGCGGTCCTCGTTGAAGACCTTGAGCCAGTGCTGGTCCAAGGAGTCCAGGTCATAGCGACAGGTCTTCTCAGACAGGGCACTCACATTAGTGAGGATGTGGAGTTCGTTGGAGAAGAACTCGTCATGTGAACACCGCAGGAACTTGTTCGGAGGTCTGCCAAGGAAGTTAAAACCATGTCACCACTCGAGCTCAGCTCTCAGTGCAATCGTCGAAAGCTGTCAAGATTGCTGCAAGAGAAACTCACAGTTTGAAGTCATTTGATTTGCTCCTCTTCTTGATGGCTCTGCACAAAACATGTGAAAGTATGAAAACAATAATTTTGTTGTCCCCACACTTCACATCCATAAGTGTTCAAAAGTTGCAGCTGACAGACTACAAGCTACTTGCAAACTTTCAGGCTTCCATCGTCAAACTTTATGCCACAATAATTAGTAGTTCGTCACCCTGCTGAGCCCATGCTCCAGAGTACACTAAGCATTTTCCTCTTTTTCAGTCATGTTACAATAACGTAAAACCAAGAAACAGCTGGGGTAGAAAACACAGCTGTTAGAAGGGCAAGGAAATGAGCGGGTATCAACAAAGCCTGTCATTTCATTTTACTCTATCCTGACCGGATTAATTTGATTTTCCGTTTGAAATGTGTTGCCCAATGAATCATTTTGGACTTGCTCACAGCATCTGGTGAGAAAAGGCCTTTCACCACAAAGGCCAGCAAGCCAGCCTGCAGAATGCATTGGAGTTAAATGCACCATCTCTGAGCCAAACTTTTCAATTCTGCTCACTGAAAGCCTGCACGAGTGTTCTGCTGGCTTACTACAGGAACCAGCAGTGGGGTTGAAGTAGACGGAACTGTTTATAACCCAAAAGGCCCCGATTCATTTTGTTTTTCTGTGTGTAACACTACTTAGCCGGAACCCAATTCTTCCCATTCGATTGTTATATGTTCACGGTGCACAGCAAATGAAATTGTTATCAGCTTGCTGCACATAAATGGCACAGGTCCCACAACTGCACTAAAACCGCCAGCCTGGCCCTGCCGTGGAGAGGAAGGCAAAGAGATAGCACCATTCCTGGATCGGATACCACCTAATGCACGAATTGTCTGGCTCACCTGGCCAGGGGCAGGGGCAGGTGGTCGGGGTTGACGGGCACCTGCACCCCGCGCTCCCACTCCTGTTTCCAGCCGTCCGAGATGAGCCAGTAGTTGTCCGGCTCCAGGGGCTCGCTGTCTGCCAGCTTCATGGCGCTGATCAGGTCCTTGCGGAACAGCTGCAAGGCACACCAGAAAGGGGGGAGAGATCTTCCTCCACATCCCTCCACCGTGCCCCTGGCATCTATGCTACGTGCCTCATCTTGCAAGCAACAGCAGAAACGTAGGGGACAGAACATACCAAAGGAAGCTATGGCTAGCAGCAGTTGGCTCAATGCAAATGCACGTGAATGCTGTCAGCATCCGGCTCATCCAAGAAAACCGTGGGAGGGCACCAGCCATTGCACTGCTCCAGTTCAGATGGCAGGACATGATGATGTGCTGCTCGCACAGCCCGTTATCCACACGCAGCCTCTGTGCGCATTACTGCCAAGCTCAGTACCTACCATATTTTTTGTTAGCTGAAATACCGATAGTTCTAGCGAATGGCCATCCGGCAAACAGCCTTTGTGTGGCTTATACCTATCCACAACTCTGATGCCCCCACATATCTTTTCCCAAGCCTGTACTTTTTTCTTCCTGGCCCCACAGCAGTTGAGACTGAAACCCAAATGGCAACAGCCGTTCTCTATTCTCCCTTGGGGCACAAGTTTACGGTCCCCTCACATGTCCTCCCAATGTGTTGGCCGCCAATGCAGTGACTGGCTCATGCCGGACAAAGCTGCCTTCTCACCTCAGCCGGCTTGTTGTTCTTGTAAGAGCTGTTGTAGATCTTGGACATGGGCGGCAGGGGCAACAGGGGCAGCCCCGCCTTCGATGACGACACTGAAAGAAGTAACACGACGACCAACAGCTGACATCTCTACACGTGACAGTAAAAACAAACACAACAAAACCACACCAGACTCAGCTGTCCCTGTTCAAGGCGACATACTGTTCAAGCAAGCCATTGTCTAGAGAACTAAAGCACTAGAGCATTTATAATGCCAACCACAGTGACTTTCCAGCAGCAATTCGCCCACATGCTGATAGGAGATACAGCGGGAACAAGGACCTTTGCCTTCCGCAGAGGCTGCAAATGCCACTTTGTTCGTGAGGGTACTTCAATTCGAGGCATTTTGGGACTGCATGTATTTTAAAGTAGTGACACGAAATTTCAAAACTTAGATAACTATGTAAAATGCTTCCTTTTAATCAGGAAATATCTCCCAGCAAGTTTCAACAGTAACCGTTCAGTATAACATATTTTAAATCCATTTAAATCTTTCCCCACACGAAAAAGCTGAGAGTGGGCCAGCATGACATCATCTGCTCCTTGCCCCAAACTGCCAACGTCGGGGCTCCTGTGACGCAGCTGACGTGCTGGCTGCGGTTGGCGCGCACTGCGACGCCGTGTGTACACGCCATGATTTTGGGACTGGCGCCACGCTGGCTGGGCGCGTGGCCATGGTGAAAACTTCGGCCGGTCTGGGTGCACATCCAGACCAGCAGCGGTGTGACAAGAATGGTGATGTCACGGGCGCCCTCCTATCATGGCGGCCGCTCGGCGTTCGTTTTGTCGAAACCGAAACTGACACAAATAAATGATGCCGTAAATGATTGTTTACGCAGCGATCAACTGCATAATGTGCCATTCTATGATTAGTGGGCTCGTAGGCACCCATAGCAGCGAAAAAAACACATCCCGAAAATTTTGTGTCAGTACTCCTTTAACAATATCAGCAAAAGACTGTGTACTGCTCTACTAGTTCAATGCCAGACTTCACAAGCCCACCAACGTAGACACAAACATTAGGAACCCCAGGTGGTCTAAGTTATTCTGCATCACTCCAATACACCACACCTCAGATGTTTATGAAATCCCTAAATGGCCACATCTTTATCATGCACCTGGAAACACACGTTAACCATTCCAATAACTCGGTTAGACTTGCCCCAGTACTTACAACGGCTGTCCTCATCTTCACACGCACTAGTCTTTCGGAGTCGCTTGCTTCCCGGCGTGGGCCCTGCATTACAAATGGCAAGACCAAGAGCGCAATTTCATGAGCCAGCAACGTAACCCACCAACAAGCAAGACCACTGCTTGCTGCAGAGAGAACATTTTTGATAGCAAATTTCCATGATGGCTTCAGCACTCCACCAGCAGCAGGAGCCATAACACTTTTGGTTGATGTCGGGAGAGGTGGAACTAATGATAGGCCTAACTGTAGCATCCTTTACGGTGGGGATGAATACGGTTCGAGGTCAGACGTTGCACTGTTTAGCAGAGGATAATTTGCCACGAAAATAATTATAGAAAAGAAATCAGGTGGGTAATAGGCTAAATTACATGAAGGCAATTCTTCTTTGATATCCATAAAAAATAACTGCCCGAGTAGCTAGGTCTGCATTTTCTGAAGAACAACAGTACTACAAGAGCTTTTTTTCTTTTGCCAGATCTCAACACACACAAGAAACATTTTGTGCCAACAACCTTGGCAAACAGCAGTCAAGCATGGCTCAAATAGACAGTCAATTTGATTCCAGTTTTACATACACAGTGCCCAGCTCATCCCAATCATCGTTCCTTTCTTCAGCACACAAAACCCTTATCTGCTTTGAGGGGGAGGGCGGCTTAAAATAACAGCAAAGGCTGAATATTGGATGTCTTTTTTTTTAGTTGCACTAAAAAATTCTCTGCTGACTGTAGTGTAGAGGACCACTGAACCTCACTCAGCATTATATGGTACAGTCCTACACTCAACGTAACTAGAACTCTGCATAATGTTGTAAACAAGCTTTACAAGCAAGCACATATCAAGCCACTATTAGCTCTTGGTTACGGCACATTTTCGCGCACTAATTGACTTTGACTTGCTTTGTGAGATCCCTGACGCCATGCTGTGAACAAGCGATGCGAATTCTGCATAAAATTTATGGCCTTTGTACTTTGGCCCCTCTGATCCCCCAGATCTGGAAGCCTTTCACCCTTTATTTATTACAAAGAATCAAGTGCAAGATGCAGCAGGGTATAAAATGCAGAACACACACTACACTTAAGGCACAAACTTTTCACTGTTGCAATTTCACACCAATCATTTTTTATCCACGTTTTTTTTTCTTTTCAAGCTTGAGCTAGCCAAGCAGACCCCATGGAACACTAAGCTATTGTACCATTGAGCCCCATTTGAATTCGTGCATATTATCAACCTAGGAACTTCAAATTGCATAAACATCTAAGAACTCAAAATCAACAGATGACGGAAAGGTAAGACAGGTAACTGTGCCTGCCTGTGCTGTCACAACAAACTTGCTTTTGTACAACAGTCTAGCCATATCGAGTCCTGTGCATCTGTTATGTGAACAATAACTATACATCCCAAGACACAATTTTCCAGAGTACCCATATGGAGTGTAGCAATGCAACTGCTTCATTTCTTATCCCCTACAACATGCAAAAGGTTCAAGCACGTCACATATCATATGCTTGAAAACCTTGCTTGAGGAGCTAACTGCTAACACATAGCCCATCCATTACAGTACTTTTGTGGGGACTACAAAATCATGCAAGTGTACTGCATGACTATGCCAAGGCTGACCCACACTAACTGAGCCTTTACAGAGGGGGAGAGTGCCAGTTTGAGAACAAATCATGTACAGCGTGAAACCCCAACAAACAGCCCCGAGTTGCAGTGACTGTTATGCTATCGTGCTTTTGCGCTGAAACAGTGGGGCAGCATGGGTCAGATGGCCCTAAATATTTCTGTAAGCATATACAGTAAAAGCTCGCTAATTCGAACTCGAAGGGGACCATAAAATTGTTCGAATTAGCGGGTGGGCACTAGAATGAAAGGACATCGCGCCACACAGCACAAGCAGAACACAAAGAAGCCACCTCTGGACTCGTTATCACGAATTGGGCGCTACTCCAGGCTTGTTGCGCACGCCATGGGATCGTAGGCCCAGACCCACGACCGCGGCACAAAGAAAATATGCAACAGCAAGCGCTGGAGCACTGGCGCTGGCGGCGCAGTGCCCGCTGCATAAGCGAAATAAGCTGTCACAGCAGTGCAGTACGCGCGCTATGCCGTTATTATTTTTTTTTTTTTGCGTTGTTCTGCATCTATAGTAAATTTGGTTTGGTTCAGATTTGCAACACATTGTAATCACTCCTGGCCGCAACGAAAACCAGAAGATCCCAGTTCGAATCAACCATTCTGGATACCGACGCGTTCGAACTATCAAGAGTTTTCCCCCATTGAAATATACAGGGCTGTGCCGGGACCAAGGCGTCAGTTCGAATTAACTGTAAGTTTGAATTAACCACATTCGAATTAAGGAGCTTTTACTGTACTTCATAAATGCAGTGGAAGCGGCCTGACATTAAAACACAGCGCAACTTCTTTTAAGCTTTCAAGCCACTACCGAAACATAATGCTTACGAGTTGCAGTTACATCATCTCAAAATGCATGGAATGCGGATGTAAAGTTTCCGAAACCAGTGCAGCCTCTGTTTGAACGACATCTTCCCAGTGCTTGCCACTTACATACAACCTTACAGAACAACCTTACATACAACCTGGCAGTATGGTACTCGAGCTCAATTGGTGCTTCATACACATTTGAAATGACACCACCCAACTGAAATGACGGAGTTCGAGTGGCATTCGAAACCCACCCTGCTCCACTACTATTGCGATGGCAGTTGGGAAATTTATCATTTACTCATTATGCTGCCAAGTCGCCGTTGTAAAGCCTCGTTTTCACCTAGGTAAGCATTTAATATCATCAGCCAGCTTTCACAATAAAAGCATCACTACCTGAACTTACATGAACTTTATAAGCAGTCTCTGAAAAAATCTTTGATTATGATCTGTTCAAAAACGAAGGCTGTTTTATTTCGCTCGAAAGGTACGACGTGCCATTTGTATGAAAGACTTGCACTAAATAACCATGAGATCGAAATTTTACCAACCGCTAAAACACTTGGTGTTTATTTTCATGAGCACATGCAATGGGACTCCCACTCCGACAGCGTGAAAGCAAAGTTGAGCAGGGCCCTAAGAAGATGCCAGACGCTGTTACCGACAAAGCAAAAAATTACTTTGTCTACAATGCTCTCTTTACCTCCCATTTGGTTTACTGTCACTTGGTATGGGGTAAAGGTACCAAAACGTCCTTGCAGAGCTTGGAAACGCACCAAAAACAGGCTCTACGAGAAGTTGGAAACCAAGGAAACACTTCTGAATTGTTCAAAAATATAACATTGTACTGGTCTATCTCTACTAAGAATATCAGCTGTTGTTGTATAAACCGAAAACCAAAAACCGTAGGACAAACATAACATTAATATCTACGTTAAGAAAAAAAATTATCTGAAAAAATAACCATGTCTAATGATGAGTGGTATGTCCCAACACCACGTACAAATTATGGCATACAAATGCTTCGGTACAGTCTTCCCCATACGCTTAACACTTTAGACATAACAGAAGAGTGTTTTCCTATATAATGTACTGTGTTTAACGCTGCTATGTTGCAACCAATTTTATCTGCATTGATATTTGCAATGCTAAATATTTGCATTGGTATCTTGTGAAGTTAATGTATTGATTTTGTGTTGATACGTCAGCAAAATGTGTTAACTGTATATATTTGTGGTTTACTGCCTTTGTTTTGTTATTATGTTGTTTTTTTGTTATACGAGGGTAGGGATGTGTCAAGCTGCCATAAAGCAGCTTTTTCCCCACTTTCCCCTCACAACAGATGCTGTACAACACCTGTACAAGTTGTGAGAAATAAATTCAGAATTCAAATTCACCTGTGTTAAAGATTAGCTATTAAATTCGGCATTTTTTTTCTTTTACCAATTGTGAATCACTTTCAAAATGTGTGCTCTCTGGATTGCTGAAATAAAGCTTGCCACAGAGACATCACAAAAAATCAATTTCACAATGCACTTGTTAAAAGACAGTTCATGTTAACTCAGTATTGTGTTTTCAGTATTAATTAAAAAAAAAACCCGCCGCTGTGGCTCAGTGGCCAATGCGTTCTGCAGCTGAGCCTGAAAACGTGGGTTCCATTCCCGGCAGCGGCAGCCGTGTTTTTGATGGAGGCGAAAAGTGAAAACACCCATGTGTTTGAGATTTCAGTGCACGTTAAAGATCCCCAGGTGGTCAAAACTAATCCGGAGCCCTCCACTACGGCGCGCCTCATCGTCTGTGTTGCACTGGCCCGTTAAACCTTAGAACCAATGAAATCAATCAATCAATTTCAAAAAGATGTATGAAGGCACTGGGATGACGGTACAAACATTTGCACCTCTCTTTGAAAGCCTCAAGTGCCCTCCACAACAATCACTTGGATTAAAGTACACTTGAACTGTGTGCGTTGAAAAACGCATCGTAACATTTCAAACGGACCATGAAGACAAAATCAAAGTTTAGTTTATTCAAAAGATCGCCTTGTTAGAATAACGCCGACACCGCTTTCAATGCAAACTTCACTAACATAAGCTGTATAATGAGGAAAACAGAGAATAGCCATGCGACAACCTAGCCACTTTTACACACTGAACCAATGACGTATTATGGGCAGCTTGTTGCGATTGCCTGGGGCCAACAAAACCATATGCAAATTAAACAGGGATTATAAGCTTGCAGAACGAGCTTCTCCCTCTTAAGTTTGGAGCACATTCTTTTTACAGCAGTAACAAAAGCTTTCATATGGCCGAGTTGGTGCATTATGCTTCATAAATACTACGGCCAGGGATGGAAAACAAACACGTACAACACAGTGCCAGCTCTGTGTTGTATGCGTTTCTCCTCCGTCCCTGTTTTATTGCGCCGTACTAATTATCAAGTATAGCAGTAAGCAGTCATGGGCACGTTACCGAAAAAAAGTAACAGTGTTACAGTTACAGTTACCTAACCCAAAAAAGTAACTCTGTTACAGTTACAGTTACGAATTTTCCAAAAGTAACTAGTTACAGTTAAAGTTACTGCAAAAAAGTAACGTCGTTACTTTTTCGTTACTGAAAAAATTTGGCTTATTTAATAGAAACGTACGAAGGCATGAAGGTAGTAAAAAGTACACGTAGTAAAGCCTGCATGAGGGGAACCTAAAATGATGCACTCTCATGCCCAAACCAACAATCGTTGTGTAGGCCTCATTTTTTTATAACAGAAGTTTTGCTATCCATCACAAGGAACTTTATTTTTTTGTTGCTGCACTCTCGTTGTAAGAAATTTATTTGCGAACATCATTGTAGCGCAGAATTAGTTGCTTTTCAAAATTGGAATCAGATAGGCCGTACTTATACTCTACCGAGCTGGATGACAACACAGCTGAAACAATCTTTCAATGTCAACTTAATTTATTTTCGCCTGCAATACCGTCGCTTGTCCGCCCCGCGTAGTGAGAGAGTATGGGAAAAAGGGGGCGAAGGTGGCGGATTGACGGAAGGCCCTTGGAGGACTGGGGAAACGGACGTGGGAGTACATCGGTTGTCGAGGAATTTTTTAAAGATACTCAAAAAATGCGCTTCGTTAACTTTTTATTTCGTGTTTGTGGTCGGAGACGGAGACCAATTTGAGCCATTGCTGAAGCGACGTTTGTCTGTGGGCCTTCGGAGTTGTTCTCCCGCCGCAACCCCCAGCCACCCCCATCCCCGGAATGAGACAAGATATTTTCAAAGGGAATAGAAACTAAAATGAACGCTTTAGTGTTTCCCCTCCTCGCCCTCCTCCCCCCTGTCCTCACAAAGGCGGATTTCGCTGTCTCGACCGGGAAACACTGCTCTCACAATCCCAGCCTTCCACAGCAATCACGTCGCCGATCCCAGGAACCCATCCCTTCGTTTGATTTGAGGCGTAGGCCGAACGAAGCTCGCCCAAGTATTCCTTGCACCCAACATTCAGAATCAGATGTAGCTACTGTTTTCGTTTCGGCCCCAGCCCTCGAAACGAAGTCGCGAGGCTTTCCAAGAACATTTCTTCGTGCAGTGGCAGTGTGGTCAGACGTCTGCCTGCCAATATGCTGGCTGGTGTGAGGGCACTCGGGGGCCACCATCGTTGGGGTCGTCGTATGTGTGGAGGGGCGTGAAATTTATTACCTCCTCGACCTCGTTCGAGTACTGTTGACAGCTCGATGAAGCCTCTAGACCAGGGGTCCCAAACGCGTGGTCCCAAATACGGCCAGGCGTCTCTAAAGAGCACAATGGTCGCAAGCAACGGCAACTTGTGAATCGAACACACTACAGTGCGCACAGGGCTGGACGAGCGCGAGGTCGCCGAGAGACTCCCCGCGGCGTTTTATGACCCCACAAACGGAGCTGCACGTCGCTAATGAGAAAGCGACCCCCTGACCGGAGTTTTCCAGGCTTCCGCGAAAGTGAAAAGGTTTCAGTGTGTTGTGCGGCGTTTGTGGGTGTTTGTTTTCCTGTTCGCCTTTGTGTCAAACACTTCACTGTACTCCAGATGTGGCGAAAATGGTGCTGCCGCGCGTCGGCCTATAGGCTCCGGCGCGTCAACATGCATCCACGTGCGCTAAGACGCGTGTCGCAGCGTTATTTATGGCCTGGGTGAGAGCGATGTCGCGCTGCTGAGGAAAATACTGCAGCTTAGACTTAGAAACTTGGAGCCTTTAGTTGACCGCGTGAGACACCACGCACACGTGCACGCCTAAACATTTCTAGTACAGATGTTTTTCACCCGTGTGAAGGGAGTGAGCTGGCATAGGTGAACTACACGAAGGTTCTGCGGAAGAAAGGCCGAAAAAGTGAAACGCGCAAACTGTACATCGGCCGTTAATGAGTGTTGCTGTTGGATAATTTTGTTATAGAAATAAAGTAACTGTAACGATATTTCTCGGTACAGTTACTCCACAAAAAAGTAACAGTGTTACAGTTACAAGTTCCTCTAACTTAAAAGCAACTAGTTACAGTTACAAGTTACTGAAAAAAGTAACTAGTTACCGGTAACGCGTTACTAGTAACTAGTTACTGCCCAAGACTGGCAGTAAGAATAGCAGGGTAAACAATAGAAGTTATGAATTGACACAAAAACATAGAAGTACCAGTGCGTACTGCTGTTGGTACTGCATTTAATATGCTTGTTATAGCTGCACAGCAGTACAGCACTTTGGGGCTGTCTAACACAACACTGGCCAACTGGCATAAGCGACGCTGTTTGTCGAGCACACCCAACGTTTCCCGAAACGGTCACTATCAACTAATAAAAATAGGCCAAGTGAAAATTCACTCAAAAACTAACGCGGACTGCAGTCTGGAGCAGTATCGTGGCACCATCAAGAGGGACGAACTTCAAACGGAGCAACAAACAACGTTTTGCCGTCCGCTGAAGCCCTAGTCAGCATACCAACATTTGTTTCAAATACCTGCCCTGGATATGTCATCGCTGCCATCACAACAGATACGATTCAGTGGGAGAATTGCAATTTTGGCTTAAAATGTTTAACTTCTCAAAATACAAGACTTTTATTCGAAAGATTTGGTGTTTTATAGTGCCACCAGCGCCTGTACGCAGCAAACGATGTTAAAATTTTGATTCTCCCACCAAATTGTGTGTTTCTTGACGTCTGCGATGACATAACCAAGACAGGTCTTCAAGCGAACGTTAGTATGCTGTTTAGTCTGCAGCCGACTACCGGACCCTTTGTTTACCCTCAGTCCTCCTAAAGGGTCATCCATAACTGCGTAGGACCACTGACTATCCTCACTTTGTTTCCGACCGTATTGGCATATTTGCACTTGGCTTGTTTTTGCTGCGGTGGGTAGTAATCGTTTCGTGAAACACTGGGTATGCTCAACAAACAGCGTCACGTAAGACAATGTCACTTACACCAATCGGCCAGTGTCATGTGAGACAACCCCAAAGCGGCAGACTGCTGCGCAGCTGTAACAAGCACAGTGGGTGCAGTACCAATAGCAGTGCGCACTGGTACTTGTATGTTTACGTGTACTTCCGTAACTTCCGTTGTTTACCACACCATTCTTCTGCTATAAAACAAACATGCTTTAAAATTAAGTGCGAATAGCTCATTCTGTAAGCTTATAAGTCCTGCTTAAAGGAGCCATGAAGAGAAAACACAAGTTTGGTTTATTCAAAAGCTTGCCTCGTTAGAATCCTACTGATACAACTTTTAACGTAAACTTCGCTCAAATAAGCTACATAATTAGGAAAAAAGGGAATGGCCATGCGACCCACTAGCTCATTTCCCGCAACAGAACCTATGATGCCATTTGAGCCAGTTCTGCGATTGGCGGAGGCCGGCGAAAGTAAACGCAAATTAGGCAGAGCTTACAAGCTTGCCGAACGAGCTATTTGCGCTAAAATTTAGGGCACATTCTTTTTAAAGCCGTAAGAATGGTGGTAAGTGTAAGTTACGAAAGCACATGTAAACATAGAAGTACCACTTCGTACTGCTGTTGTTGGTACTGCGCGCACTATGCTTGTTTAGCTGCACAGAACTGCGGGGCTTTGGGGTTGTCTCAGACGACACTGGCCGATTGATTGACGCAACGGTGTCTTACGTGAACATATTTGTCGAGCGAGCACTATGTTTCACGAAACCATTTCCTCCCAGAACGAAAAAAAGGCAGAAAACGACACGCCACGGTATGGTGGCGCCATCTAGGTTCAATAACGTAAACAAACGCGCGAATACCTCAGTGCCAACGCCAACGTACAGGGCGGAGACATCCTTTGAACGGTCCCGTGCCGCTGCAGTTGGGTCAACATGCACAAAGCGTTGTTCTCGTTTCCCACGAGACCCAGCAACGCGAAACAGATAAGATTATTCAAACTTCGCCAGTTAATCCCGTTGCGCCGATAATTTTAGCGCGATTTTGATACAATGACTTGTTTCGGCAGCGACCGAGTGGACCAAAATGGCGGCGCCAGCGCATACGTGTCTTCACCCTGTACGGCGGATGCGTGAATCAAGGGACCCTAGGCTGCAGAGCGGTCGGTTCCTGTGATGTCATTTGGGACCACAAAAACGCACGATTGAGCGGGAAAATTAAAATTTTTACCTTAATTGATTAATTTCTCAGTGAATAAAGCATCGTTTGCATTCGGACAAGCGCTGGGGGCACTATAAAACACGAAATCTTTCGAATAAGACAAACTTGCATTTTGTGTTCATGGCTCCTTTAACTTGCGTTCGCTTTTGCTGGCCTTAGCCAATCGCACAGCTGCCCATAATATATCGTAGGTTCTTATGCGGGAAATGACCTAGGGGGTGACATGGCCATTCTGTTGTTCCCTAATTATATAACTTATTTGAGTAAGTTCATGCTAAAAGTGGCGTTAGTATTATTCTAACGACGCAATCTTTCAAATCAACAAAACTTGCATTTTGTCTGCATGGCCCTTTAACATTTGCATTTGGGTGAAACAACATTTATTTTAAATACAATCAAGAAGCCAGTGGAGCACGGGTATTAAGGTCGTCTTTCAAACAGGCATGAAATTCAACAAGGCACATTTTTGAACCAGTACATATCAGGATATGACAGTCGGCCCAGTTTGACACAAACACTACTGAACCAGTTTTATATGTGGAGCGCTGTAATCAACCACTGAGTTGCTGCATTTATGTAAATCTCTCCAATAGCTTATAGAAACGGAGGTCTGCTACAATGCCAGATTAAGCACGCAAGACAAACTAATATGTGCTGCACAACAAAAACATTGAGAAGCAACTGTACATCATGTCAAAGTGCGAGTGTGGCAATCAAAATATGGATGTGACAGTGAAACAAGACCTCGAACGACTGTTAGCTGCTGCAAACACACGGTTGTCATTACGAAGATCAATCACGGCCTACTAAACGAGTGCACACTCAACTAGAGATCTTTCGTTTGTTATTTAAATCCTACAAAAACAACCACCTGCCGGGCCAAGCAGACTTACTAGCAGTGGAGTATTGTACAAATCAACGTGCTACCAACCTGCACAGCCAGCGCTGGCGTCTGTTGACGCGCGCTTCTGCTTCGCTGCTGTAGACATCGTAGCAGCCCGACGCAAGCGCTGGCGGCTTCTTTCTTCGGCGCCGCCACCGCCACCCGGTGACGCCGAGGTTTCGTTGTCGATCCTTCGATACCAGAGAAAAAGCGCGAATCAGAGGACACTCCCAAGCATTTTAAACTGCACCGAGATGCCGTTAATCACACCCGTGGCGCGAACGCCAAACAACGCTTGTGCCACGCGCAAGTATGCCGGGAAACGTGGTTAGAAGACATTGGTTGACGTTTGATGAGAATTAACGTTTTTGATTGCGCGAGTATTCCTTTTTTTCTCAATTCTAGTTTGACAAGCGTAAACTGAGAAATCTCACATTGTTGATGCCATTTGAGTTTATCAATAAATACCCGCGCTTAAGTCCCCCTCTCCCCCCTCCTCCCGTATTTTGAAATCGCCAGCACAACGTTCATTCGCCGCAGCCGAGGCTACAGAGCGCAAGGGCAGAATGGGAACGGTTGTCTCGGCAAATTCGTAGTACTCAAAGTGGCCGTTGACATCTCGGTGTAGCCGCTTTTTGTCCCAGTACGCATTAGGCCCCTCGCCTTCGTTTCCCCATATTTGGACAGTGGTCACCAGAACCCGGGGAGCTCCCGGGCCCTGAACTTACCCCGTGGCCCAGTTAGTGGACAAAGTTCATGACCAGTGCGTAGAAGTTATCGCGAACTCATTCGGGGAAGCAGGGCGGTCACATAGTCTGTCGAACGGATCCCGTCGAACCACGGTTTGGCGCCATTAGGATCGACGACTGCGCGACTAGCGCTACACCGAGCGAGACAGCACGTGATGAGCCAAACGGGAATTCATCTTGACAGTATTTTCAAGCGCGCAGGTCAGGCGTTGCCGACACCAGGGTCCAACATGAACATTTCTCCTGTAAACGGTTTCAATACAACGTAAAGGGCCCAAGAACGCTGCAAGTGCCCAAACTCCCTTGCTCGTCTCTAGGCCTTGTCACAGTGTTGTAGGCAGCGCCTGGAAATACGCGCTAGAAGCCATGCTTCGGCGCAGTGCCGTAAAGAACTTTCAGTCTTCAGTCGTAGTTGCATAAACAAAGCGCATAGTCGGCTTCCAATTTATTAAGAACATTAGCGGGGACAAAAAGCACAAAATTTGCGTAGTTCCGTGCTACTACACTGCGGCTACGTAAGCGCGACTGTGAAAGAAAAAAGACGGTCGATTTCTGCAGGTTTCGGTTAGAAACACGTTGGTCCGCTGGCGCCGCTTCGCCGCTGGTCGCGTTCACTGACGTCATCATGTTGTGGATTATTGGGATTATGCTGTTTGATGTGTACCTAATTCAAGCTCATTTCCTCGACGGGATAGCTCCTGCAGTACTGGTCAGGCAGAACACTGGTCATGCACAAATGCAGTATCCTGGCCGTTAGTCCCCATATTCTGTCACTGCTGTTCAGCACGAAAACGGGCGAAGCATGCCTCGGCACGCCTGGATATTTCCAGGTGGTGTACTCCCAGCCTCGTGGGTCGCACAGGCTTTCCAGCGACGGCATAAAAACCTTGTCCACTTCGTCCTTGTTTATTGTCAGCTCTTCCAGGAGAGAAAAAGGCGTCGAAGACCTCACGAACGACACGACTGGAGTCACGGAGATGGACGAGCCAAGAGACGGAAGCGGATGGATGGGTCCCCACACGTCGACGCTGGAGCGTGGTATTCCAAGCTCCTCTTCGGTTTCTCGCAGAGCTGTTTCCGTAGCCGACGCGTCGCTCTCGTCGGTGATGCCGCCGGGGAAGCTGACAAGTCCAGCGTGCCTGGAAAGATTCCTTGACCTCAGCGTGAGCAGTACTGCTGGCTCACCTTCCTGGTTGAAGCAGAAGGGAACGAGCACAGCAGCTGTCAGGTTGCTCGGGACGTTACGAAAGAGGCGGCCGTATTCTTGGGATGATGGCACTAAAGTATCCATGCAAGCTCTCTTGCGATCGTCGGAGAAGAACGTGATGTCGAGGCTCGTGCCGCTGCTCCGGCGAACATTCGTAAGCCTTGTAAGTCCGCTCAGGGACCAGGCAAGGAAACTGGCGTTATGTTTTTGAAGGGCCATTTTTCCTGTTGCTGTAGCTTAGCTGTGCTCATGCGTGTTCCTGGTCGGCCCCCGTGCCCACGTTCGGCGGCCCGAGCAATGCGCAGCGCCATCCATGCATGCTGAACAGCTGATGAGGGACGCGCGCTACGGTTACGTCATAATGATGGCACGTGACCTCCGTCAGGTTTTCTTCCTCCGCCCTGACTTTACTAGCGCTGCTGGCGCCGCGTTTCCGGTTCTAGGCTGCAAAGCGCGCACGCGTGCTTGTAACCGAGTCTTTTCATCCATATAGTTCCTTGCTAGCGTACGCTGAGGTAGCCTACGGACTTCGTAGTGTGGCCAGTGTAGAGATTGGCCATGCTTGATAAGGCCGAGATATGCAGCTTTGTGTGACTGTCGCTTACCCGCAGAAGGGTATTGGCTAAGCCATAATATACTACCCATTGAGTTGTAGCCCTGCTGTGCGCAGCATGCTGAAGCAAACAATTTTTTGAACAGGTAGTAACACTCGCAGGTTATGTATTCCCCTACACTGACAATGAATTGGCAGTACCCACGTGTGATCATTCACTTTGAATTCCATGTAGACGATTACAAACATGCAATGCTTGTTCTCTTGGGAACAATTGAGTTCACGGTAGTACGAATGAATAAAAAATTTATTCCCAGTGTAATGAAAGAAACTCCCACATATAATAACACATTGAAGTTGAAACACTTGCTCTTCGCACATTCCGCGTGGTGCTGACAATTTCTTCAATCACTTTCCTCTCACTGCCCTGGGCCTCTCCGACTCAGAAGCCTTGGGCAGTTTCATTTCTGTAGCGGGCCTTGCAATAGCCAGACTGACCATGGGCGGTGCATGGCTGCACTCGAGCCGTAAAGCCCAGCCTCTTTCTCAAGGGAGTTGTCATCAGCAGTGACTTTCACACCAACACACGGCGCATTTAATAGGGTGACCTCATCATTACAGTACACGCAAACGACTCCCAGGCAGTTCGTGGACAGAATCTAGTGCACATACACAAGACAACCAAACACTGGATATCCCGAGCAGTCTGCTGTGCTGGTGATCGGAGAGCACGCTTGCCCATGTGTCAGCCAATCGTGTATCTTATTTCTTGGTGCACACGATGTAAATCCCTTTGTCGAAAGAGGGTAAGAGTGCATGAACAGGACCGCATGTTTAAGGGAGGGGCGACATCAGTTCTTGGTCTTGGTGGCACCAAGTGATTGGACCATCTGCACCAGCTTTTTGGTCCACAGCTGCACATGCACAGCACCTGCCTCCCAGCCACGGATGGTGTAGACCTGCACTGATCGCAGGTGCTGATTGGTCACGTCTCGCAGATACGGCCATGTCAGCGGGTACTTGTGCTTGTAGAATGAGTAAACTACCAGCGCGCTGAACATGGACGCCGCCAGGACGAGTACGGTCAGCACCAATGTCAGCAACATGGAGCAGCATCCTGGAAACAAACGGCTCGGTGACTGAGAGTGGCATGTCGAACATGATAGGCACTACTACCAGTGGGTTCGTTGAGTTAGCAAACTCCCAACAACTTCAGTTAACAAACTCCCTTCAGGGTGCCTCGATGCCACTGCCACCGTACAGGGTAAAGCACCCTTTGAATTGTCCCTGACGCCGCTATTGGGTCAAAGTGCTCAACGCATAGCTGTTTTTGTTTCCTACAAGACCCAGCAATGTAAATAGATAAGATGAATCAAACTTAGTGAATAAACCGCGTTGCGGCGAAAATTATAGCGCAATCTTGCTACAGTGACTTGCTGCGGCGGCAAGCGAGTGACCGAAAATGGCGGTGCCAATGTATACGTGTCTCCACCCTGTACGGCAAAAGCACGTGAATCGAGGCGCCCGAAGTGGCTCCAAAGCATTGCGCCAGCTGGTGCTTGCTTTTCCAAACCTAATGATTCACACTTGCCAAGGAGCAGCTGCCTGCGCATTTTCTGCAATCTGCCGCTGTTAATAAAATCCAGTGTTTCAATCCTGGAATGGTGAAATAAATGAGCCAGTTGGCAAAAATGCGTGCAGATGTAGGCATGCCCACTGCTGGCGATGCTTGGCCTCGTTATCAGAGAAACTCCGGGTGCCTAAAGAGCTCATCAGTGTCCTTGAAAG
Source organism: Haemaphysalis longicornis (assembly GCF_048455015.1). Taxonomy (NCBI): domain Eukaryota; kingdom Metazoa; phylum Arthropoda; class Arachnida; order Ixodida; family Ixodidae; genus Haemaphysalis; species Haemaphysalis longicornis. Next base: position 18,549,297 of record NW_027526335.1, on the reverse strand, counting down.
TGAAACCACGAGGCTCCAAACAAGGGCACAGCCGCCTGCTTCACTGTAATGCACAAAAACAAGCCACAGTAACCACAGGCCCAATTTTCTAAAAAAGGGCCGTCGTTTTAAAATGACACGGTAGCGCCATGCAAACGCATGTGTTCTTGGGCGGGGGCACCGCTTTTGGAGTAACTGGAAGGACGAAAACAAGCAAGGGAAGCACTGTAACAAGGGCGCCAAGCGACAGGCGCTGCCCCCCGTCGTCTTGATTGAGACTTTACGCCCTAGCCACAGTGCTTATCTCATCCTTCCACTTCCTCTCAAAGCAGTGCTACCACATCGTTTCAAAACAACGGCCTCTCGTTTTAGAGAATAAAGCCCCAGAGTGTCACATGAGAAAGGAGGAGTGCACGACAAACAGCTTTCAGGGCAAACACCAGAGTGTGATGTCACATCCAATAATAGACAACTGCCCATATTTCACATAAGCAAACGTGCCTGTAAATTTTATAAGCACAAACGCTCCTGGAAATCAACACGCAGGCTTGCTAGCAAATTTATGGACAGAACAAGGAGTATTTATTATCTTTGATGCAGCAATTCACCACAGCAGGTGCAACCGTTCTAAGACAAGCATGTCCCGGAAGCTGTGCTAGTAGCTAAATTCACTCATGGCAGTTGAGCAGCCAAATACAGGCAGCTTTTGGTTTCCATTCATATGCCCATTCATTCGTCACCTTTATTTGCACGAGCCCGCCGACAGCACATGGCCTCATTTCTGATCATGATACGTGACATAAGTAAAAGAGCAGCCAAACACAGGCCATTAGTATGGCGACTCATGGTTGGAACACAAGCAGCATGGCCAAAGCAGAACTGGAAGTAGGCCATCAGTGATTATCCCTGACGAGAATGTAAATGTGCGCATTGCCTGTCTGTTTTTGGCACATTGAGAGAGTTAAATGGCTAGTAGTAGTGAAATTTATTCCGCAGGCAAAGGCCTGTATTTTGACACCTTCAGCCTAACAAACTGAACAAGGGACCCAAGAGGGCGGGCAGCTAGACTGCCGCACACTGGGAAAAACTCCTCGATACCAGCCAGTCTGTTGCACAAGAGTGACCCAGAGACAATTCCATGCACCCTAGTGACCAGAGTTAAATTCTTGTACCATACTTACTACATGAGTGCCTTAAAGACAGACAAAACACAGCTGCACCATTTTACTTTCCACCTCAATTGGTTCATTCTGCCAACCCTGAATCCTTGTTATCCTTCTGAACATCTACTAACACCAGGCAGTGGGTACAGCCAGTGCAAAGAAGTTCATGGGGCACCGCCACCTTTTTTGCTTTTTTAGTCACCTTTCTCAATTAAATGAGGTATGCAATAAAATTTACACATTTGTTATACTTTGATGTCACAAGCAATCAATCTGAAAGGTGAAATCTATTACCTCTGCTTTTGTTGCGCCTGGATCCTTTAGATGCTGCAGTCTCTGTTCCATCTGGAACATTAACCAAGGCAGTCAAACATCAAGTATGCGAAATGTAGCAAAAAAAAAAAAAAAATCCCAGCACACTAAACGTGAACGATTGTAACATACAGTATTTTGCACTCAAATGAGCAGGCTTTAGCTTACGATGTAAAACGTGATTACCAGTAAGGAACGAATGCAGATGAAGGTGAGCACAAAGGGCACCCGCTAATGACACAGGTATACCTGTGCTATACGAGCATTTGAAAGGACATTTAAGTCAAATGGCCTTCAAAATTTCAAGTGCCATTCGAACTGGAAGGAGTTCCACCGATTTACACAATTCTCAAAGGCAGTTGAAAGTTTGCGCGTTCACCCGACATGTTTTGGTGTCGCTGCTGCTGCCCACTTTCGTTCTCGTAAAAACAAATTTAATTTTAGAGTTAAAATGGGCCAAATAACACAATCCTTAGTGATAAAATTGTAATCTACAAAGACGCACCAAACATGCACAACAGAGTCAGTTCTTAATTTTTTTTTTGCACCCCCCGGTGTTGAGAGTATCCAGTTACCTTGTAATTGCAGATCAAGTGATAGAGAACAAAAACAAGTAAAAAATTAAGAGCATGCACTTTAAAAACAAAGTTTTGTTTCTGTAAATACGGCATGTGGAAACTGCACCAGTGACTACAAGCGTGCGTGTTTCAAAGGCCTTTGAGAGCCTCAAAAGTCGTTCATGGTGCTCCTTTGACTCACATGGCATTTCAACTAAATGCCTTTGCACAATGTTGCGTAGTAGCTCAAAGAAGCCATTCGAGTCAAATGACATTTGCTTCAAAGGCCTTGGAAATGCCCGAGTAGCAGGAGTATTGCAAAAGGATTAGAACACAAAGACAGGGGAAGAGCAAGGCCTATGCAACTAGAAAGAGTCGTAATTAAAGGTGAAAGTTGGTCTAGCTGGTGTAAACTTGAAAATGTGGTTACGAACAGGAAAAGGGTGTGGACAAAGAAAGAAGACCGCAGGACTTTAGCGGTGGCCTGACACTGCGATGGGGAACCATGCTGGCCAAGCCCACCCATGAGAAAAACGCTTCTTTTGCGGTAGCCCCAGGTTCTCGTAGCAAGTGCCATGGGTCACCAAACAAATTTATCACGCGCAGCAAGCAAAAGCGGTGGCGCTTTTAAAAATGGCGGCCAGAATGAACTGCCCGTGCCATCTATAGGCCCAGGGAATTTGCACTTGATCAGGTACGCCGTGCAAACAAGGAATTGATGCTCAGATTCTCCGGAAAGCCAAAATGAAGCAGATTTTTGCTGTAAGTACAAACATTTAATCGGCTCCCAAAAAACTCGGGGTTAATCGCTGGTAAGGCACTCAGAGGTCCTCAGCCATCCTCACTTCAACCATTTCGCAAACTGTAGCACATCCAAGAATGTATTGCGGCACAGAAGTTTTGGTCAAAAAGAAAATGTGCCCCTTTGACAGGCGGGTGCTTGCCTTTTCTGAGGTGTTTCGTTTCCTGGGCAGCCCGCATCTCGCTCATCAGCTGCTGCTGCTGCCTGAGCTGCTCTTCCTTCTTCTGCCGCTGCTCCGCTTTCCTCCTCTCCCGCTCAGCCTTCTTTTCGAGCCTCTGGCGCTCCGCCTCCTTCTCTTCTTCCGCCTTCTTCAAGGCTTCCTGCTCTGAAAGAGCCACGCGCAAGCGGTCCCAACGTCTATGCAAAGTTTCTTCCCCTGCCCAGCCACTTTCACAGACACACCAGATTATGGAAAAAATATTCATTTTCCTAGAACACAACGTATTGAGGCACAATTAATGCGAGGGATGTGCTCCTTGGCAATTTAAAAGCTGTTTGAACTCTGACGGCACTTGTGGCATGTGCAGTTTTTTTTTTTCTGAGCCCAGGTGGCATTTATAACTTGTCAAACAAAACCCAGCAGAGTCCACAATATTTAGGTTGGCTTCAATACGATGGCACTGCTAGAACTTAAAAGCACAGTCAAAAGAAGTCTACAGTGCAGGTCAGATCACAGGCTTCGAATGCTGTGCTCAAGCCGCACAAATTGCCAATACATACATGCGTAGTGAAACAAAACTCTCAACTGATTAGGACAAACACATATTAGAATATTGGAAGGCAGCCAGGTCATCTAGTCAAAGGAACCTTCTCCATTCTGCCCATCTGAAGGCCCACCAGAGGTATAAAGCCAGCTGTGCTGTATGTACCCTAATGCATTTCTTCACTTGATGCATTATTAAACTACATAAACACGTTTCTCAAGGTGTACGTCCTGCAATTTCTATTTTTCAGAGCAAGCAGAAAATTTGAGTCAGGAGCTGCAAAGATATGTTTGGCAGTATTTTAATTTTTACAGTAGTCCAGATATAGTGGATATACTCAGTTACAACTCAAGAATGGCACCACCTCATGTAGTGTATCACTCCGCTAAAGCGCCGGACCCGTGACGTCATTGCACGCGCGTTTTGAAAGGGGTTTGCTATGAATGCGTGATATCGTCTGCCTTGTCTCACGCAGTTTGTTTGTCGTCACTGGAGTCGTTTATAAGCATATTAAGTCCAAAAAATCACTAGAACGGCTCACGCCATGTTCAAAATATTCCCAGTAACACCCTACTTGCGCCGCGCGGAGAAACATCCGGCTACGGTGATAAGGCACAGCGGCAACTTCCGGTGCCGTTCTTAATTGTCACCGAGTATAGTGATCATTTTTTGATATCCTTATAAGAAGACAGCACTGTACATCCCAGCCTCAGCAGGGGTAGGATTTGTTCTAAGGAGCACATGCTGTTGTCTCTTGCAGGGCTACTATAATAGTAATGTGGCCATCTCGCTGTAAATTTAAGTTAAAAAAAAAATAATGTATGTTACCTAACTGTGAGCCTTTCAAATATTTTTGGTCCCAGTCACTAGTACCCCTGTCACACAGGCACCTTCAATCATGATAGAGTCAATCCGGATCGAGCTCAATCCAGATCGGGCACTGCTACACGGCAGTTTCTATTGCGATCAAGCCTGACCCCGCTTGAACTCAATCCTGGTTTCTTAAGCGCGATTGAGGTTTTCAAGTGCGATCGGACGAAAGTGGCGATACTCTCGTCCCTGCTGACTAATGACACAGAAATTGACAACTTCAACTAATGCCACAAATTGTATCGAATAACTTGATCCAAATAAGCGTGCAGTAACATTCATATAGTTACGTATACCAGCGCCAGTGCAAAGTTACCAGACTCCGGCCGCGAAGTGCATTTTTGGCACCACCTGTCATACGCAAGTGCAACCGGTGCAACTCCTCAATCAGGATTGAAACTTGTCGTGTAGCAGCGGCGGTGCGTCCAGCGCGCTCGAAAAGACAATCGCGCTTCGCTTCAATCCGGATTGAAAGTGCCCGTGTGACAGAGGTATAACTCACTACTGGGACTGACGCAGCTAACTGATACATTGTACCGCTGCTCTTTACATAACCACTGCAATAAGGTGTGTTAAACCAACAGACGCACATTTTTTGGATGCCCTTTCACAAGTGTTCGTGGTAATTTTTTTTTTTTTTTTCAGTTGTATGACATGAAACTATCAGTACTGCCCTAAAACTGTCTATGCACACAAGTTACACCTGGATCTACAAGTTACACACGTGGCGACATTTCCTCAGTAACCAACTACACCAAGATGTTGTAAAACCCCACCTTGCAATAAAGCACAAAAACAAGAATGCTCACATGGTGCTCCAGCTTAGCCAACTGTACCAAAGTTTGGAATGCGAGCGTGACAATTACATAGACCACACTGAACTATATTGGAGCCAAAAGGCTTCGGGCAGTAGCACAACTACAGAAAAAAAAGGTGCTTTACTTGACAGTTCAAAGGCCCCACGCCACTTCCAAAATGTTGACTTACCCCTTTGTACTTTGAGCCTTTTCTGCTTCTCTCGCTCCAGATCAGAAGCCTGGGCCTTCAGGAACTCAACAACCTGCGAAAAATAACCATCAGCCATGAATAAGCAGTGCATGGGGATTTGCAGGCCGACACAGCCAAAGAAGAACCAACAGTGGGCACTGGCTTCGCACAAAATACCAATGCAATGGCTCACTTCACTGCTGGTGATGTGGCACTTCGCAGTGCATGCAGACACTACTTCAGCTTCACTAACACTGCAGAGAACTATTATTGCTTATTCTGTGCAAACAGTGCGTGGAGGCAGCCGTACTGAAGGCTTAATGACTAAATGAAGGCTAAATGACTTCTCGTTGTAATTGACCAATCACACTTTTCGAAGTTCCTCCTGCTTCTGTTTTGCAGCAAGCAATGCTTTTTTCGTAAATATTAACAAATAAAGGTGGCATTTTGCTCCCTCGTTTCTCTAGTTTTTTTGTCACGCAAGAGAGGCCGTCACACACGGCTTACAGGGACAGCCTAGAAAGTCATTCAGGGCTTTCCCAGCAATAAAGGCACTGCCACTGGAGCAGAAACTAATTGCGCGATTCCTCAGGATGACAACTGGCGGCCAGACAGGTAGCGCAGCCAACTACAACAATAAAGAGTTTTGCCGTTAGTTGTCGTACACATACAAACACGGCCAAATAAAATGGGCAACAGTTCTCACACTCATGCAGAGTCTACAAGACGCAGAGTTGGCGTTTCTGGGATAGCAACACTACACCTGATAGGTTGTATTTTTTATGGCTGTTTTTTTTTATTGTTATTGGTTGCCCTATACAGGGCGTTTCACCTAACTTTAGCCAGAGTTTTAAAATACTTCTGCGCACTCTAAGACGACGCAACCGAATGAATGTTCCTAACTTTTCTATGTAGTTCCTCACACTATTTTTTGTATTTTGCTTAATAAGATAATTAGTCAATTTTAATTAGCCATCTTTCGGACCAATGAAGCTAGGCAAAAAATCCCAATTAGAAAGTTGCAGAGTGGTATTCAAGACCTCAGAATAAACACTTTCTGTCTTTCTATCCATTAGGTATTAGTGTTTTTCAGCGTATTGAAGATGCCTTCGAAATACAAAACAATACCATGTGACCTGCCGGCTCGTGTGTCTTGATTGCAGTGCTCCCAAACGTTGCGCGCACAAACTGCCATAGCCGTGCTGCCGCTTAAAAAATGACAGGGCAGATAACGAACCTGTTTATTCTGGCAGGGCAAGCGATAACCGCTGCGTCTGCTTATTGCTGTTGGCGATCTGTCGCGAGAGAAGCACATAACTGGCGCAAATGGCACAGCCAACGCCTACGTTGCTGCCCTGTCGCCTTTTAAGCGGCAGCGCGCCTATGGCAGTTGGTGCGCAGAACGCTTGGGAGCACTGCAATCAAGACGTGCAAGCCAGCACGTCACATGGTATATTTTTGTATTTCGCGGGCATCTTCAATAAGCTGAAAAGCTCTAATGCATAATGAACAAAAAGACAAACTGTTTATTCTGAGGTTTTGAATATCGCCCTGCAACTTTCTAATTGGGATTTTTTGCCTAGCTTCTGTCGTTCGAAAGTTGGGTAATTAAAATTGACTAATTATCTAATTAGGCCAAACACAAAAAATTGCGTGAGAAACTACATACAAAAGTGTGCAACATGCATTTGGTTGTGTCATCGTGGAGTGCATCAACATATTTTTAAACTCTGGCTAAAATTAGGTGAAACACCCTGCATATTTCTCTCTTAATAAACGTTGCCAGTTGCTAGTAGCACGTCGCCCTGTGTATTTTTTTTCTTGGTCAACGACTTTTCCGCGCCTGTTTTCAATATGAATCAACACCAACTCGCCCAACTTTCCATCCTGTTAAAACCTACAATCAATCAATCAAAATTACAAATATACAAATGAAAGAGCCATTCAAATGATGGAATAGTGCGCACATGGCTCGCGGACGAATAAAAGAAATGTGACAAACACGCAAGGCTTCCATCAACAATTAAGATTCAAACATATGCCGACGCCAGGCAGATAACGTGTACGCGGCTTTGACAAGGTGACGGTCGGGTGCGTCCCCATGAAACTTTCATGCAGCAGAACCCTACGGGCGCGCGTAACCTTGGGGAAGCAAGTTTGGCACAGCGCGAGTGGGCGTGGTGCGCACCGCGTGCCCAGCAGACACGAAGCAGCGTTCGAGAGCCCAGGAGGCGCGAATGCAGCACCAGTGCAATACCTTCTTGGCGCACTGCTGGCACTGCTTTTCGTCGAGGCAGTCGCCGGCGACCGCCTTGAGTCGGGGTTCGAGCGGATTTCCCTTGAGGTCGAGCCAGCGCAGATTCTTCATGCGGCACATGGACAGGGGCAGCGTCGTCAAGTTGTTGGAGTAAAGGTCGAGCTTCTGCAGCCCACTGAGCCGGCCGAAGTTCGCCGGCAGTTCTCGCAGCTGGTTCTTGCTCAGGTCAAGCTCCTTCAAGTGCTCCAGCGAGCAGAACGAGTCCTGCAACGGGCGCGCATCGCGTTTTTCTTTCAGATCGACACAGAAAGAACTTCGTCGAACACAAAACCCTCGCTGGGTTCAGGCGCTGCTACGGAAGCTTATCACAAACAAATCTACTCACGGGCAGAATTGGGATCTTATTGCATGACAAGTCCAGCCTCGTAGCCTTCGGTATCTCGGCCTGCGCCAAAACGAGATACGTGTAGTTAGTACGCATCAGTACGGTTATATCGAGCACTGAACCCACTACGGCCAGTTTGCGCAAATATCTCGGAAACTTGAAGAAAACGACTCACGAGTTCCTTTACCGGCGGCTCGACAAGCTCACTGAGGCTGAGGTCCAGGAGGTTGCCGTCGAGCCTGCTTTTCAATGAGCCTTTCAGCATCTTGAGCTGGAAGCGGTTTGACAGAAGCGATCCTAAGGGAAAACAGTGCAGTCGGCGGCGATTTCTCTGCCGGGATCCAGTAATCTCTTCCGAGACCGGACACGTTAGACCCGAATCTTCCGAAGCTGCTTCCAACGCAACGAAAATAGAAAGCGACCGCGCTGCCTCCAGCGGTGGCGTCGTAAACTACCGAGATCAGAAAACAAACCAGATTCCGGCCGCCGTATTTTTTTATTTTACACAGCACAAGATTTCAGCAAAGAAAAGATGAGTCACGCTGGCTCGCCATCAATAAAGCTAAGGTGGCCATTGGGCAATGCGTACAGTTCTCTGCCATACCAGTAAATTGCAGTATTTTAAAGCAGCAGTGGCCAACAAGCCTGATATTTCGATAAAACTGCTCAGAATTATTGCAGCCACACTCAGCAACACCGCCACAAAAGGAGCTACGTGGGGCATCACTAATACAATACGGAAGAAGGAGCCTGATATGTTCCATTTTAACAGCAGTTAATAGCTCTCTACAAGTCAATACTGCCTGCATTTTCTGCACGAGCACAAATAAAATAAGCGCGCACGGTACAAAGTGTAAACAAATTTCGTAGAGGAGAAAAATGTAAACAAGTTTTCGTTTTGCACAACAAAATGCATACAGTTCATTGTTAGGCTGCTGCAGCCAACAGGGCAAATTGTGTGGTGGCAAGCATAGAGATAATGTGGGAAGGTAAGTAACTCAGCACATGAGGCCAAAATAATATATTTTCTGCATATAATGTTCAAATCATGTACGGCAGAGCAGCACATAAACTCCTTGGGTCGGTGAAAACCCGAAAACGCAACAGGGTCAATGATAGGACAGAAGACAAAGCGCCTAGATTTTATAGCCCAAAAGTACACTGTTTTGCTCTGCATCCGTTATTCGTGTTTGAACAATTCCTACTGCTGCTTTCATTTTCGCCTTTTGTCCAAGCAACGCCCCACAAAAAAACTCAAATTTAAGAAACTTTAGTCAATAAACTGCACTTTAACTCATTAAGAAAAGTAAGAAAACATGAAATGCACAAAGCTTAAATGCTGGTGTTCGGCTAGCTATAGCTGTATGTTTTGAAGCACCTGGTGAACTTTTAATGTCGCACAACTCTCAAATCTTGCCGTCAGAGTCCAGCTATTTTATGCGCACCAAAGCAGAGTACCAGAGGTGTTCCTGCAGTTGAAAGGTCACTTTAACACGACGGTGGGTATTCTGCAAACTGCAGTTCAATATATCTTGTTATAGCATGTAGCATTTTGCACGTCTGGCTTCATATGGAGAGCTTAAACTGCTGCGGGTGCTGAAATCGTTGCTCAGCTGTGCACAGAACAGTATTAAAAGGTAAAAATAGTTGCATACTAAAATGTATCTGTATAATACTGACACAGCTAACCCTGTCTTGCGATATTTGTTGCAAGCTGTGCACTTCTTCCCGTGTGCTGTGGTGCCTGAACAATATACGTCGCGAAAAAAAACTTCGCTCCTCGCGTGTGCTCGATTGCCTCAAATTTTGTGCACATAAACATTACAGGACGCACAACACACCACATACGCTGTCACTTCACACACATTTTACAACAGCAACTGTAATTGTAAGTTTTTTTTACTGTTGGCCTTACAAATGTGCATTCTTTCTCTCACAAGGCATGCAATATTTTCCCGGGAAACCACAGTGCTTGAACAAAATGCCTGCATTAGCACATTGCCCTGCACTCTGTAGCTTAGTTGTGTCATGCCTGTTTCATACCCTGCCGAAGCACTAGAGTCCTTAGGACAGGTTAAATTTGCACATTTGGGAACAAATTACACCAAAACCCTGCTTTCGCGCGATTATGATGGCCTTCAGCTAGTCACATTGAGAAGCTCAGCAAGTCTAGAAAAGCAATCGGACTTGCAGTTGTTTGTTTAGCCGTAGGTCGTTCAGTAGCCTGGTCAGTCAACACATGCATTCGAAACATCGAGAACCATCTTTGCCCAGGCCATGAAAAGCACACATCCCCTTACAAAAGAAACGACACCAGGCTGCTGCCTTGTCACTTTAGTGTCTTCAAGCTAAAGCTGTCCACAGAAAGTGATCAGGGCCACTCAGCAACAGATGGACACAGTGTCCCTCGATAAGGTTTCAGCCCGACAGCAGCAGCGACAGCTCGCACACCAGAAGCAGGGGGAACGTGTGGGTGGTGTGTATGATGCACGTGCGGAGGCACTGCCACTGTCACCACACGTGCTCTGGGCGTCTTCACCAGCCTGTGAGCGCCGTCAGCGTGCGAGGCAGGCTTTCCAGGCCATTGTCAACGGTGAGGGGCAGGCACTGATGCGGCGGTCAGTCCTTGCTCGACAGCAGGGAGAAGAGCGTGAGGCAGCAGAGACAGGCCGCTACAAGGCCCAGCGAAAGCAGGCCCGCTGTGACTAGGCCGAACGCAAACAGGTACAAGGTCCGGTCACAGAACGCCGGACTTTCAACATTTGTGTAGTCCGGAGGGTAGGCACGGTACACCCACACACAGCCTGAAACAGATGCGGGAAAGATCACATCGGTTGCTGCACTAGCTCCGGACTGTTTCAACAAAAATGTACGCGCATCTCCCCGGACATCCCCCACCAATCGTTCACATATGATGAAGTTGCAGCAGAGTTCAGTCACAGCTATACAGGCAATTTTTCCAATGTAATCACACTGTGTTGTTAGCTAAAGAGAACAGCCAAAGATGCAGTCAACATGACACGTATTTACAAAATGTTCAACTTTGGTTTTTAATTTACGTGCCAAAGCTACTGATTAATTTAGATCACAGGAGGGTTCTTCAATGCACACCAAAGCCTTGCACACTTGGGCATTTTTTCATTCCACCTCCATAGGGACTGTAGCCACCACAGGTGGGAATCTTAAGTATACGTACCAGCCGAAGGCACACAACCTTAGGCCTACCAGCACAACAATGGTATGACACACATAATTACAATAGTAGCAGTGTCCAAGAATTTATGAAAGAAACGTATTGAAAATGTGGCCTTGATGAGGCTTAGTTCACACAGAGCCATATCTTCTACCCTTCAGAGAAGTTTCTTCCTAGGTAGGTCAGCAACATTCTTTTTTTTTTTCGCATTGAATTAGAAAATAGATAGTCCCAGCGTTTGCTTAACATGAGTTTGTCTAATTCATAATATTGCTACTCCTACGTGTGTGACAAATCTGTAACACATGGAAAGCCACTTCGATGGCATGGAAATTTAAACCCAATAAGAAATGTCATGACAGATAAGCTAGTTTGAAAAACAGAGCCCCGCACCACGGCACAAGTAGCGCCACTTGGCCATTATTTTGGCTCTGCTTAGATATTGCCATGGTATGTCTACGTGCCTCCATAAAGACAACACAGATAGCGGGGGATTGGCAGTGCCATACAACTCGAATCAAGGAGGATGGTAGAGAATGGCGTTGCTTCCAGGTTAAGTGGGACAACGAGAAAGAGGGAGAACTGTCTCTGTTTCAGCACAAGTGCAGATAATTTTTTTTTTTGTAACAATATACTCAACCCTGGTTACCCAACCCACTCATTTCACCTACGAAATGGATGCCTTCCAAGGCCCGGAAGTCCTGCAGTTGCCGTTCCCCAACAAAGCAGAAATTCCTGCAGCAGGGGGAGCACACTTACCGGCAACATACCAGGCAAAGAGGAAACAGTTGACCAGCGTGCCCCACGTGCGCTCCTCGGCACGCTGCTCTTCGGCGGCATTGCGGCCAGCCTCTCCACCGCTGTCAGGGCGCCGGCACTTGCCGCACACGTCAAGCAGCGTCTTCAACACGCCAAACACACCACCCATCACCAGGAAAATTGGGATGTACTTCTCGGCAGGGCAGTCATTCAGGTATGTTGTGCCTGCAAGGCACAAGGCCCGCACGTCAGCTCAACCGGCAGGTTCTCCACCCAGACAGTTCTTGCGTGGCCGAAAATGAACTAAACACTCTTGGTTTATTATCTCTAGTTTTGTTGTACATATTTTGCAACACAGCCAGGCAGGCATGTTTTAAAACCATTTGTGAGCTTCTTTGCATCCTAATGGCACTTTGTCTTGCACGTAGAGTCCATAAAAATTGTGTTGCTGAACTCGGGGCTTCAACAGTTTGTTTATGCTTTTATCACTTGTTAGGAATAATTGGCAAAAAACTTGTTTCGTAGAACACCCTATTTGATGTTCAAAAGCATCATCTACAGTGGCCCAGAAAACTGTAAACCTGTCAAGTGCTTGCAAGCACAGCCACTAAATAAGAAAAGAAAAAAATTGTTCCTAAACTACAGCCTGCATGGAAAAGATTTGCTTCGAGGTTTCTGATAGCAGACCACATAATTTCATTTAACAACAGCACTGGAGCACTTACCTATGACTATCATACTGAAGGGAATGATGACCGTGACTCCAACCAAGATGGTGCATCCCACTGAAAATTCAAAATGCACGTGTTGTAAAACAAGCAGCGTTAATACAACATGAAGGAATGCATTCTTGCAATGAGCTCATTTGCTTAGACGTACTGTTTGCCCCGCTCTGGACCAGTTTTCTTTGACAGCGAAAGTGTTATTTTCTACTAAGTCACGTCTAGTTAAAGGGACACTGAAGTGAATTTGTCAAGCTCCCGTTTTTGCTTGCACTGCGTAGACTGGCTCAAATTAGCACACTTTTCATCGTTTATCCGGTTGACAAATCGGTAACTATTTTACAAAGCGCGAAAGAAGAAAAACTACCATGCGCGGTTTGTGGCGGCCGCACCAACTAAAGCTGTGACGTTGGGACGAGCGGGCACCGTGATTGGACGATGCCCAGGGTGAGCAACCAAACAAGTTTCGGTTTCGGTTCTGTAGAAAACAACCGGTGGCGTTGTTGGATGGGCATTCTCAATAACTCAGTAATCATCGTACCGCGCTTCTGCCATGTTGTCAGCTGTAAAAATGCATAAAGATAAGCCTCCCAGGACGGCTTGGAATCGTAGCATTCACTAGCCAAGGCCTACGCAGTGCATGGACGCCCTTCGCGTACCCGCAGACGCCCAAATGTCATGCGCTTTTCCTCCATATTTGGAGCTTGCCTCACTCATGCCTGTACCGTAAAAAGCGTGTTCGCACCAGGCCAAGGGTCTGTTCATTCTGGCCTGTGCCCACTGCCCGCAAGCAGTCAGTGCTTATGGCAACAGCACGCCAACGAGAACTCGCTAGCGCGCCAGTGCCAGCCTGCGCGCGTTCTGTGAACTAGTTTGTGGAGCCATGAACGTTGCGGCCCAAAAAAAGGTGAACTCAATGTAGAAAACATCGGCAGAAAACGAAAAAGTTAACTTACTTACAAAAACAAACAAAAAAAAAAGCATGTACCCGCGGGGACTTGAACTCGTGACTTGCAAAACACTTGAGGCGACATACCTAGCGCCCCAGACCACTCGGCCACGGGACAAGCTCCGCCGGCCTTCGTAATATAAGGTATATATTGTACAACAAGTTTACACTTTTATTTAGTTTTGGCATTTCAAGTAGCTTAGGTGACTATTTGTTGTATTGCGCTCGTGCAGTAAGCGTCCCCCGAGTTTCCACAATAGCTCACGCCTAGAAATTACATTTCGTAGCCGGAAAAGCGTTCGCAGATCCGTAGTCGTGCTGCTGACCGCTGTGCTTGTTCGCCCAGCGCAAAAAAGTGCTTCCCGCACCCTATTTTTACGCTGTACGGTAAAAATATCAGTTGATTTTATTTCCTTAGTACCTATATTGACTTCGCTGACTCTTCTCCCGCCTTCAAGAGGCCTTATATTTTCCTACTGGCGTACCAGTCAGCGAAGCGTCGCATGTGCACATGTGCAGCGCTTGTGTGAAGCGACCTTGACTTGGAGCTAGATACAGTGTACAAACTAACCAAGTAAAGAAAGGCCCATTCTTCCATTCACAAATGTGTCCTGGCTTCGTTTCAACTGAGCGAACGAATTGCGACGACCCGTCGGCGGCCGGCGGACGAAACGCTGGGCCGACTGACTCTGTCTGAAGGCCGGGGAGCCGTGCAGTAGCGCAGCCAATTGCGAGCTCGGCTCCTCGCGACGTCACACGAAAACGCCACAGAAAATGGGCGAGCGTAAAGAGAGGAGGACAACATTTTCGAATTAATTTTTCTACTAAATAAAATCGCGTAAACGCGCCCAGAGTGGTCGTAACATGGCCTGGGGACTCCGCACTACAATTTGCGCAAGTAATCCCGCAATGTTTACATATCACTTCAGTGTCCCTTTAAGGCAAATACAATTGAAGACGAGACATGCAAACCAAAGTTGCAAGGCCTTAACCTTAAATGCTGCTGTTGCACCTCTTTAACTAAAACAAAATTATCTCCCTTAACTATAGAGAGTTCTAAATATGGAAAACACAAAATGAGCAGATAAGCATGCAGTTATGGACAAAACTGAAAGGAGACATAACCTGACACAGTCCCAAATTGCATGGTTGGTCAACTAGTCTTACATCCTTCGCGACCGAGCCATACGACATCATTCACGGGTGAACAATGATTTTCGAACCTCATACACGAACTAAAAATGGTGCTAGTATTTGGACAACTGATGCCATATGGCGTGTTCATTGGAAACCCCTCTTTCAGTTTCATTGCCATTTGTTTACATTTCACGTGGGTAGCCGGCGTTGTGAGTGAAATTTGAACCCAAGGTAGCGGCGAGTTGGGCAAAAATGGCATCCCGTTTCACTGCGCGCTCTGCAAAGGCAGACAGCAGTTTCAGGGAGTTCGGCCACTGCTGCTGCTGATTTTTTTTTTAACCCCAGCAGCAGTGATGACTCCAGCAACGATGCGGATTCTTCAGATTTTAGTTCTGATGAAGACTCTCCCATTCAACAGCCTCAGACTTTGGCAGGTGCTGCCAGGGAAGGGTCGTTTTTTACTTCGCGCTGTCTTCATAAACAAAACATGCCTAATATCTGACGACTGCTGTATTACTTTTATGTGTAGGTTCTGGACAATGTGCAGCGGGGTTATTTTGCCTAATGCGTCATGCTGTATTGCGTTATGACCTTAAAGATAGCCTGGCGCTCACGTAAAATTAGCGCTGTGGAGTGTTGCGTGCTGCTTCTTAAGGGCGCTAGATTTTCTTTTCTTGTTTTTTAGCGCTGCAGTGATAAGTATTTTGTATGAGAACACAAACCAGCATGCTTGGATGCATATTTTGGAGAGCCCGACTGGCTCTCGAGTGGCTTCGCGGAGTGGCACCTGTCAGGATCGTTAAGCTGGCAGGCCCACAAAAATTCAGAACTTGGGTGTAAAGCGTTGATGTATATATTGAATCATAACTCAGGAACGTAGAAATTTTGTACATCTTATAATTCCTAAAAACCTTTTAGGCTCAGTAAACTCGCCTGTTTGCGTTTTGTGCATACTTTTTTGCACATTTATTTTGTTTCGTCAACCAATAAACTCTCAATAATTACATCTTTAAAAAAAACTGCTTTTATGCGTTTGAAAGAGCAATCTATAAGCTACAATTTCATGCATAGCAATGCTAAATGCGAGCAGTAGCTCAAGAGAGAAAAAAAAAAGTCTTCTGGAAGCACTCAAAATCAGCCATTTTTCCCCGGTCGCAAAAAAGTTAAAGGGGACTGAATACAAAATACAAGTTTGGTTCATCAGAAAGACTGCTTTGTCCCGATAACGATGATATCAATTCTATTGCAAACTTCAAGAAAATGATCGAGACATCTGATGCGGAGGTGACTCCCCAGCCACTCTGTGGCCCTTTCTCTATGATGTCACCAGATTTTGTTGGTGTGACAGGCGGCCCCGCCATCCTAAGCCACCGCCAAGAAACATGACCCGGCGATTGTAGTGGGGCCTCCGGTTGATCGCATCACCGAAATGACAACTTGCAGCTAACATAATGACAACTATGTTTTTAGTGCTTGCCCATAATACTCAATCTTCGCCCTAAATACGTAACTGCAGCACGACTTGCATTGCCTTGATTTAAAAAATGTCCTTTGTGGCGTGAGTGGAGCTGAGTGAGTTATATCAAGGGCTAGTTCTTTCAAACTGAACACGGCTATATTTTGTCTTCATGGCCCCTTTGACGTAAAAGGGTAGCAAAGCATAATGGCAGGTGCCCCGCAAGACGGCCAAAAGGAATGCGCTTCACCGACGGAAGACTCACGGGTGCCCAGGAGGAGGAGGATGACACTCCGCAGAAAGTCCAGCACGCCACTGGACGTCTTGTGTGCCTCCCGAACCTGCCCAAAGAGCGACTGGTACGACGGAGGAGGCGCTGCGAAGAAGGCACACTTAGAGGCTCAAATCGAAATGGGCAGGGCCTTAGTTTTAGCACTAAGCACAAGTTGACAGCCTCCATCGGAGTACAATGCAAGAGGAATGGAGTGAGGAAGGGACACTGGGAGCATAAGTAAGGCCTACAGCTACTACACACATGGGTTAGCTAGGCACGCAAAAAATGCAGACCGATGCAAACAAAAAGTAAGAAAAGGACAAAACGCTAGTGTAAGTCAGATCTCAATAAAAACATTAAATTGTTAGAGAATGGGGACACCAAAGGAGAAAAAATTTCGGCAGTACTGCGTAGGGACATTTTCCCAGAGTGATACAGTCTGCACACCTTCTCTTTGATCGCACGTTGTAAGTGCTGCACGAACATTTTTTTTCAACCGCATGCTGTCACACCTTTATAACGTAAGCCGGTGGGCAAGCCAGCACTTATAATCAGGAGCCATACACAAAGCACACGCCTCGTGCTTTGCAAAGGCAGCAAGTAGCTGTCTGGCGAGCCATGTGGTGTACGGTTTCTTATCACCTAGAGTCTGGGTTACATCTTGGAGATACAGAAGGTGACACATGGAGATGCGCTGCTCTGACAAGTGGACGGTTTCATACTTTTCCATCCGATAATATGCTGGGCAACTGAATGCTTAGCACTGTCTTGAGCAGCAAGTGTCCGATTGTGCAGCACGCATTCTTCAACTCACTGCGGGCAGCACAGGTGGCCAGCAATGACAGTCTCCTGGGCAAGCTAGCACAAGTGGAGAAATGGTGCCAGCGTAGCCAGTGTTTTCCCTGTTACCTCCACAGTCAGATCTACAGAACCTAGCTCATACATATACACCTGTTCCCAAAAAGTCCACTGCAGTATATAATATCAAGTATGTATGAGGGGCCATTAAGGTGGTCCATAAACACCATAAACAGTTTGAGACATTTCAACAAAAACATAATGGTTCCACTGAATGTAACACGTCAAGTTGCCCTTCACTGAAAAATACCTTTACTCTGGGGCAATGCTTTTCCACAAGAGAACACACTCACTGCATGTCCTAGTTATTGGCACCTGAAGAAGCATATAAGAATTCTGTGATACTGCACTACAATGATCATAAAAATACACACTGTAAGAGCTAATCGCTGCATGTTTTTATTAACCAACCATACATTTAGGTTCATGAGCTGTTATTAGACCGTCTATACTTGATTGCGGCAATAGGCTGCTTGGTTCACATTCATGAAGTGAAAAGAAAATTACCCTGTGGCTTGGGTATTGTGCCACAAATGTGATTATGATGATGTGTAGTTATGAAATCAGGAGGAGAGGATATGTCACAACAGAAGTCACAAACGCTAGTTGAACAAGCGGATCAAAGTCTTTGAAGTTTATTTTCACATTAATTACATGCATAGCGGAGTTTACGATTCATGAAGTGCAGATTTAACTGGCCGTGGAGTACATTATTTTATCTTTCTTGGCATGAGCACAATTACCACAAAACATAATGATATTATCTATCAGCATTTGTTCAAACATGCGCGACGGTAACCAAGGAAGGGGCCATTTACTTAGCGACTCCAAAGGGAACATACCATCTGGGTTTGTGATGTCGTCGTACGACGGAGGTAGATCATTTTCTATTGGGCTACGGAAGGGCGTCGGGGTAGGACTGTCACTGTACGGCGGTAAAGACATGGCGAACTCCTGCATTGAAAAGTGACAAAACGAAATCTGAAAATGAAGTCCAAGCTTCGGTCATATTTACACGCCACATATACGCCACACTGAAAGCCCAGGTTGCGAGCAACGAAGGCTACATTTACTTATCCTTATCTCAAGAGGAACGGAAGCGACTTCTTGCACGTTAACATGATAGTGCTGCACACTAAGCGAAGAGACCACGGGCTCGACCACAGCGCATCTCTGATTAAGGTAGGGAAACACCGAACACCTGGGGGTACACAGCTCCAGCAGTAGATTTATCGAGGCGAGATAAGCTCAGGGGCAGGGGTCGTGCAGTGAGGTACAGCCCCGTTCAGATCGTCGACACGGAGCCCCGCAAGTGACGGAGGCCAACGGCACGCACGGAAAGAAAACACAAAGATGTAGCAGCCAAGGCGATGGGCGTACCACTTGGAGTGCTTCAGTTTTACGCGGTTTTCTTGGTCAGCGTACAAATCTACGTGCCACGAACCTACAGTTCTACAGAGGTGAGTTGCAAGCGGGAAATATCACTAAATTGTGATTCAGACAGGCCCAATTCCGCAGTGGCGCTCACAGTTTCGCTGCACAGTCGGCGGGTATCATCGGACGCCATATTTGTTTATCATGCTTGTGCGGCTTGTGCGGACGGCCGCTTATTCTGCCACGGACGTGCGGACGAAAGTTCAATGAAATTAAGGCTGACAACCATTTTTAAAATATTTCATTCTTAAACTTGTTAAATATTTATTTTTAATTTTTATATAGTTTTTTATATCCCGGTATTTAACACATTGCGAATCGTGATGCCGCGTTCAACGTGGCTCTACATCCGCTACAAATTTCTTTTGCGAATGAAACCGTACTACTTGTCTGTGCGTTTATGGTCTGTAGCTGTTGCATATCTGTAAAGTTAATATTGTCCCCCCTCTGGAAAAGAGCCCCGAAAAGTCAAAATGAGCTACCAAGTGTACCAAATGGCTAGACGAACACCTTTTTCGCACGTTCGGGTTTGTGATCGTCTGCTTGCGAGCCGTCTGCTCTCTGGACGCAGTGCCGACAAGCTGACTCATGTGGATGAGCATGGTGGGGCGCAGATGGTGGACGTCGCCGGAAAGCCGGACTCGGTGCGGACCGCGACGGCGTCGGGGCGCGTCCTCCTTGGGAAGCGTGTGTACGACTTGGTGAAAGCAAACCTTATGAGAAAGGGAGACGTCCTGTCCGTTGCTCAGCTCGCCGGCATCAACGCGGCCAAAATGACCTCTCAGCTGATTCCGTTATGTCATTTGGTGGCCCTAACCAAAGTGGACGTCCAATTGACGCTTGACGAAAGCGCCCACGAAGTTCTAATCGAGAGCTATGCGAAGTGCACGGGCAAGACTGGCGTCGAGATGGAGGCACTGACTTCGGTGATTGTAGCGGCCTTGACCGTTTACGACATGTGTAAAGCAGTCAGCCGGGACTTGGAAATATCCGATGTGCGCCTGACTTCTAAGACCGGTGGGACAAGCGGGGATTACCGCCTTCAGCAATTATAATATCCAAGCCGCAGTGAATGTCGGGATCAAATTCGATTGCCCAAGTTTTTTTGTTTTTTTTTAGTTGGGCGAAGCCCGGCGGCCGAAGCATTTAAAAAGAAATTCGCTGAATTGCTGTCTTCGTTTTGGTAGGAAAAAATTTCAAACCAAGTTTACATGTTTTTTACATGCTGTTTATGCGGCGGATGCTGAATCAATGGGAACAATGAATAGACCAACACGAAGAATGGATTGTGAACATTTATTTTTTGCGATAAAGAGTCGATTGCTTTCAACAAAGTTTACTGTTCTGGCAGGCACTCCGTTCTGCTGCTTGTCTGTAGTCTGAAAAATTTGTGCAGCATTTTCTGCACCTGAACACGCTTGCATGTATATGTTTCGATTATCACATTTGGCAGCCATTGTCCATGTGCCACAAGATAAAAAAGTGGAAGCACCAGAGCCTGCAGCAGGCAGACAAACAAATGCAACATCTCTTTACGAAAAGAAAAAAGCGATAACAACACAGGCATATTTACAGTGCTGCATAATTACCATTTGTTCTATATACAGATACACGGTTCACTCGGAAGTACGCAGCCTGTTTATTTCAGTGCCACTGGCTGACTCGCTTTCCCATAAGCACACTGTGCACATCCAAACAGCTAGGATTTAAACAAAATGAACACGAGCGCAATGTATTACCCAAACAGAACACTGCGAACATGACTCTCACCACATGCCAGTCCCACAGGTAGCTGGCTGTGAAAAATGACAACCACAGCATTGCATTACCAGATAGGAGGGAGCAGTGTGTGACGGAAAAGCTGTGCTGCTTAATAACTCAAACGAAAAAATTGTTTCACTGCGTAAAAGGGTAGTGAAAAAAGGGTGCATACATAGCAGGTGAGGGAAAGAAAGGTAAGTGTATAGTAGAGCCCTGTTAGGAAATTTTCATTATTTTTAATTGGGTTGCCCCAGCTAAAGTGATGAACAAAATTGGTGGTAAACCCACAGGAGGTAAGGGGCACACTGTACATTATTAATTTTATTTTTTAAATTCCAGTTTCAACTGGGCTTGTAGGGAGATTTACAGCAGATTATTTTTAGAATTTAAATTGTACTTATAGGTAGGTTACTACTGCCACTAAACTCTCCTCGTTTCTTCTCCCAGCTTTTGGAAAATTGCAGTGAAGCTTACAGCCAAAGTGTTAATGGTGGCAATTTTTGATACGTGCCAGCAAACCTTTCAAACACGCCTACTTTTGCGCATAAAGAGTTCTTAGTGATCATTCAGCTCCACGAGTCTTTGTATGTCACCCTAGCATAGGCAGCACCACAAGGCACTGCTGCTTAATAAGAATGTTCCTGAGATGGGACAGAGAAAAAGAGGCAAAAAGAACGTGCACAAAAGTTACCGATATATGCCATACAAGAGTGGAATGTTCGCGCACAAGCATTGAACAATTGGTTTTCGCTGTCGTTGTTCTGTGCCATAAGCATGATGACCTGAACATGGAGGATAGGGATGCTGCTTGAGATTGTCGACACCGCTAAAAATGCATGATGATGGTGCAACTTTTGACAGTTAACAGTGCTTCTTGGCCCCTGGAGTGAATTTAGGTTTGAGAAAGCAGATCCAAGTAAAGCAAATGCAACAGACGCGCATCCAAGCCACAAAACGGAAATAGCAGGTCATGAAACAATGGCAAAAAGTAAAGCATGGCATTAGAGAAGTTCATGACAACAACAAAACAAACTCACTGAGAAAAGAAAAAAGTCAACGTGTGGCACGTCCGCAGCGTCCCACTGCATTTTATAACCGTAACAATGTAACAATGAAAACATGACTAGTGTGACTGCAAGTTTATATCCCTGCAGCACTTCTCTGAACCACTTGCTAATGGCAGTGATTTCCAACATAACCAGTGCCACCTTCAGGGTCAACCTCCTCGTACCTTCTAAGAGAGAGAGAGCCGTACAAAAGACAAGCCATGGCGCACTTCTGAATTAAGTCACTGCGAAATACCAACAAGAGGTACAGGAAGCAAACTGCAGCTTCAGTTGAAGAATTTCTATCCCAAGCACACTTTTTGGAGCTGGATCTATTTCCACAATTTCTCAAATATGGGTTGTATCAGTAGGTTAGGCCACGCAAGTAGACAAACACTGCTGGCTGCCAAGCCATCTTAACTCTTTAGGATACCTTACGCGAGCAGATGTCTAGTAAAGTACGAGTATAAAAATTCTGTTATATGCTCCACATTGTTTTCTTAAAACACCTGGACACTTGTAAAGTTGTACCTTCGTATCAAAAATGACCCTGTCTTGAGGCATTAGAGGTCCCGCCGTACGGAAAGCAAACAAAAATTAAGTTTGGCTGACAGCATAGTCACGCTGCGTAATGACAGTTGGGTGTCGAGCTCAATTTGGGGACTTTGAATAGCTGATGGCAGCAGTTCACCAGGAAGCCACAGCACAGTCATTACAACCTGCTCCATTGTATTAAGTATGGCATTATCAAAAAAAGTACAGGCCTGGTGCAGTACCACAAAGCACACAGTGTAAAAAGGCTCGATATGACATCTGCCCCGTAAACGGCACTAAACCACGACCAGCATCGCGGGAGAAGGCACACCCCCACACACAACATATTACCGAGCATGAGAGCTCCTC
The DNA here is from genome assembly GCF_048455015.1 of Haemaphysalis longicornis. Taxonomy (NCBI): domain Eukaryota; kingdom Metazoa; phylum Arthropoda; class Arachnida; order Ixodida; family Ixodidae; genus Haemaphysalis; species Haemaphysalis longicornis. The sequence continues at coordinate 18,526,789 of NW_027526335.1, read as the reverse complement.
TCCCACATGTCTCCACAACACGGTCTTTGCCAGCAGTACCAGTCCAGCCGCAATAAATAAAACACAAGGCACGGGGAAACAACAGGCAGTGGCCTGGAGGGCAACAAGACGCACTCCCGGCAGTCCACCCTGTGCTCATTCATGTAGGCAGAGGCGCCCTGATGTCTTCCACGGATGAAGTGGGCCGCGATGAAGAGCAGTAGAAGGAGGTCAGTGTGGATGTGGTCGGTGCTGACGACGCCACCGACGGCAGGTCGTCGGAAGGAAGCCGGCAGGCCGACTGGAACACCACTGACACACCCCGAGCGTTCCGCGACCACGATACTGAGCCACGGGTCGAGTCTCGCGACCTTTTGCGTGTCCGTTCCTCAATCAACGTGAGCATAACATCCCCTGGGGTCAGGCTGGTCTGCAAGGCTCGAACCACGAACCTGCGTGAGAACAAAGACTTGCTCTTCAGGGCCCCGTGAGGTGTCTTTGACACTGACGACACTCCTCCCTGAAATGCAGCTAGGACACCGTAAAAGAAAAGCCCCACTGCTTTTTCAGAAAACTTTGTAGTCAGAAGGGCAGTGGGCAGAGTTCCCAATGGTCTGGGAAATTTTTCGTACTTTTCCTTCAACTAGAAAAATTTCTGAGAAAGCTTTTTCTTGTAGCAGCATGGTTGCACTTCAGGTGAATGCCAAACTTTCCTCTGCAGAAACGTGCTGCATCTTGGGAATTTCCTTTAAGACAGCTCATCTTACTCCTCCCCAGCCTTCTGTCTTCTACAGCACAAGCGAGAAAAGATGATTCACTTCGAATTTTATGGCCCGGGGCAACTGAGACAACTTTGGGCTTTGCGACCGTCAATTAGGAGCCATCGGGCGCAGGCGAGAGCAGGCCGAGCGAGCGCACCTGGGCAGGCAGCAGATGACTGGGATGAGCAGGAGGCACAGCCAGAACTGGGCCGAGCCCATGGCGTGCTGCATCACCCAGTACGGGTTCTGCAGGGTGGGCGAGTTGTAGCACACACTGTTGTACAGCAGCGCAAAGCCAAAGTACACCAGGAAGCTGGCCACTATGGACATCCCGTGCATCAGGGTCTGCGTCACAAACATCGTCAACACTCGTCATTACTGCGTCAAATAAAAATAAAAATAATCCAACTCGCCCATTGATGGTGTTAACGTTCGATGTACTGGGCCTTGTTTTTTTCCCCCTGATATACAGTAAAAGCTCGTTAATTCGGATCTCACGGGACCGGGAAAAATGTCCGAATTATCCGAATGCCGAATTAATGAATGAACAGGAAAAACAACATTAAAATCACGTTGGAGAAGCATACCTCTATTTGCTGAAGTATTTTGTAATAGTCGTCTGCTTTTTTGCGCAGATTCCGGCTGACATTACAATTTTTCTTAACTCTTCCAAGTGGCCAACAGCACGCAGACTGTCGGAACTGCTCAGGCAAACGTCCTCCATATATGAAAAGCGCCTCCGAGACTTCTCGTGAGGTGCGATGAGGTCACGGCTGCACCTCTTCGCATGACTCTTCATCAGAATCGTGGTCTTCCTGGGCGCCCGTGACATCATTAATAATTTCTTCATCGGTCAGTAAACCAGCATTTGTCCGAATTAAGCGGTGCGGGGCCGAATTCTGACGAATTAACGAAGGTTTGGTCCCATAGACTAACATGCGCTTTGGCCGGGACCAATTGAGCCGTCCGAATTATCTGAATTTCAGAATTAATGGGTGGCGAATTAACGAGCTTTTACTGTACTGAAATTACCACCCCCCTCACCCCCACACCCACTCCTTGGGGTGGCTTTTCCACAGAACACCAAAGCTGCCCAACAAAGCCTACTTCATGTAAACCTCACACAAAAAGGGTGACTGCTATTCGTTGCGTACGTCATCTGAAAGTGGGAATCTAAAAACCAAAACGACCTATTTTTGTCTATGTGGCATGGGTGAGTGGCTAAAAGTTCCTGCCTGCTGCCTGTCCTTGCAATGGAATACCAGCCACATTATCCTAGCAGGCATACCCCCTCTAAGTGACTGGAGGGCCTAAATGCAGCCCATTACAAGTTCCCACTCAAAACATGATGGGTAACTACCTAGCAATTTTTTGTAGCAATGTCTGAAAATTTTCTGGTTCTTGTCTTCGTATTTAATTTGCAATGCTTTGTGCTATTCGCTCGAACACACAGACACAGAGTCCTAACTGCCCAAATTATTTTTCTTTATAGTCATGTTAGTAGTTCCATACACACTAAAGTGAGGATGTACATATTTGACACTATTCTATTTAATTTGCAATCAGTTATTAAGTTACTCATAATTTACATTGGAGCTGCAGCCAAAATTTAGTATTCCTACAGCTGCAGCTTATTAACACACACCGACATATACAATGACCACTTTTACGTGCCAGATCGCTTTTTTTTTCTGGTCAACAAATCAAACAAGCATTTTTTGCCACAAAAATCAGGCCTATTACTGAAATGGTGGCCCGTCAAATATCCACCAACAATGCCAGTAAAATCAGGCAGCCATACGGGGCTCCCAGTAACAAGAATAGGGTTTCCCAGGGCTAACTTAGGACTAAGTTTTGGTATGTATTCCACATACAGTGGAACCCTGGTTATACGTCCCCCCGTTTTACGACGACCTGCTTCTTACAATGGATAACTGCGGTCCCGGCAAACTACCCATAGAAACAATGCATTAAAAACCCCGAATATACATCGCTTGGGTGCGTGCAGTCCACTTCATACGACGGACGCGGGTGGGGATAAACCGGCTTTTTTTACCACATTTTACGCTGCCTCGTCCCGACCTTTATTTCTGAACCCCCGTTTAACGCTGCTTGATGTGCAAAGGTAAACAGTTCGTGGAAGACAAAAGGCGGCCACTGGCGGGTGGAAAGCCCCACAAGGCAGCAGTGCAGCAGTGCACCACCGCGCGAAGTCAAAGTCCAGGTGGCTGGCAAAACGCCAATTTCAAGCTCCCATCGAACCAACTAATGTGAACACATGCGCGACATTCCTCCATGATACGCAATACTCCATGGCAATTTTCACTTCGTTCTTGTTTTCCCGCCTTTTCTTCCATCATCGCCTCGTACTATCGTTCGTTTCATTCACCCTCCCATCGTCACTCAATTGCGGCCTCGGCAATTCAACGCTCTTGCCTTTTCCCCTCCCAAGTCACTCGGCAGTGTCGGCCACCTTCCCATCTTATCTCTCTCGCGCGCACAAGGTGCAGGGCTGGCAGGCTAGCACCAGACGGCATGGGGGTCACGTGGCGAGAAGCTGCGGGCTAGCACAGATGCCGCAGGGAGGCGAGCGGAAGGGGGGCACAAAATAGGTGTTCTTTTTAGAAACCTGGGATTTCAGTAAGGGGGGCTCGCAAATTACGCGAGAACGTGCTGAATGTAGTTCTTAGCCTAAACAAGTTCTTAGCCTACCTCTCGCGTGAGAACATCTACTAAAACGGCATTTGCCCACACCCCAATCATACGACACCCCAGCTATATGACGCCTTCACCCAGTCCCTTGAAAGTTGTATTACCGGAGTCCCACTGTACTATGTAACTTTTTCTTTGTTTTGCTTCGCAGGCAGGTGGCCTATTTGCACAATTACGCATTTAAACAGATACCAAAGAAGGAAAGAAAAAAAGCTTGACGTATAATGGTAGCCTACCATGCCCAAAAAATGTTAACCACTCTCGAAAGAAATATCTCTACCCGCTGCTATGGCAAAGGTATTGCTTGTGCTGCTGGGCCCAAGGACACAAGTTCAGCCCTGGCCACAATGGCAGCTTTTCAGATTGAGGTGAAAAGTGAAAACGCCTGTGTGTTGAGGTTTCGGCACACATCAAAGACCCCCAGGTAATCAAAATTAATCCAGAGGACTCCACTTCAGTGCACCTTACAGCCCAGATGTAGCTTTGTCTCGTTTTTGCCATTCTTTGCACTCACACCAATCAAGCAAACACTAAAAATGACCCAAAATAACGTGACAAATGCCAAAATAAGATCCATAAAAATGCACCTAGATGCTCTGCTTATGCTTCAGCTTAAACATCAGGATGCGAAATGGAAGGCTAAAAATAATACAGCAAACCAAGCTCAGAAACCATGCTATAATGTGGCAGGTCATGTCTTAGCTTAGCACTTCATGACTGTGCCTGACCTTATTATATACAGTGAAATCCCGCTGATACGTTTTTCACGGGAACAGAAAAATAAAATGTATTATCTATCCAAAGAGGTTAAAAAAAATCCCGGGCCATCATTACTGGTGTGAAACCTGGGGAGGGGCGAAGCATGCAGTGTATAATTGTGTATTCAAAGATTGTACGTCTCTCTCTTGCCACGCGGCATGCACTGAAAGACCACGAGTTCTCAGCTGAACTTTATTGCGCAATAGGTAATACGGACATTTTGCAGCGACACAACCAGTTATTGCCACTTTTTTTTCATTGCTTGTGCATTTTTGAAGCTGCCAGCTCCCCAACATGCACTCCTTTGAACAGAAAAAGTCCCCCCCCCCCCCCCTAATTAGGAGAAGGAGGGGGCAGCAGGCTTCCCCCCCGTGTACCACACAGAAAGTGCTGCTCCTGCTCACCCAGGACTTGCACTCAATGGCAACGTGCAGCATCTGGACGCAGAAGCACGCGGTGCAAATGGTGGTTCCAAACTCCCAGATGTCCACGTCGCTGTCATAGTACACCTTGCAGGGGTGGTGGTGGTGCGGTGGCAGGAGGGGAGGGGCAGGGGGCAACCAAAGGAAACGCATGTCAACTAAAAGGGAGGCTTCCGCTGGCTGGCAGGGCAGGGCCACAAGCAGCACAGGCAAGGGAACAGAGGCGGCACTTCCCCGAGTGGGGCACCCTGAGGGCTGCAGCGGAGCTGTCTTAATGATTGGCACAGGTGCCTTTTGGGGGGATAACTGAGGATAAAGGGTTTACAGGTCTACGGCAAATTTTCTACAAGCAGGAGCTTGGCAGAGGCTGCATCAAATGGGTACTACTGACTGGCCTTTTTCAAGGGCTTCTAATTAGTACCAATGCTTGCTGATGCAAGTGGAACATATTAGTACAGTGCATGGAGGAGTCTGATACAGATAGCCGGGCTCTATTTCTCTGCCCGATTTATTATAGAATGAACACTACATTTTTCTTTTGTTATCTCATACTTAGTCCAGCAGTGCGCTCAGTAGCTGACGCAACATGCTCCTATCCATAGCAGCACATGCTCAGCTTTGGGAAGAATTTTGCATCGCTGCTTCCACATGTACTACAGGTTGTCAAAATGCTCTAATAAACAAGCTGCCACTGCAAATTCAAAATGAAAACTAAATAATCAGCGGACAAGAGTACAAATAAAATAATTGCAGCTAGGCAAAGCTGTGCTGCTTAGAACGAAGAGGAAAAAAACTGCAGCTAGGGCGAACTGCAAGTGTGAGGGGGTCCTAAAAAAGGTGAGAAAAAATGATACAACACGAGTTAGCTCAAGAAATGTGCTAGAGGCACAGGCTGCAAAGCCCGACGGTATGCTCGTATGATATATGTGGCAGGTGCATGCAGTCTCATACTCACAAAGAATGGCACAAAGAAGATGATGATGCTCTGGTACAGGGCGTCGAGCATGTTCACCCAGAAGGAGTACTTGGTGTATGTCTGGAGCCAAAAACAAGGACGGAGTAAGTTGCAAAACACAAATGATTGACTTTGTCACTAATCAATCGACAGTTTGGCTTTATCCAGATGCCATTATTCTAAAGCACTTCATTGTCTGGTTACGGTTTTTGACAACTGGTACCAACACTCTATGGGGGTTTTCGCTGCCTAGGTGGCAACTGCCTACACTAACTAAAATGCTAGTCCAAAAGAAGTGTGCCCATCAGTAGTGATACCCTTCCACATAAGCAAGGGTCCATTTTCCTATTTAACACGCATAGTATCAAACTGATAAACTGCAAGACAGTGCCACGTGAAATTGAGAGAGCCCCTTGCCAGCCTGCACAGCAGGTGAATTGCTCCAATGAAACGAATGAAGGCAGCACCTTGGACTTGCGTCCCGGCGCGTAGAGGGTGGGCCTGCGGAGGAGCAGGTGGGCGGGGCAGTCCTGGTCGTAGATGCCCAGGATGAGCGGGGGCAGCGAGGTGAACAGCACGTTGTACAGCATCAGGTACAGCTGGTCGATCATCACCGACCCCGTGAAGCCACAGTACAGCTGGTACCAGAACAGGATGAAGATGAACGCCTGCACACGAGAGAAGGGACGGAGGGGCTGTAGTAACTACTCACCGGGACGGCAACTAACAAGGGCAAACTTTGTTCTGCCAACACGATGACTGGGGTAAGCTTGAATCTTTCAAAACATTAGGGTCTGAGAATATTTTCCTCATACAACGTACTGATAGCAAAAAACGCACCATGGCTCTACAAGTAGCTAGACTGTGTGTGTTAACACACAAGTTCACCCACAACTGTCCACAAAATAAAGAAAAAGGGCATGCCTGCAGCAAGATAAAGTACCAGTAAAACTGAGCACTTGAGTACATATACTGAATACTGAGGAATTTCGTGACCATGCTCATCACACACAGCATGTGACATGGCTTCAATAACAACATTGCCTCTCCCACTCAGGGTTAGACCCTGTTTCCATGGTAAATTCTTGGAGCATCCTCTCTACAGCCCAGTTTAGAGGGTGTGAATGTAATGCACTGTTTGCAGCATGCAGTAAAACACGCATTTTGTTTCCAAGTCTCGGAAGCAGCTCAGCAGAGTCATGACTCACAGTAGGTTAAAAGCAGTGAGCATGTCCACTGCAATCTGTGGCCAACAAACAGGAGCTTGAAAGTTTACGGGCAAACATTTTAAAGATCAACCCAATAAACCAGCTATAAGTGTTGGTGGAAAGGCAGAAACTAGAATCGAGCTGAAACACCCTCTCATCAGTAGATTTTGGTAGCTAGGAGTCGGAAAATTTGTATACCACACCAAATTTTGGGAAAACATCAGGTGAGTTCACTTATCCTAGGTTCAATGATCTGGCTGTAAGCTCACAAAGCCTGCAAACTCTTGGTACTAGTGTTTAAAAAAAAAGTTAAGCTTCATTTTGCATCTCAAGGCTGCAGCTAGGTTCCTTGGGCCAACTGCACTCAAAATTTCGACCACGCGAAATCACTGTTCCTGCATAGTATGACTAAAAAGACCGTGATGTACGAAGTATGACGCCTAAAATGTGCGTAATTACGCTGCAAGCGACCAGCAAAAGTCGACGATTTTGAAAACGAAACTGGACAAAACACAGCCATTACGGGCAGGCGGAAGTGACGTATCAGCCGTTGGCGCGAGCGGCCAGACGACCTGGCCTGACGGTGCGAGCCTTTTCTTTCCTCCATGGGACCGGGCGAAGCGGCCGGCTCAGCCAGCCAGGAGGAGAGTGTGAGCGCGGCGTGCGGGGGTGTGGGAGGCGCGCGGAAAAGTGAGCGCTTGTCCCACAAGCACGACATTATTCGTGCGCTCCGACAGCAGCACACCAGGTAGGCATGATGTCACGACGACACTCGAAAAGGAGATAACCGTACGGTTAACGAAGCCGCTTCGGAGCCATGAAAGCCAGGCGTACCGGCGCAAAATACGAGCGATATGAGTTTCCAGGATTCTCCCACTGCGAGGCAGGCCGATCGGCCTGGACGGCTGGCATGTCACTTCCGCTAAATGGCTGTTTGCGCGACACGCCGGCAGGTGCTTTGTCGTCTGCAAGGGCGTTATTTTGAGTGCCTGAAACTGAATAACCACGCACTGCACAAATCTACAGGTCGCGTCGCAATAGTTCTCATGGTACCTACTACATATTTCGAAGGCATTTAGCCAGGGTGAAATTTGAGTGCAGTTGGCCTTTAAGTCTGCGCTGGCATCTTGGCAACAGCACAAGCTCCACCACTCACGGCATTCTTGTAGAAGAAGTAGACTACGGCCCGGGCCAGCCGGTCGTAGCACCAGTGCCCGTGGACTAGAAGCAGTCGCTCGAGGTAGCGGAAGCGGGCCAGGGCAAAGTCGCTGGCCATGACCGCCTGCATGCCTTCCTGGCCGCTGATCCCCACGCCAATGTCGGCCGCCTGGATCATGCTCACGTCGTTGGCACCGTCTCCTGTTCAAGACGCACAAAGCGCTCTTGTTACCTCTGTCTTGCCAACGGTACAGCCCCAAAACATGGCCAAAAAGGTAGCACGCATGTAACAATTTATTTGGAAGAGCCTCTTGAGGCGATTCAAACAAGGCAGTATTAGTCGAAATAGACTGCATAAATTGCTACGAGGCCCCTGGTACTGTACCTTTTAAGCAGGTAAATGTTCCCACTTGCGCCTGAGCATGTTGCCAGTCATTGATTGCGCACACTACCAAAAAGAGTCTAAGACAAACCTGTAAACATGTCACAGGTACACAGATGCAGCCCAGCCCACACAAGGAAGAAACTTTCACCTGTCAACTGATCCGTGCCACACCACTGATGTTAATTAAGTGAATGTTTCTATTAGGAGCTGGTGTGCACAAAGGAAGCAGTGCGTGTACAGTAAAAGGCAGGACTCACCCACAGCAAGAGTTAGCACATTGAGCCTGTCCTTGACGAGATTCACGACACAGGCCTGGAAGAGAAACGAAAGAGTTTTCAAGAACCTTTGACAGAAACTGTATTACGGAGCACTTTACTCGGCAAGGCAAGAAGTATTATGTGCTGTGAAGATCTTGCAAATGGACAGAAGTTCTCAAAACCCAATCAAACACGTTGGATGAGCACAGTAGACGGCATACAACACTTGCTGAAGTAAAAGGTATTGAGGCTCTTGCTATCACTGTGGTTATCCATGTCTCACCCGACAAAGACGGAGTTAATATCGGGGAGTGGTAGTCTCTGTCAGAGGTTATAAAGTTGATTGATTGATTGTAGGGTTTAATGCACCGATGCAACGCAGGCGATGAGGTGCACTGTAGTGGAGGGCTCTGGATTAATTTTGACCCGGGGATCTCTAACAAGTGCCAAAAAATCTCATTCACATTTGCGTTTTTTGCTTTTTGCCTCCATAAGAAAAGGGGCTGCTGTGGCCACTTTTCGAACCCGTGTCCTCGTGCTCAGCAGCACAACGCCTTAGCCACTGAGCCACCACGCTGGGCATCTATTCAGAGTTTGTGGTGTATTCATGGCACGCTACGCCACAACAGAAAAACGCTTTTGCTGCGCAAAGCAACAAGTGCTTGTCCCTGCGTGAGCACCACCAGCCTCAGATTTTTTTTCCGTTCAGCGTGCATAGCAGAGGGAAGCAGCTTCCCGGGACCGTCGCCCACCCACCTTCTGCAGAGGCGTGGCTCGGCAGCAGAGCACCACGCTGCACTGCTGCGCCAGGCGGAGAAACAGGCGGTCCACGGAGCGCTCCAGGACGTAGCTGAGCGTGCGGCCGTCGATGACTAGCGCCCGCCGTTTGCGGTGCCGCAGGGAGGCCCCAAACCGAGGCTGGCGGTCGTCGCCTCCACCTTCGTCCGCTGCAGAGCCCCCGTGCCGGCCAAAGAGGAAGTTGCCTAGCCGCGACAGGAAGGAGGAGAAGGAGCGCCCCTTCTGCGTGTCGTCCATGTCTGCACTGGAGCACGTCAGGCACCGGTCGATCTGCTCCAGGTAGAAGCGGATGGTCTCCTCGGTCGCTTCCTGCACGGGCACGGCAGGGCGCACAAGTCGGTACGGAAGGGCACGCTCAGCCACTCGTGCAGAGCGGTGGGAAAAACCTTGCGCTGTAAAGCATGCGACTGTGAATGACAACTTTTTCCTATTGATTGCAGGAACAGACAGGTTCATTAACATTTCTCATTACAAGGTTCAATGAAATCACAAAAATGAAGCGCGTGATATCTGGAGCACAACGAAGCAAAGAAGCCCCATGTGAGGCCTGATGTTCTGCGATATTAATTGCGCCAGCAGACTTCTCTACTTTCTCCATCTGCAAGAAAGCACAACATTTCCTGCATTTTCATTCAGCCTTTTACCAAACTCAAGAAAGGCGAGCACCATTCTTGTAATAGATTTTGTGTTCTGTTGTCTAGATTATCAGAACTGGAAACCTCTTGCTGCCTGCTGATAATCCTGGTAGCTCTGTCCTGATCAATCAATAAAATCTATCAGCTGTCAATGAAAACTTGTGCTGAGATGAGCTGTCTTCGCTGCTTCAATGAGAACTGCCATGAGAAGGCATCAACTCACCTGTGAACGAGCGTTGAGAGTTATCACCTCCATGTCTGTCGAGAACAGCTGACACGAGTAGGCAATGTTCACGGCAGTCTCCTGCGCAAACAAGGACAGAGCAGTCCATTGAGTTTTGTGACAAATGGCTCCTGGTATGCCTTACAGTAAAGTGCGCAGGGCTTTCTCCCTGAGGCCCACACCGCTTTCAACAAATGCAGCTCACAGCGTTGTACATATTTGGTTGACATTTCAAAAACCTTCATTTCCGAATTCAGTGGACTGCCCCAGCGAAGCAGCGGTGCCTTGTGCCCAACGATCTGCAACTGCACAGTGGCAGTGTGCCAATGTGGAGGATAAAAATGACTACAAGCAGCTTTAGCATGATAAGCATGAAACACATCCTTGTGATAAGTTTCAGTTTCAGTTTATTATGCAACAGTGTTGCAAACAACACAGCGCATGAATTGGTATACGATCTCAAAAGGTAGGTAAGTAGTTCTCAAGTGGAGTTATACAGCCCCTTTTCTTCACTCTTCCCTCAAATTGTGTGAGCTTTGTTAGTTGGCAATGAAGAAGGTTCACTCGGCTGCAAGGCGCACACATCGCTGTGCGTTTCTCACCCTTATGCCGGCATTTTCTCCAATGCTGAAGAATCTTTGTGAAAAATACCAATCGTCTGTGAGCAACATTGCGCGACAGTATTTCCGCCATAAGCAGTGGGAGTGAATGCTGTTTCTACTTCCCACCCATTGCAGGAATAGGACGGGAATAATACCACTGTGTCGCTGTAGCATTGGCCACTCCCCGAGAGGTCAATCTTCACGTCAGAACCATTCCCACCCTTGAGGCTGCCTGGCACCAGGTGCCCTGCAACCTTGCGCTTTGCTGAGTAACATTTGTGCGTTAACAACAGCAACGTGAAAACAGCCACCCCAGGGGCCCCCGCCTGGCCTCCCCCCCACCTCCCGGGATCCTCGCTTGCAGGGAACAGGGCAAGGATGGAGAGAGAGGCAGAGCGAGAGACCTGCTTGTCGCCCGTGAGGACCCAGATGACGATGCCGGCGGCTCGCAGGGCGGCGATGGTCTCGGGCACCCCTTCCTGGAGCCGGTCCTCGATGCCCGTGGCCCCCAGCAGCTCCAGGTTGGTCTCCATGAGGCGCGCCGAGCCCCACAGCCTCTCCTCGGCCTCGCCCACGCTCAGCTCGGAGGCCTTGTGCTGCTCCAGCCACTCCTCGTACTCCTCGTCCCCCAGCACCTGCCAGTGACCACACACTGAGAGCAATGCTCCTCGGTGGCCCACACGGAACCATGTCACACTATTAACCACTTTCTTTCGTTACATTTTTCTAATTTTCCTTGTGTTTGTTTGCAAACTACTGTGACAGGTGTCGTTTTTAAACTGTTATTCAGATTTTGAAGAAAAGGGTTTCCTTCCTCACAAATTGCAATTTAAAGTACACACGGGCTAAGTGGCATGCCATAGTGGATGGCTACAGGTGAGCTTTAGGCAACCATGGATTCCTCAAGGTGTGAGGAAATCTCATACACACCAATTGTTTTTCACTTATATATAAAAAAAAATAGCCAGCATGCAATCGGACTTGTGACCTGATGCTAAGCAGCTTACTACAGGCACTCTGCCACTCCAGCAGTGCTGCAGGGTTTTGCATAACATTACAAACTTATGGCCATGAACAATGAGTACCATGGCCACTTTGAGTAAAAACTAGGATGAAGTCAAATGAAATGAAGAATGGGCTTCAATTCCGTCACCATTCAAAGAGACTGAAAATATCCAGCCTGACAAAATGTCACAAGACAAACATTGCGTGTGAGATGAGCTTCATGCTAAGCAATACACAAGCACATTCCTTCCCAGCTAACCTCTGACAAAGTCACCCCAATTGCGGTACCAAAACAAACATGCTCCAGTCCTTTCCAGGTTCACCAGCACCACATATCAGGCAAGAGTTGCCTTAAAAATGAAGGAATGCACAGGGGAGATTGACAACATCTTTTGGGAGACAAGTCGGCTGGCAAGGTTACCTTCTTGGCCATGCAGAGTACCCGCAGTCCCTTCTTGCTGTACTGGTTCAGGTGCTGCTGGGTGCGCATTATCACTTGGCGCATCGCTGGAAAAGGGAAAAGGGAAGGTTCGCTTGAAGTTGCTGTACCATCGCTGGCCACAAGGCGACCAGAAGAGGCCTAGCTGTGGTGCAAAGAACAACCTCCCATTCACAACTGTAACTCAGGAGCACGTTTCACGTTTACTACACTCTTTACTGATGCAAATGGCCAGAAGCCTCGTTTAGAAGGAAGTAAGTCATGACGTTCTCTGCAGAGCAAACTAGCCCTGCTCGTTATAGTCACCTATGAAAACACAACAGCAGCAATGATCTAAATGCCACAAGCAGCTTTTTTTTCCCAAGGAAGCGATGCTTGCCTAATAACCAAGAATAAGTAGTAGCACAGGCATGAGTGTTAATAGAATGGCTATTCAAAATGCATTTCACTACCTAATACCAACAAATGGACACCTACATAGTTTGCAGCACCTACAGAGAATGATAAAAGCAGGTGGTTGCCACTGCATGGCTTTCTCATTCTCCGTAGGTGCTGCCAATCTCGTGGGTGTCCGCAGAGTATAGGCAGGTGACCTCATTTCTACCTTAGGTGCCACAATCTACTAAGCTTGGCTAAAATCATAGTCATTGCACAAAGTGGGGTTTAAAAGGGCCACGCAGACAAAATACAATTTTGCTTTATTCGAAAGATTTGGTGTTTTACAGTGCCCCCAGCTCCTGTACGCAGCAAACGATGCTTTATTCACTGAGAAATTAATTTGTTAAAATTTTGATTTTCCTGCCAAATCGTGCATTTCGTGACGTCTGTGATGACATAACCAGGGAAGGTCCTCAAGCAAATCTTAGTATGCTGTTTAGTCTGCAGCGGACCGTGGAACACTTTGTTTATCGTTTGTTTATCGTCAGTCCTCCTAGATGGCACCAACATACTGCATAGGACCACTGTCCATCCTCTATTTGTTTCTGGCCGTATTTGCACTTGGCTTGTTTTGGTTCATGATTAGAAAAGCACTACGTAAACACGAAGACAAATTGTATTTGTTGCGGTGGGTAGTAATCATTTTGTGAAACATTGGGTATGCTCGACAAACAAGGTCACGTAAGGCAATGTTGCGTACACCAATTGGCCAGTGTCATGTGAGACAACCCCAAAGTGCTGGACTGCTGTGCAGCTATAACAAGCATTATGCGTGCAGTACCAATTGCAGTACGCACTGGTACTTCTATGTTTACATGTACTTTCGTAGCTTCCATTGTTTACCCCACCATTCTTACTGCTACAAAAAGAACGCACCCTACATTTTATTAAGTGCAAATAGCTTGTTCTGCAAGCTATTAACCCCTGCCTAACTTGCATTTGATTTTGCCAGCCTCAGCCAATTGCATAGCTGTGCATATTACATGATAGGTTCTGTTGTGGGAAATGAGCTAGTGAGCTGCTTGGAAATTCCATTTTTTCCCACTTATACAGCTCATTTGAACGAAGTGTGCATTAAAAGCGGTGTCAGTATGATTCTAACGACGCAATCTTTCAAATGAACCAAACTTGTGTTTTGACTGCATGGCCCCTTTAATTAAGATTGCTTTGGGCTGCCCACTCCCCGGTGAGTGTAGTAGTACCTTGATCTTTGGTGGGAGCCAGCAGGGGCAGGATGGCCGAGTCGGCTCCCTTGCAGTAGAGCACCTTGGCCTTGGTGACGGGGTGCTGCAGGATGATGGACATGCGCTTGCGGACCGAGTCAAAGGGCAGCACGTGCAGAACCCTGTACTCGATCAGACCCTCGCCTGCACATCAGGGAAGAAACGACAGGTGTGCCACATGCACAAAGGCATCCAGGAACACTGATGCTCATTTGGCATCAATGAAAGACAAGTATGTGTTGTTTCCGAAATATGTATAGCATGGTAACTAGGCTCAATGGTTTGGTGTTGAGGCTCACTTGAAGGCCAAGCTAAGCAGTAATTTTCTGTTTTGTCCAAATGACATGCTTGTTCATGCTCAAACTAGGCACAAAGGGTTGTATTTTAAGATTAATTTGGTTTAACATCAAACAACTTTCGCCTACCCAGGCAACTTTACAGCATCAGTGTCACCAGCCTTCGTGAGAGGTCCAGCGATATCCCGGAGCTTAGCGAGGACAGAGCAGAATGGCATGTACTGTAACTGGGTAGTGCTAGCTTGCAAGGATCCTTAAAAGTGATGTGCCTGTACAACTGAGACACAGAAAGTGCAGGAGGCTTTCATTTAGCAGTCAGTGATCTGTAGATCACACTTGAGTGCTATAAATACTGGTCTATTTCAGAGTGCTCTGCTTTCTCCATACTTCAGCAACACCATACTGATTACCATGACTATTTCAGAGATTCTGCACACAAATGAGACAGCCACTGGGGCTGCCTAGCTTTCTATTATGCATTAACCGACTAGCAGCCCATTGCTAGCAGTATTAATAGTAGATACCTGTGAGAACCAAAATGTTTCAGGAGATTTCACCAATTCCATAGTCCACATTGCTTCAAAGGACTGGCTCAGTGTAATTGCTGCTACACTAGTGCCACATGCACAGACGTACCAGGCAGCATGACGGTGACCGAATCCGGTGTACGGCGCAGAAGCCGACAGCCGTAGCGAGAGGCTGCGTCGACCAGCGCAATCTCGTCTGGGCTTTCAGCCTCATAGATGGGCTGGAGCTGTGGGCTGGGTGTGGGCGACGGAGTCATGGTCCTTCGCGAGGGGCTGGTCACAAAGTTGAGGAAAGGCAGGGCCAGCTTGTTGGGCCGCGTTGGTGTCGTGGTGCGGGACTCGGTGGGCGTTGGAGTCCCGGCCGGGCTGCGAGCCACGGGTGATGGCAACAGGGCCGGTTGTGGGCCCACGTGGTTGACAGGGGCCCTGTGGCCATCGGGGGATGTCATCCCCCCGTTGTCCAGGTACAGCCCACTGCTGTTCATCTGCACAGGACCAATGTGGAGTGTTGAGATCTCCTTTGGTGGGCTTTGCACGAGGCACTGCCAGCATAACAGACCCCACTGGTGAAGACGCTGTCCCTGGCAGATCACCCACATCCTCGATTTGTATAGAGACTGAAGTTTAGCTTGCCACCAGAAAAAGAAAGCTATTGTTCAAACAATTCAAAGTATTCAAATCTCTCTTGGCCAGTTTCCCTTCAATTTTTTTTTTTCTCAGTTCAAAATTTAAGTCAGCATGAAATGCGGCAGCTCGAGTATCACTGAATGCAGCATAGGGCCTGGGTTAGAGCAGATGTCACGAGTGGAACAAAATGCTGCAGCAAGGCCATGAAAAACTCCCAAGTTTACTTGCTGGCCCTAGCGTTGCTTCAGATGCACAACAGCTCCAGCAGACACTATTTTTTACCTTATCAAAACAATTATACAAAAGTACATGTGCAACGTAAGCAAAAAGATTGCATGAATGTTTCATGAAGCAAAACACTGCTTCGTACGCCTATAGCATCACCAGAAAAGACCAGCAGCTTCATCCCCCTTGAAATTTCCCAGCTGCATAGCTGCAAAGGCACACTGAAGTGAACTGTACGGCTATTCGTCCCCTTTGTGCCCCGTAGTAGGCAGCTAGCAGGCTTGCCAGCCAGGCGGGGCCTCACCAGGTCCTTGTGCGGGTACTTGGACACGATGACCGTGTTGCAGGTGGCCATGAGCAGGAAGAACTCCTGCACACGCTGGCTCTCAGGGCTCAGCAGGAGCTGGTGGGCCCCGTCCATGCGCAGCTGGTACTCCATGCTGGACAGCTCCCGCTGCAGCTGAGGGTTCAGCGTGAACACCGTGTCGTCCTAGAGAGGGAGAAATCCTCTTGTGACTACGCCCTTCTCACCTATACAAGAGACCACTTGGAAGAAGGACGCTCTGAAGGCAGTGTTAAAGAAAGCGAGAGAAAAGCTGTGAGGTGACCACACAGTCGGATTGAAAACACACGGGCAACTCACGAGCAGTCATGAGATGGCCCCTTCCTTCTTTCAGCACCTCCGCACTTAAGTCTGTCACTGTAATCACACCACCATCATGACCCCCATCATGACCGCCTATGATCTCACCACACTGCGAAGCAAGGTCAGCATTCTCTGTGTGTTGCTGCTGTCTTTCTCAGCACTAAGCCCTGGCACGAGACTGGCCTGCTGGGTGGGGCTATGCTTACCACAGACCACACAAGCCATATCATGCAAAGGACATGTGAAGTACATCAAGAGCCCACCTTGGATGGCTTCAAGCCGTAGCTGTAGTTCCGGATCTTGATGTCGTTTTCCTCAGCTGCAAAAGGAAGGAACAAAAAACTAATTCAGAACTCATCCTTTGGAGGACGGTTATCTATGCAAGTGCAATTAACATTCTATTCGTGGTGGTGATGGACCTTATAAGTGGTACATATATCATATGAAAGGGAGGAAGGTACCCGCCCCTGTTGCAAATGGACAGCTCTCACACCGAGCGTTTCTGCATACCACTGTTGGCGGTGGGTAGCACATTTCTGGGCGAAGTGTGTGGCATGGGCAGTGCCTTCCTCCCTCTCATCATACCTCCATTTTCCTCGCCACTATACCCTCCTGCCCATTTTCGCTGACGCTTCATAGACAGATGGCTCGACGTAAAAAAAGAGACAGGGCCATATGTACCATAAAGTGGGTGAAGAAGCTAACACATTGGAATTAAAAATTGCATGCAGCTAAGATTACACAAACAAGAAATTCAATGGCTACAAACTGTTCCACCTGAAACTAAAAGGTGAACCTCTTTAAAGTTCATGCAGTAGGTCTTTCAGTAGGTTCACAAAGAAAGAAAGCACTTTGTTCCAGAATAGTTCGTACATCTACCTGTTAAACTTTCTATAGGGAAAAAAAAAAGTTGTGCAGGCAAAGAATGTTTTCACCCACTTTAATCAGACTTTTGTTCTATTTGAAAAGCCCACAATAAAGCAGAGAGGAAATGTCAAGGCAGAAATTAAAAAAAAATTACGCCCACCTCCCCTCGCGGGAACCCTGGTGTGATGCGACGCTGAGGGGGGTTCCATTGTGCGTTTCCGTTGGGTCGATTACTCGAATTGCGTGAGCAATCGTCGGGTAATGCGCGAGGAGGGGGGGGGGGGGGGAGGAGAGAGAGGGAGAGAGGGAGAGAGAGAGAGAGAGAGAGAGAGAGAGAGAGAGAGAGAGAGAGAGAGAGAGCGTAGCGCCGACGACCGTCGACTGAGATACCGGCCAGAGCGCGGCCCTCCGCTTGTATGCGCAGTGCGCCCGAAGGAGAGGAGACCGCAGAGAGAGAGGGCGCTGCACATGCGCACAGCGCCACCCACCGGCGGAGTGAGAGAGCGCGCCGTACTGCGTGAGCCACAGATGTTGGGGGAGAGGGCGCGCTATCACGGCGAGAGGAGAGGGGGTGAGCGAAGGAGAGGAGACCGCAGAGAGAGAGGGCGCTGCACATGCGCACAGCGCCACCCACCGGCGGAGTGAGAGAGCGCGCCGTACTGCGTGAGCCACAGATGTTGGGGGAGAGGGCGCGCTATCACGGCGAGAGGAGAGGGGGTGAGCGGAGGAGAGACGCAGCTGTGCGGACGCGGACGACAACGACGCAGGAAGGACAGGGCCGCCCGCAAGAGATGCTCCTCTCGGCGTCGCATCTAAAAAACCATTGAGGACGTCATAGTTACTATGTTCTACAGACGCACTGACCCTCGGAGACGCTCGGGTGGCGGTGGTTGTAGTCGCGGCCGCCAATGGTGCAGCGCCGGAACACCATGTGGTTCTCGGTGAGGGTGCCGGTCTTGTCGGAGAAGATGTACTCCACCTGGCCCAGCTCCTCGGGGATGTTGAGGGCGCGGCACTCGAGCCGTCGGTTTGACCGCTCGTCAAACAGCTCAATGTCCTCGTGGATGTGGAACACCTGGCCCAGCTTGATAATCTCGATGGAGACGTACAGCGAGAGCGGTATCATCACCTGGAACAACCGAAGGCAAGCGTCCAGATCTCCAACATCTCAGTCTTGCTCAAAGGAACAAGGATGCTGGATTGACGCGCGACAGGCACCCACATCGCAAAACAGCTCTACTGTTTATAAAATGTTAAGGACCATAAAATGTGAAACATGTTGGTCTATATCAGTAGACTGCAGTGCAGAGAACATATGAATGCAAAATGGCAAATACAAAACAATGACGCTTTCATTTGGCAAGGAAAACCAATGTATAGAATGACCCTAAGTGCACAACACCAGCTAACAAGGAAACGTTTAAGCGCTTATAGTAAGTTGGACTGAAAGCTGAACAGACAAGCTTAAGCACTACTGAGAATGTCAGTCCTCCGCTTACCTGGAGAATAATTATATAGGTCCAAAATGCAATGAAGCCTTCAACAGCTGGTATGTAGCGGTTCTCTTGTTCGTAAGGGATGAAGATGACCTCCTTGCGGTTCTCATAGGACCTCAGCCACAGTGCGCACCCTAGTAGTGATAATAAAGCGACATCAGAGCAAAAACGTTATTTTCTGTATGAAAAGACAACTGCTGGAATAGTCACAAAAACAAATGTCCACTGCACAATTAACATGCTTCAGTACACTCAAACCTCATTATAACATAATGGGATGTAACGAAATAATGGATGTAACGAAGTAAATGAAATTCCACTTGTAATCTCCATAGAGAATCATGCATTTGAAACCTCATTGTAACAAAGTAAAACTGACTTGCCAATGGATGTAGCAAACTGTATTAGCCCCGCCTCCCCGCTTCCCCCCCTCTCTCCCCCTCTCCCTCTATCTCTCCCTCTCTCCCTCCAACCTCCCTCCCTCCCCCACCCCAAAATAAGACCAGGGTGTGCATGAAGTATACCGCAGTGCTCCACACTCGCTCGATGTGGCTGTTTTAAAACTCTCGCGTTTGTCTCACGGTCATGTGCAGCCACGCCACGTGTGGCCGAGCTAGCCTGTGCCTCCTCGCTCAGGCAGCGGGGCGGTGCAAGGAGGACAGCTATTTCAACGCCAATGCCGACGCGGTCACTACGAAGGAGCTGACCAATGATGCTATTGTCGCAGATGTCACTGGAAAAAATTACGCAAGCGACAACGAAGACGCCATGGTCTCCTGTGCACACAAGTTCAACGTGCAAACATTGTCGCCGACACTCAATGGGGTTGATTTTCTACGTCATTTCTTCGGTACCCATGGTGACTGCAAAAATGGCATCAATGTGGTTGCCACCACTGAAAAGGACGTCTTTCGCTTGCGATGTCAGAAACAAAAAATAATCACTGACTTTTTTCCAGCTATGTCTAGTGTACAATAAAATAGGCAGTGTTTGCATTGAGCCAGCAAAATATTTGTCTGCTATTCAATTTTCGTCGCACGCGTGGTCGCATAGCGGTACCGTGGGCCGCTAGGCAGTTCCCTTCTTTGCATGCTCCTATAGCTGTGCACTACACTGAGCATACATCGCCATAAACTGTTATAACTTATACAACAAAATAATCGATACAATGAAATAATTCAGGCTCCCTTTCAACTTCGTTATATAACGAGGTTTGAGTGTATATTGATCATGGCTAAGTACCAGATGTGCCATTAAGAACTGTTGCCTTACTGCATTTTTGCACTCTCTATGGTGTTATAGCAGCGGGGAATACTGATACGCAAAGAATATCTCTCCCTTGAATGGCAATGTATAAGATTGGCAGAGCTAAGTGAATTAAACAGCAAGCAGACATGAATATTGGTGTTTATCTTCCAAACAAATATTGCACGCGTACAGTTGCAAGAACTAAATGTAATGCCATATAAACAAAATAAAATGGCACAGCTAATTTGCTGAAGTTCTCTGGTACATACAGCATGTTCATTATAGAACTGCTCATAATGAAAGTAGCTTGGGCTTGTTTTGCCCAATTCCTCAGCAGCAGTCATTTTCCCGGGGGGTTGCTCGGAGGCGATTAGTGAATGAGCCAACACTCACCGATTGCACCAACGGAGCACAGGACGAGGAGAATCACGATGCACCAAATGATGTCCCTGTTCATGAAGCGCTCCAGCTTGCTGCGCTTGTACCTGGGGCCGTTGTTGTTGAGCATTGCCTTGGTCTCAAAGCCTGGACAGAGAGCAGCCTCGTTGTTACAAGAGCCACTGAAGAAACAATGCAGAGAATGCATGCACACGCGGGCACCAAATTCCCTTTTTCCTTTTTTTCCATCCCATGTCACATTGCCAACGTCCGAGCCATGCAGCTGACTTACCAGCATACACAACGATTCCTTCGATGAAGTCTGCATTCTTGAGAACGCAGTCTCGGAGAAGTAGGTTGTCAGAGGTGACAGGCACTTTCTCGCCACTGGGATGGCAGCTGGAAGAACGTTAATAGGGCAACATAAACCTCCTTTCTAAGCACAGCACTCCCTTAGCATGCTGTTATGAGAACATAGCAGAGTACAAGTGCAGCAATCCTAAGCTATTTTTTGTCAGTCATTCGTCAGCTGTGAACGTGCACGGTGAAAACTGCACATAACATAACCGCTTGAAGTGCAAGACCGCATATTACGTAGATTCTGTGAACGTCGGCTTACTTACCATAGAACCCTATGTATGAATACTGCTTAAAACACATTCACCCGAAGCACAGTGCCAGTTATAACATTGTTTTTAAGGGGCCTGCTGATAAACAGGAACAGATGGCACGTCATTTCAGCATTAAAAGAAAAGCAAAAGAAAACAAGGAGCAATAGGTCACTTGACATGGCTTCTCTCCCCTCTAATACGGCTGCGGAAAAAAAAATAATAACAACGCAGTCGCTCTCTTTGAAGTCCCGTGATAACTCCACCACCCTCTCCCCCTTGCACTGATAACCAGCAGGACATGGTGCCGATAAGCAACCGCTGTTTGCATTGCCAGCAAGCACATACTACAAAAGTAAGGCAGGTTCTAATCTCATTGTACTGGCAGTATCGGCCGGCCTTTTGCTGCTATAGCATCTGCTCTAATAAGTGCCTAGAAGCGATAAGCACCCACTGTCGAAACAAAGCTGATGCGAAAAAAGAAACAAACATTGTCTACGTTCATAAGTGGTGCCTGGTCGAGTAATGGTAAATATAGTATCACTAAGTATACGCTGACTTAGTGGTTCCAGGTAAATGCAGAGTGCTTGAAAGGTACACTGAGCATGTGGCCTTGGTAAGTGCCATGCCCTGGTTATAGTGTGGTTCCACTCATGGTGAGCACATAGAAATCTACACTGTACATGTGTTTGGAATGCTGTCATGTCCACTTGCAATAAAGTTTGTTTTTACTGGGATAGTACCTGTTGTAGCAAAACTGTTTATAGTTTATATTGAACAAAAGAAGTATATTATATTTCTTATTTGTGGTGACTTTGTCAGCGAATGATATTAATTAGTCAGGCACATTTACCTTCTGCTTGCAAGGCATTGCAAAGAATGTGTACATGTTGCATGTACAGTTCTTGTGTAATATTTATGTGTTTCCTTGAGCTGTTTCTTCACTAGCCTGAAACTCATGCACATTTCTCTAGGCTTCCGAAGGGTAATGGCAAGCAAAATAAAGCCAATTTTTTAAATGTTTTAAAAAATTAAAAAAAAAATTAAAAAAAAAATGAACACCAAGTGAGCTACGTACAAAAAAGCATGCTTTCAAACAGGCAAATTCTTTCAAGCCCTTGGACATGCTCAAAAACTTATAAACACCTATTAAAAGCCAGAACAATAATTATTTCCACTGAAACACTACTTCTGGCAAACGAATTCATGCCCGTTCATAGAAAATGTTTCTCCACAAATAATGAACTTATCACTAATTTCTTGTTGTCAGTTGATTGTTTATGCAAACGCCAAAGAAAAATGAAAAAGACGCAACATGAAATTTCTTTTTCTTTGAGCCTCTTATACAAGTATCCTCGGCAGACAACACAGATTAGTCAAAATAGTACTAAAAAAAGTGATGTGTTTTTCCGCCTCAACAAGAACTAAAAAGAGAGAAAGACTCTATTCGTATTAACGCCCACATTCCAGACAAGCAGGCAAGCTTTGAAAAAAGGTGTATTGCTTTAGATGCATTAGCCAGCCATGAAATGTTTTGTGCAAAGATAAAATTTTGCACACATAAGATGTTCCAGTGAACACCGATGTGCCTCTTGTTTCCGTCTGATTAGCTCCCAAGGGAAAATGTCCTGAGCAGGTGTTTAGCCTCAGCGTACTCACATGAATCCATGAAACCTGTAGAGCTTGCAGTTGGGTGGGTCACATTCAATGGTGCTCGTAAATGACAGCGGATGGAAGGTGTCACTCTGCGCCAAGAGAGAAGGAAGACCGTAATTAGTACACCCCCATATCGGTACCAGGACACAAGACACCTAAGTGAGTGCTGATGATGACCCAGCACACCCCAAAGACACCAAAGCTAAGAACAATGCATAAACTAGCAAATTACTTACACCACGGGTTAACAAAAGTGTGAGCATAGGTACAGTGCAGTGGAATTTCAAATGAAACACAGAAACACAAGGTATGCACTCTTTTAACCATTCATAGATGTGCTTAGACGCACACAGAGCCCAAGCTTGTGCCTGGAAAATTTATTCCACAAAGCAACAGCAGATAGGGGACTGGGGGGCTGGGGGGAGGGAGGGGGGGAAGTATTAAAATTACCAGCATGCTGAATCATGAAAGGGGCATTAAAATAAATTATATACCTGTAGTATCCAAAGCACTGCATGATTTTGTGGAAGTTTCAGCAACTACACTACGTCGTAAGTCTTCAAAAGCCTACAGACTGTAGGCAATGTCTATACAGGAATCATCTCAGATAAGAACAACCTTTGTAGCCAGCAGCTGTTCATTACAGAGACTTTGTTGATCCTCTGACAGGCGTTTGTAGCCGGCCCACATAACATGATTCCCCGTCAGTTAACCGGCTGGGAGTGCGAATCAAGCGGCACATGCCAAATGCCCCCATATCGTTGACAATGCAACTTTTCGATACTGTTCAATTGAAAAGTGCTGTACTTTCAATGGTTCAACAAAGCAAGGCCCAGATTACAAGCTGCCCCTCCAGCAGTTTTTTCCCTCAGAGCCCTAATTGCATTGTATTTTGGGTAGATGTTTTTCTTCTGCACCCTGTGGCAAGAACAGAAACGAGCCACCTTCGATCCGAGTGCCTTGAAACCTTCCAGGAAAAATGATGGGAGGGCATTCTCACATGGTCGGCATATCCCCGGACCACCTGCCGCTGCTTGAGGTTCGTCTCGCCATCCAAGTTTGCCGTCTCGATGTAGCAGAGGCCCTGGTCATCGCTTGAGCGCAGCAGCAGGATGTCGGCAGGAATGACCTCGTTGCAGGACAGGTGGACAATGTCGCCCACCCGCACATGTTTCCACAGGGTCTTCACGTAGCGCCCACTCTGCCTGCACAGGGGAAGACGAGGGAAGCAGGCATGAAACCATGTCCATTAAAGGCCCAATAGTCATGCACCCTCCACAAGCCTGTTGCAGTGGGCATTTGTGGGGTTAGCAGGACCTTTTGTGTGTGAAAAATTAGCATGCTGTCGCATCCTTTTGAGCAGCACGGCTAAAGAGCTGCCAGGTGCTGTCTCCAATGGTACCTTTGGTGCACTGCTTCAGTGCGTATTTAGGCAACTCAAGCCTGCGCAAAGCGCAGACTTCATTAGGGAAACTTTTGAGACCGCTTGCATTTACTTGCCAGCTGGTTTAACATCATGCAATGGAACTCCAGAGTTTTGATGTTTGCGACTGCTAGAGTTAGGCGCTGGTCATTTAGATGAAAGACACTTTTAACTACATATTTAAAAAGCTGGAAGCACCTTTAAAATGCGAACCCTGATCCTTTACAAAAGCATTTTTCCCCCCAAGCACAAAAATGACAAAAATGAAGGTCCTCAAATAATGGTATATTTTTCACATGTCTAAATTCACATGTCTAAACATGTAATCTTACGTACGACAACCAAGGAGAGGCCAAATGAGATCACGAGCGGATACGAAAATTGGAACACAGTTAACAGTGGTCCATCTGCAGGTGATGGAGTTCCGCGATCACCCTCTAGGAACATTGTCCCCCTCCTTGTAGCCCACTTTTTCCATACACAAGACATACCCGCCACCCATGGTCTCTGTAAATTCATTCATTCACTAATTTTGGTTTAATCTGGTTACTATTGTTTCCAGCCACAAACACGCTCCACAGGTTATACAGCATCGGAAACACAATGTGATTTCATGCGCATTGGAATTATTCCAGAAAATAAATGAGGGACAAGATTATTCGCTTCATGGTTTGTGTTTCCAAATGGAACACAAGAACAGTGAGCACTCACTTTGCACATTAATGTTACTTTTCTGTCGTTCCATGTAAGCTTAGCGTTCCTCTTAAAAGGCATTTGTTCTATTTGTTGAACTGCAATGAGCTGCAATGTAGGTGTCACAGCGGATACAATATTTGTACAACCTAAAGAAATAGTCATGGAGAGATGCGACACGACATTTCGAGCAAATGCACGTAAGGGATCTTAAAGATATACTGCACTTCCCTGTTGATACGTCAGCGCAGAAATTCTGAGACAGGGAAGTCAGAACAGGAATGAATCAAGTGAACGAATACACGTATACTGGCCAGGTTCCCTCTTTTTTTTCCTTAAAAGTGAGTGAAGAGACTGAATTTCAGTGTTCCCTTTTAATTTCACGCTGCAACTTCCCCATTCAAACTGTTATCAAGCAAGACAACGGCACTGATTCGCGTTCAAGTAAATCCAGCCTTTCAGTCGTTTTTGACCTCGCCTCACTGGCGTTGTAGCCTAAGTGAACAAGCTCATATCGTTTACATTAGGGAGGGACGATGCCCACTGCAAGAGAACTAATCAAGTCCGTTCCCCACAGTGGCCGGTCGCTGAGCAGAGCATGCTAGGTTCGCTGCTTCAGTCTGGCTTTCTTCGGCAGTTTACGTCTTACGAGTGTCATTCTCAATGCAAGGAGGCTGGCGGGTGACCAAGCCACCTCCTCCACCCAACAGCATGTAGGCTCGATGGACAGGTGCACGTCTAAAGCAGGTGCCCGGTTCCAGCTGCAGAGGCTGCCAAATTTACCGGCTACTTTGTACCGCCTGCCTTTGCTCACTAACTCTCACTACTGCGACGCCAAATGCATCCACGCATCCCGAACGCAGCTCCTGCGCGAGGGGGTACATACGGGCGCCCGGCCGAGAAGCTCCGTTATTTAAAGGCGAAAGTGCGGGGGTCGGCCCAGCGCTATTTCGGGTCCCATGCCCGCGGGCGGCCACTCAATCTCGTACCACTGCGAACGAACCGCGGCGCAGGCGGCCACCTGCGAAATAGCCCAGGATCGGAGCCCCGCCGGAGAATGCACGGCCGCCAAGATGTACGCGCCCATCAATCACGCCCGCCCAGCGGCTCATTTCGCGGCCTGTAGACAACCAGACGCCTGCCTTCCAAGGGCCGACGCCCTTGTTTTCTAAAACTACGGCCATAACTCTTTGCCTCGTAAGACCTGTCGGGCCGCACAACGAAGCGTAGGAGGCTCTGATCGTCAAATATGTGAGCCGATCGCCCGAAGCCGCGGTTAGGCGGCGCCGACGGGAGAGAAACGAACGACAGTGAAACGCGAACGAGCGATACCACGTACAGAACATAGAACAGAACATAGAACATAGAACTAGAACAGTATATATACTAGTACGGCGGAAAAGAAAAAGGACTTGTGGTTCTAGAGCGCGCGGGTGCATCCCCTATCACACCCAGCCGTCATCTCAGCAAGGCACACAAAATCACCCGAACTGAACTAAATAACAGCAAAAATGAACCTAAAATGGACTAAATATAGCGTACGCATATTCTAATAGGCATTCCGCAACCAGCACGGCCACCAATTTGCTGTCCTTCTAGGAAGGACAAAACCACCAAAATTGAAAAAAAAAGAAAAGAAAAGAAGAAAGAGAGAAAGAAAAACAAAACGCACTAAATGCGGAAACAACCACGGTGTAAAAAATACTTAACGAAAGTAGCCGAAACCGACATAAACGAGAAAAAAACCCACAAAAACGTAGAAAAAAAAACTGTGGTTGATTCCTCTGTCATAGGAATCTGTAAAAAACGAAAGTAAAATTGGCAGCGAAATCTGCAGCTGAGCAAGATTTATGGGACGGCGGCTGCCTTGTGGATGTGCTTGGCGAGCGACGCCCTGCTGGCGATCGCTTCGGCAAAGGTGTACTGGCGTCATTCCCGTGTCGGATATGACATCAGTGAAATCTCGGTGCATTCCGGCATAAAACTTTCACGTCAAAATATAAAACCCGAAAACGAACAACACCAAGTATAACGTACTCTTTAGTATTAAATGTTGCTTCCCCGCAAGAAGACCCTGAGTGCAGGGGTGCACCCTTTACAGGCCGCTTGCTTCGTTGTACTGGCATCACTTCTGTGGCGGATATGACGTCAGCGAAATCTTCATGTATCCGGGAATATAACCCTTTCGTGTCAAAAAAACTGTAGCTGCGTAGTTGAATTAAAGGGAACAAAATTACGCGAAATTCCTTTTATAATAACAAAGATGCCATAAATTGATTTTATGCATGATACAAATGTTATCGAGTAGAACAAACAAAAACTAAAGACCTTACGGCATTCGAGCTCGGGTTCACAAGATCGCTATCTGGAAGCGAAACCACTACACTTTTTTTCTTTCTTGTCGAAACCATTACACCGCAAAACAAGACAGTCTAGTTAAGTTAAAGAACTTTATTTGGCTGTGCCCGCTAGGAAACGCCTATACGCCCCCTTCCCATCTCTCTCTCTGTAACGGTATATATATCATTGGGCAACGGTGCATATACCGTGCTTACGCACCTATAAGGGGTCTGCAACAGATCGTCTTGTGAATGGCTCTCAATGAACGAAAAATCCGATACCGGCATCGGAAGCCATATGACTCTTACCCCACATGTATAGCAAGCATTCCGCCTTCCATAGCGCGGGAACGACTATATATATATATATATATATATATATATATATATATATATATATATATATATATATATATATATATATATATATATATATATATATATATATATATATATATATATATATATATATATATATATATATATATATATATATATATATATATATATATATATATATATATTGCAGGTGTGCACACAGTGACAAGGACACCACCGGGCCAAGCCGCCTCGCCAGGTGCTACGCGGGTCCGGGGCGCGCCGCAAGCGGAGAAGCCGGGAGCAATGACTCAGGCGTCCGTCGTCGCAGTGACAACACACATATCCGCCTGACCCGGCGACGACCGCATCACATCGCCTGACCCACCGCATCGATCGACGGCCGTGGGCGTTCACCCACGGTCGCCGGCAGCACGCCTTCGGAGAAGAGTACAAACTGAGGCACGGAGGTGCACGAACGCGACCGAGCACGCTCGCTAATGCCGCAGTGATAAGTCTCTATCCAGCCTGAGACCGCCTGAGAGTCATGTGGCAACGACACGGCAGTCGTTGCCACGTGACTCGTATATACGATGAAGCTTCAACGTAAATGTCTCGAGGAGTCGTGCACGCAGTTCACAGATGTATAACGCCCACGTTCATTTACACCAACCAGGTGGCGACCACTGCTACAATACGATGATTCAACCAACAGCACAGCAGCTTACTCCACGCACCCCCCTTTCCCTCTGAAAATGTTCCAATGAGCCCGAAGCCGAGTATCCCAGGCGATTAAAATGCAACAACCGCACACGATACCAAGACCGCGTCTCCCGCTAAACCCATTTTTTTAACAAGTTGCAGATAAAGAATGAAAAGCATTTCCGAGACATTTCTACACAATTAAAAAAAAGGGAAGTGGGGGAGGGGGGGATAATTTCCGGCTACCCGCACGTAGTGACGTCTATTTGAGTTTTCTGTATTTTTATACGTCGGTTAGCCGGACTGCCGGTCAGGCAAATAGTTTCTGGCCACCATGTACCCTAGTTTGTGCAAACCTGGCATTGTCACCGTTCCTCAAACGTTAGTTGCCGATTCCAAAAAAGAAAAAAACTCAGGTGTTATTCCACTCCATAAGAATGGATGACCAGCGAAGCCGCATAGGAACAGCCCAAACCCTCGACACCCAATGACTAAGCAGAGGAGAGAGCTGTGGGGATGTGTCCAGTTCCGAGAAAAATTAACAGCAGAATTTTAATCTTCACCCTATACATATTCCCGACACAGCCAAAGCTGGCACCGAGAAATTCAAGCGCCCGCAATGGGTGAACTGTCATCAAGACACTCCGTCGGTGACTCCAACGTGACTCCAAACGAAACAAGTATAGCAGCTCACCCAGTCCATGTGGGAACAGTTTGGCCAGCCGACATTCTCGTATCGCATGGTGCGCGGAGCCTTTATTATTCCTCCGCAACTTGTAAGTTGCATAATTGTGCATGAGCCAGGGGCTGCTTATGTTAACGGACGGACATAAGAAGTCTCGCCATCCTTGCCATATACACACTCGCTGTAAAAGAGTATAGGGCTGTAAAAGAGCTGCAGCGAAATCTGCAGCTGAGCAAGATTTGCGGGTCGGCGGCTGTCTTGTGGGTGTGCTTGGCGAGCGACATCCTGCTGGCGGGTCGCTCCGGAAAAGGTGTACTGGCGTCATTTCCGAGACGGATATGACGTCAGCGAAATCTTGGGGTATCCCGGCATAAAACACTTTCGTGTTAAAATATAAAACCCGAAAACGAGCAACCCTAAGTATAACGAACTCTTTAGTACTAACAGTTGCTTTCCCACAAGAAGACCCTGTGTGCAGGGGTGCACCCTTTACAGGCCGCTTGCTTTGCTGTACTGGCTTCACTTCCATGACGGATATGACGTCACTGAAAGCTTTGCGTATCCGGGAATAAAACACAAATTCCGTGTTAAAATGACACATGAGCAAGATAATACTATACAAGAAGAGCGACAGGCTCCCGATCAGGAAGGACGCGAGAGAAAGAGACACCATGATCTTTCCAAAAGCTGTTCCCGCTAGAAGGGGTCTTAGGCATTCGCTCAATTGTAAGCAGTCAGAGGCAAGAAAGCGTAAATGGATAAAACTCCCACCTCCCCTCGCGGGAACCCCTGTGTAGATGCGACGCATAGCGGGTTCACGTTGCAGCGTTGGACAGCGGAGGAACGGCGCTGGAACGATGGAGCGGAGCGGCGCAGGCACCGCGTTTTATAGCGCGCATAACGGTGAGGGAACGCGCCGGCGCCAGTGCGCTTGCCCCGGCTATGACGCAACACAATCCAACACAATTCACTTTAATCCAATCCAATCCAAGCCAATCCATTCGAATCCAATCCAATGCCCCTCGCGAGAGAGTGTTCGCTATCGGAGAGGAGAGGGGGTGAGCGGCGGAGAGTGCAGCTCAAGCGGCGAGGATAATGGGGGAGGGGCGGACGCCGACAACAACGCCGACGCCGGATGCAGGGACAAGGCGAGTGAATGAGATGCAGTCGCATCTAATAAAAGAGCCACTCTAGATTTTACGGACACTTTCTTGTTCAGCGAGACATGCAGATATACATTCAGAAAGCGTCGCCTTTGTACACGAAATGCTGGAGGAGGTGGATGAATGTAACCATCGTGGACAAATTGTTAGTGCTGATCCTAGTCCCCAAAAAGAAATCAGGCGTAGAATTAGTACTTGTTAAGCAGCACTCGGCAAGAGTTTTCAAGTAATGAGTAGCAACTGTTACCACTGTCACTGAAGATAATTGTATGCAACTGGAGCGTGCTGTTGGTGACCAATCAGAGGGCAGGAACTTGACGCGCTCAACATGAGCCCCCGCGAAGAGACGCTTAACGCACTTAGCTGACCATTCTTACTCGGAACCTCGCATAAATTTCTTGATCAGCCTGGCTTTGGTGGCCCCCAATCGTCAGCATTCGGGCCGATTCGGCGGTTCGGCATACAAATCACAGCAGCGTAATAGATAGTGTCGATGAAAAAAAAAAACGCGTGCAAGACAAGTTCTTCTCGTTCTTTTTTTTTTTTTTGCATTCTACGCAACGCCTTTTTCGCCGCCGTTTCATGCATACGTATTCAAGACAAATACAGGAAATCAATGCGTCGAAGTGAACGACGACGACTTGCACAAACCTGGCGCAAACGGATTTTTTTCCCCCCTATCCGCACGTTTGTGCGAAGCGGATGGCAGAGCAAAACGCCAGCAGCAGCAACAACCCGCAAGCCGATGACCCGCAGCACACATCCTCCAGCCGGGACAATAAAGAGTCCATTTCCCAGCGGCTTACACGGGTTGCCCGCTGAAAGACGGCGATACGAAGGAATCCGTAAGCTCATACGCGCGGCATAGGTACATGCGGGAAGCTGGAAAGGCGTATGCCGAGTCCGACCTGCAAGCGACACGAAGCGCGTCGTTGGCCGCATTTTGGGCGGCCGCCGTGGTGCGCCCGGAATCTCGACCTAGCGTGCGCGACGGACTGAGTCGCAGCCCTTGGCGCCAAAGCAAACCGTCGCGGCCATTCCCCACCCTTCCCCTGAGCGGAATGTCAGCCGTCCTTTTAAACGACATCATCCTCGTGTTCCCGTGACCTTAACACATGCACGCCACTCCTCTGTCTTTCTATTTCTACGCTGACTCAACGGGGAAACACGTCTGTGACACTTCATGTGTCACACCTTCGCCGAATATGGAAATGTTAATACGGCCTTCGCATTTCCATACGACCGCTTATGCTGCCTCCAAAAAAGAAATGTCTCCTTAGCAATGCTCCAGCGCACAGTAGTGAAGGCGATATTACAGGGCGCCGGCGTATAGCGCTCCCTGTAGGAAATGCATGGGGCCTTATGGAAGTATGTAACCGCAGAAAATGCCATCCTCGCGATACACGTGTTTGGTAGTTAAGCCTATTTTAGAGGGACTCAGTGCTCAGGTCTCATGAAGGTATACACGGGGTCTCATGAAGGCCTTTCTACGTCCATATCGAACTGCTTATATTTCCTATAAAAATGTTTTCCAGCAGTGAAGTTGTGTATCGTAGTGAAGTCGACTTTAGAAATGCTGGGTGTATACAGCAGAGTGGCTCACGAATTTGTCCCATAACTCCCGCTTCGAGGGAAGTTTCTGCAATTCTCTTTTTACAGCGAAGCTGTTAGCCTCTCGTTGGTTGGAAAATTTCGTGTCGTAAACAGAAAACCCAGGCAGGACCCAGCAGTTCTCGCCTAAGACGCAGACCGCATGCGTCAGGCTAATCGGGCATACAGCATGGGGCTCAGTATTCGATCACTTAAGAAAAAAAAAACACAAAACAAGCATCACGACTAGCGTCACTAAACAGAGCAATTCTTGCCCTAGCACGCCGAGCGCACGCGTCAGGCTAGGCACGACCCAGAATTTGCCGCCAGGGGAGCCTAGTGCAAGTGACAAGCCCGCCGAGACAACGAGGAACATTTCATACCCTCCCCCATCAGCAAGTGTAGTGGTTTACAACAGCTGCGCTGGACTTCCTCTTTCGCAGGGCGGGATGGAGACTTTTTTTTTTTTTTTTTTGAAATATTAATATGTATCCACACTTTTCCGCAGTTTTAGTTCGCCACGGTCGCCGTTAATGTATACAGCACAGGGTTACTGGCTTTCATCGCTGACCTTTGGGGCTTGTTTTAAGAGCGAAGCTCTTCAGCAAATCGTAATTTTTTGTGCCCGCAGTTAAAAATACCAAGAAATTGCCAAGCGCGCCAACGTAAGCGCGGGCCTCGCAGCGACCGCCCGGCAGTTAACAAAAGCAAGGAAATACCCAGCGCTTCTGTGTGCCTCCGTCGCGATGACCGCCCAGCGTCCCCTGCGCACGTTTTTCAAGCCAAGCATACCTACTTAGGGAGATTAGCCAATTATGCGGCAACCGCCCGGCAGTTTAAAAAAAAACAAGAAAACGCCGAGCGCTAGTGTGCGCGTCGTGTGCCATATATGTGTGTGTGCCATCGGCGCACGTTTGTAAGCCAAGCATACCCACTTGAGAGATTGGCCAATATTGGCCACACACACAAAAAAAGAAAGACTCCATCGTTCGCCGTAATCATGGCAACACTTGCTCGGAACGAG